>NC_139537.1:65029648-65274378 GCF_965153285.1 Podarcis tiliguerta | reverse complement strand
GGACACAAGCTTTCACAAAGAAATTGCTTTGAATAATGCCAGTACATTTTGCTTCATCACTTTTAGAGCTCTAGTGGTAGAGACACATTTTAAAAGAAAAGAGAGTTCAAAGTCTGGTACCCTATCTGGCACTAGTCCCTATATATTAGTACCTCCTCTAACCACTCTTGACCACCCCGTTTCTCAAAGGGTGTGGCCTACAACCAGGCGGGTGGCCATGAGACCCTCTGAGACTGTCTGAGGCATGTGCACACAAAGTATTGTCTGCTTGCTGCTGCTGACTGAGTTATGAACTTTCTCTGAAGCTTTGCACCCAGGTTTGTCAGTGTCTCAGAGTGCCATTTGAATAAGCAGCAATACTGCAACAGGGCAAATGATGGAGAAGACCGGCTCAAATATAAATGTGCATTTGAGTTCAAAAGAGTTTTAGTGAGTATCAGTGTCATCTTAAAAGCAACAAAAGCTAGCATTGGAATCTACAGCTGCAATAACACTAACACCAGTTAAAACAAGAGTTAGCTTCACTCTGTGTGAACTAAAAGATTATTTGCAGCTTTGATGTCTCTGTATGTCAGATAAGGCAAGCATATTTTATTTAAGGAAAACATTACCTCATGCATATTCTGAATGAGGCTTATCATCCAATGAAGCCCAACAGCCTAGACATGGGTTCAGATTCTACATTAGCCACACACATACTCTCACACATAGAAAAATTCACAGTGTGTGCAGTCATACACTCAAGCAGAGGATGAAACTGGCATACATCAAACAGACAGACAGACAGAACAGTGATTTTGCTCTCTGGGGTAGGGCAGTACTAGTATAGACTGTGAACCGCCCCCAGCAGCCAATAATTTGGTGGGGTTTGCAGACTACCAGAAACAGCCTCCTGGCTGTTCTGGCAATGTGATAGGACACATCAGAAATCTACCTGCAGGTCTCTCCAAGAGCATCTCTGTAGTAATCATCAATATGTAGACATGTGAGATTTCAGACCACTGATGATATTTTAGTGAATGGAAAACACACACACAGAGAGAGAGAGCGGGGGGGGGGGGGGAGAGAAAGAAACAACAAACACACAATTTGGATGGAAGTTAGATTCTTCTTCTCTTCTCCAAAGCAGGTTGATGAAAATCTCAGGATGTTCCCCCTCATTCTTAAGAGGAAACTAGATAATTTGGTCTTTGTCATTTTGCATGGTTTTAATTTTGTTTAAAATGTGTCTGGTTGGTTGGTTGCTGGTTGTCTTTTTAAAGCGTTTAGTAAACTTTTTTATTGTACACAACATTGGGACAGTTGTATAGAAGGTGAATAGTAGTAGTAGTTTAGAGATGCGGGTGGCACTGTAGTCTAAACCACTGAGCCTCTTGGGCTTGCTGATCTGAAGGTCGGCGGTTCGAATCTCCACAATGGGGTGAGCTCCCATTGCTCTGTATCAGCTTCTGCCAACCTAGCAGTTCAAAAGCACGCCAGTAAAAATAGATAAACAGATACCGCTGTGGCGGGAAGGTAAAGGGGGCGTTTTCGTGCATTCTAGCTTCCATCACGGTGTTTCATTGCACCAGAAGCAGTTTAGTCATGCTGACCACATGACCCAGAAAGCTGTTTGTGGCTTCCTCGGCCTGAAGTGAGATGTGTGCCACACCCCACAGTCACCTTTGACTGGACTTAACTGTCCAGGGGTCATTCAGCTGGGCAACATAAGCTCTGCGACAGAGAGAAAGGCATGAACTCATTTCCTTGTGATTTGTACCAAACAACATGCAAGTCCCAAAACAACTGGTGAGCGATCTTGTTCTGTATATTTATATTTATTTACTGCTTCTTGTTTGGTATTTTTGTCAAAGAAGAAAATGTATTTAAATAGGTGGCACTCAATTTTAATTGTTTTTTTATTTCTATTCTAAAACGTTGTGCTCTGTTGGAGTTCCCAGTGCATACACACACAAAATAATATTCTTCAATGCCATCTACTGGCAAGATTTGGGATTCTTAGATTCATACATTGTATTTGAGGCCATTACTTTTCCCCCCAAGAAAAATGCCATGCTAGTTCTAATGTACTTGCAAGATTTTGTACATTTCCTAAGCGCTTCTACAATCTATTTAGTAGCACATCCATTCTTACTGCATTTGCATTAAATGCCTAGCATAACATAATCAGTGTCTTTCTGAGGGTTTTCTGCATATACTGTTAAGTCACAAAAGATTTTCAAAATGGAGTTTCCAGCTTGAGCACTGGGAGCAAAGTGGACTCTACAGCCTACACTAATCCTCTGTTGTTGCTGGGTAAAGAGAAGGCACACAACATGGTTTGGAAGCATTGGAGTGGACAAAGCAGATATGCCAAGTTTCAGTTCTTTTCAGAGAACTACAGTCTAGACAGACTGTGTGCTAATCCTGTATTTCCCACATTTCCCCATCCCAAAATAAAACCGTATCAATGGTTTGCTCTTGACACCACAAATCTTCAGCTTATGGGAAAGAGCATTTTGTGCAAGTAGACAACTTATTTCAGCTCTAATACATTCTACCTTAAATGACAGAGCCATCCAGAAAAATACTGAGGGAACTAAAAACATCCAAAGCCGTCATGATAAAACACTCTAAATAAGGAACGAAAACACATTCTGTTTCCTAGCAGATCTTTTATTAGTACACAAATACTGCTCCCATCAGTGTATTATCAGCAGAGGGATGCTATCCAAGTTGTCCAAAAATACTGTTTTAAATTAGCTGTGTTCAAAATCTTTTAGAGAAAAAAGCCTTCCAGAATACTTTAAGTAGAAAGGGAACACATTTGCCTCAATAAAGCTAGATTATAGTATTTATTGAAATAATTTTTAAAATATATTTTCACTACATTCTTCAGGCAATTGATAGCATAGAAACAGTTTTCAGTGCCAAAATCTTTCCCCACGTTAAGCATTCTGACTTTTCTAGAGGGTCGCACTCACCTGAGGAATATAATTTATGACCCTAGTCCCCCACAAGATGCCTGGAAATAGATCCTGTGATAATAGCAGTTAAATAAGTGTGCCAGTCCTTGTACAAACCACAACAAGGAAGCTGTGGAAGGTTCAGGACTAGGATGAAGAATGCCCTGTATTACATGAATGTGTGTCTTGGGACATCCTTTGGCACAATACAAAGAAGAAAGAGACTGTGTGATCTAGCTTGTGGCTTCTTATTTTTCTCTTGATTGATGTGGAGATTTCTTCTAACTCAAATAACAATTGTCTCTCAAAAGGTTGCAAGTTTCTGGCCACATGACCCAGAAGCTGTACGCCGGCTCCCTCGGCCAATAAAACGAGATGAGTCCTGCAACCCCAGAGTCGGTCACAACTGGACCTAATGGTCAGGGGTCCCTTTACTCTTTAGCTTTACATTGTCAAGTAGCACAGTTCCCTTCTTACTTCCTTGCCTCAGGTCCCTTTTTAACATCTGCCTGGATAGCAGAGTGCTGGTGACCTGTTCTCTCACAATCCAAAACTGCTGCTACTTCTTTTTCAACTACATATTTCTTCTTTATTAAAATTGATGCTGTGACTTCAAGCAGCAGTTTTCCATACAGGTCACAAGTGACTCAAGCCACACGGTGGGTGGGAAAAGCAAGTGCCGTTCATGGCATTTGGGATGCCATCTGCTGGCTGGGAGCTGAATGGCCCCAGGCATCACCCACAAAGCCCAGCCTCCACTGTTCATAAACATCACATTAAGCTTGGCAAATAAAATGTGTATTAATTTTAAAAGAAGCAGGCACAGAATAAGGCATATGAACCACTGCCAGGATGTTAAGCAAGAATGACACTTACATTTTTGCAATTTATTTATCAATCATTTATTTTAATTTAATAGTAATAGGGAGCAGGTATAGTGATGTATGGAAGTGAGAGCTGGACGCCGAAGAATTGATGCTTTTGAATTATGGTGCTGGAGGAGACTCTTGAGAGTCCCATGGACTGCAAAAAGATCAAACCTATCCATTCTTCAGGAAATCAGCCCTGAGTACTCACTGGAAGGACAGATCGTGAAGCTGAGGCTCCAGTACTTTGGCCACCTCATGAGAAGAGAAGACTCCCTGGAGAAGACCCTGATGTTGGGAAAGATGGAGGGCACAAGGAGAAGGGGACGACAGAGGACGAGATGGTTGGACAGTGTTCTCGAAGCTACAAACATGAGTCTGACCAAACTGCGGGAGGCAGTGGAAGACAGGAGTGCCTGGCGTGCTCTGGTCCATGGGGTCACAAAGAGTCGGACACGACTAAACAACTAAACAACAACAACAGGGAGAAGGTAAGAGTTGATACATGCTAAATTGAAAAAGAAACCAAGTAAATTACTAAGACAATTGCACTTATGTTTGATTGTAAATTCTTTATTATGCTAAACATGATTCTTTGAGTATCACTGTCAGGGACAGGCTAGATGACGAGGATTGGTGGGAGGCACAGCTGGGGAACCCGCAAGGGAAACCCCAGAGGAGGAAGGCTCAGAGCCCAGGGATTAGTGGTGGAACACCAAGAAGATGTCAGGGGGAGAAGAGAGGGAGGAGTTGTTGGCTGCTGAAGGGGCAAGAGGATTTAGTGAACAGGAAGAGCCTGTGACAGGGAGCAGTTTCAACTCAGAGGCTGAAGCAGAGGAGGAGGGACAAGGGGCTGCGGAGGAATACAGGTAGCCTGCCTCTCCTACTGTGACAAGCTCCCCTCCACCCTTGTCTCCAAGGACATACAGAGTGGTGCATAGAGAAGAACAGAGATTAGAGGTGCCCAGACGCAGTTTGAGGCTGCTTGGGAAGCATCCAGCAGAGGAGGAGCCTTAGAGGGAGTTGAAGGCGGGGAACTGTCAGTGCTGACAACTGCTCTATAGAGGATAGAGATACTGGGAAGTGTTGCTGAGTTGTATGCCGTTTCTCTGAATAAAGAGTTAACTTCACTGGCAAACTCTGCTTCTTGCTTGCTGACCTGTGTGTGAACTGTATTGCGAGAGAATTGTTGTTGTTGTTGTTGTTGTTGTTGTTGTTGTTGTTTCTTCTTTTTCTTTTTCTTCTTCTTCTCCTCCTCCTCCTCCCATTTTGAAACATTAAAATTTTGAAAATAAATGCACCAAAACAAAATTGTAAAGTTTAACTTCACTAAGCTCTAAGTTCAAGTCAGGTTTTTTCCCCCTCAGAAAGATAACTGTGCTATCTAATATGATTTTGCTGTACCTGTCTAATAGAGCTTATTATGGTTATAAATAATTTTACGTGTCTATTCAAATGCAGAACTACTGATTGCCATATAATGGCCTCTCCATTAGTACATGCCAATGGGGGAAAAACAACAATTAAACTATGGTTTAATCTGGGCTGATCTATGGTCAGACAACACAAGCTATTTGGAACAGCCTATTCCTAAATTATTTTTAATTCTTCCGAATCTTCAGTATAGGCATCCCCACCCCCTGAAACCATTAATATTTGCTTTCGAATGCTCTACATATTGTACTGTGACCTGGCTTGCCTTATCAAAGTATTTCAAATATGCACTCGTCAAACATTAAAACAAGGAAGTGCTGTAAAATTTATTCGGCAGGAAACTCGTTCCTTCACTATCAAGTTGAAGCAAATACTGTTCCAAACGCTGCAGGGGGAAATAATTCAAAACACGTTTACAGACGTGTTTACCTTGTTATGTCCAGTTACTCACCTTTAGGCAGGACAGCCCTTTGCGCTCAGTGTGGAAGAATGAGCAAGGGGACAAGATGAGAGTTGCAGCAGGCAGCTGTTCAGCTTTGAAGCCTTCAGGCCCACCACACCACAGGCTGAGAATGACCCACTCTGATTTATGTGATTAATCCTCTAAAGCCCATGGCTGAAGAATAAATAAAGGGTGGCCAGATCAAAGGGCCAACTTGCATTTTGCCTTCTCTTCCACCCATCCTTCTTGCAATGATGTCTTACTCATATTAGCTCTTTTGTCCTGGACATGGACTGGGCACTAGCTGACAGGGCCAGGAAGAAATCTGATCAAGCTTTCTGACTGAGAGACAGGAGCTGAGGATTCTGCTTCTGTCACAGCAACAATTCCACTCCTGGAACCCTGTGGTTGGTCGTGGAGTTTGTTCTCATATTGGGAAACACCATAGCTCACTGGCAAAAACATGCATTGCACACAGGAAGACCCAGGTTCTCCACCTGAAGCTAATCTAGGTATCAGGTCTGGACGTTCTGTGTCTGACAACTTGGGAGATTTGTCACTTGTTGACAGTATACAACACAGGTGTATAAATAAACTAGATGGACCAATGGTCTGCTCCAGTATTAAGTACCATCAGTTAAGTTCCCAATACATTCAAATTACCACCATCACAATTGATGTTTTGGGAATCAGAGAGGAAGCATACTGAAATCAAGCTACAGTGCTTTTGATACTGACAGTACTCTTCTTTATTGTTAAGAAATTTACAGTGCAATCTCAACTATGCATTCTTTGAAGTAAGGTCTATTGACTTCAGTGGGGTTTACTTCCAGGTAAGTGGGGTTGGGACTGCAGCCTAAGCTACTTAAAACCTTCAAGCAGAATAACTGAAATTATTCAGAAAGTACAATGCTATATTCACAAGCAACACAATTTAAGAAGCATCAATGTACCGTACTATTAAATACGTAATTGGATTTAACTAACAAACTCATATTTGTCCACACAATGCAATGCTACTTTTTGCAACATAGTCATCTTGTCTCTAGTGTCTTCATTAGGTTAGCACTTCTCGGTAGTTACTTTTAAAATAATGGATTAGAAATATCAGCAGAGACTGAGATCTTGTAACTTTGTAACTTTATAGTTTAAATTTGCAGTTAGCTTGGTTTTTGCTGATAAACCTTTGCTCTAGCTCATTTACTGCAACCCTAATAACTTAAGTTCACCTGTAAAACAATAATAGACCATAGGGGTGTGCATCAACTATGCGTGGAGGCTGAATAATAAGGCAAATTGCGGTGATTGAGTTGCAATGTACATGCAAGAATGCAAAACCACTTTGTTGTTGTTGTTGTTTAGTCATTTAGTCGTGTCTGACTCTTCGTGACCCCATGGACCAGAGCATGCCAGGCGCTCCTGTCTTCCACTGCCTCCCGCAGTTTGGTCAAACTTATGTTCGTAGCTTCGAGAACAGTATCCAAGCATCTCGTCCTCTGTCGTCCCCTTCTCCTTGTGCCCTCCATCTTTCCCAACATCAGGGTCTTTTCCAGGGAGTCTTCTCTTCTCATGAGGTGGCCAAAGTATTGGAGCCTCAGCTTCAGGATCTGTCCTTCCAGTGAGCACTCAGGGCTGATTTCCTTAAGAATGGATACGTTTGATCTTCTTGCAGTCCATGGGATTCTCAAGAGTCTCCTCCAGCACCATAATTCAAAAGCATCAACCACTTGGCTACCTCTAAATTATTTTAAGCTCAGAAAGAGCATGCAAGCAAAGCTCTGCTCCCCTCTCTGCAGGGATCATGGAGGCAAGTGAATCCCTTTTACTTCCCACATAAAGAGTCCCCAAATCTATCTGTCTCCAGCAGGTCAGGCTTAATTTAATCCATTTTGGCCTAAGGGGGAAAGTTATTACCATTTTTTAATTCCCCATTATAGGGAATGGGAGTCACAAGCTTCATTTTATACAGAACTTCTTAGCAGCTGAATTACCGATAAAAGTGGAGAGTACATAGAGCAACACAACAACACATCAAAAAATAATAATTAAAACCTCAGTAATGGAAAGTGATGGTCTGACGTCTGCCAACAACTAGGAGACTCCACCCACTTACTCCCAGGATCAACATCATGAATCAAACTGGTCCCTTTCAGTAGCCAGTGAAATATTTGCTGCTCCAGTGCTTCCTTTTCTCTTCCCTCCCCATTCATGTGCCCTTTTATGTCACTGTAAGCCTGCAGGCAGGTGCTATCTTTTTTTTAAAAAAAAAAAAAACCTGTGCAGTCCTTTGAAAATTTATAACCATGCCATTTATGGTTCAAAGAGATAATCAAAAAAATTCTCTCTCTCTCTCTCTCTCTCTCTCTCTCTCACACACACACACACACAAGGATAGACAGTCAGCCAGAATGTTGCAGTAAGGAAAAAAGAACCAGATTCTTTTGAGGTTTGAAAATATTTTTTTCATGTTTGCACACACCATATTTTCAATTGACTCCAGATGCAACCAAAAAACACCACATTCCTTGGCCAGCCCAAGTAAAACAGGAAACTGCCTCCGATAGTCATGCTTGACTTCTAATTTTAATGTTGAAATTTTAGAATGAGCAGACCCTTATTTATTTAAAAAAGTATACTCTACCCAATTTACAAAAGAATCTCAAAGTGGCCAACAAATCCAAAGCGTCACTCCCCACTTCAACCCCAATCCTAGTATTAAAATATTAACATAAGAAATGCAGTAACAAATTCCAGGACAGCCATCAGAACTAAACATCAAAATAAACCAGAAAGAAAGAAAATAACCAAAGGCCTTTTCAAGCAGAGATGGGATGTTGTGATGTTTAATGCCCATTTAGAATCACAGCAAAGTATCATTGCAGAGAAAGAAATATTGAGTTAGATCCAGACTTAGTAAGATATTTCAATGGGTCTACTGTTAAATCATGACCAAGGGCTGGATTAAGATAACTGGTCCCACTAGCAGAAGGGCTTCTGCTGATGCAACAGGGCTTCCCCCACTCTGCTTCCCCCATACCTCCTCATAGTGGCTTGTGGGGGAGGGCTCAGGAGGACAACCCCCCCCCCAACAGTGCATAGGAGGAAGAGAGGGAATATCGTTCCATCAGCACATGCAGAAAACTTAACTACTACATTAAAAGAGAATGTTTCAATCTATGGTTATGGCTTTTTCTGCAAGGAATAAGGCAAATAATTCTCTGAGATGCATTGCGTTCAGCAAAATTAAATTCACAGGGAGTTCTTAAAGATAAAAAGTTGTTTTAAAACATGGCCTATATCTGCACAATGAGTGAAGCAATGTTTCCAATATCTCATGAATAGCATTTATCAGAACTTTTCCTTTAAATCTATTAGTGTCCAAGTCTGCAAAGTATTTAAGAATTATACATCTGCTCCTCCTTTGTGACTACAATGCTCATAAACTGGGCGACTTTCTGCAAATGTCTAGCAAGTGTGCTTTCTAGAAAACTAAAAGTGAACTGCAAAATTAGTCGTAACTAATTTAACAATAGCTAATTTAACAATAAAGTACAAGGATCAGTCTCAACAGTAAAAACAAAAACATAGCTCAATAAACACGCATCAGTTCACAAGCAAGATGCAAGATATTTTCACAATGCAACACCTGTTTTGAGAAACAATTAAAAAAAAGCAACACTGGATACACAATAGCATTACTAAGGACAAACTAGAGTTAACTTTGTTTAATGCTTGCTCGTAATTTTATCTGACAGTGAAAACAGGTGATGAGAGAAACATTGCATATTAAGGCTGAAGCAATATACTTCCGATCTCCACTTGGTGGCATCTGAGAACTGCACTACGTGATGTCAGAAAGTGAAATGAAAGTTACGATAAATTACAGCTTCGTTCAGAATTATCCATTGCCACATATTCAGGCAACGTGGCAGGTGTGTGTTTGCCCTTCGTTCCACTTAAGAACCATATTATGACGGCTTCTAGAGAGCAAAAGGCTTCTTGTGACCAGGCACCTGCATGTGAATAACCTTCAGAGTTCATTAGGACTATCTGATACATCTTTCTGGAATACTGACGATATTGTGTTGGATCCAGACTGTTAGTTGAGATGAACAAGCATTCCAAGTTACTACAGTTGCTGTGCAAAGGAAAGCATAGTCCTAATGAGGCAGCCCACAGAACCATCACGTAGAGCCAATGTTGCCCCCTGAGAACTCTTGGTATGACCCATTTGATTTTGGAAAGCCTTCCTATCTTTATATATAAACTATTTTTTCCCCTTTATATAAGAACTATTCTTTTATAAAAGAAGTCCTGATAACAGAAAAAGAGCAAGAATTTACATCTACAAATGAGATATTCCCATTAAACACAATCAAGAAAATAAAATGTTAAAAAGAAAAAAAAAGTCTTACTTTTAGGAGAAGGCGGATGGCAAGTAA
The DNA here is from genome assembly GCF_965153285.1 of Podarcis tiliguerta. Lineage (NCBI taxonomy): Eukaryota > Metazoa > Chordata > Lepidosauria > Squamata > Lacertidae > Podarcis > Podarcis tiliguerta. Next base: position 65,264,249 of record NC_139537.1, on the reverse strand, counting down.
TACAAAATTATTTCCAGAGAGATAGCATTAGTCCGTAGCAGCAAATGCAACAAAGAGTCCTGTAGCACCTTAAAAACACTAACGATTGTATTTCTTGCAGCATAAGCTTTTGTAATATATATGTATACACATACTCTTGTATATATGTATACAAACATTAAAAATGTAAGGCGTTAGTTGAATGGCAATGGAATACAAAAAGTACAAGCAATGATCATTCAATTAAAATTTAACATGAATATTAAATAGGCAAAGTAATCCTTTTACAGCAGCAGATTGGTGATAATTTACTCAACTTTTCTAAAATGATCTTGTTAATATCTGTACTGTGACAGGAAGCTGGTGTATCTACTCAGACACAGGTTAATAGTACTGAATGTCTTGGTGAACTGCAATTATTTATCCACCAAGATATGGAAAATGTAACTAGCACTAAATTTCTCCCATGCCTAAGTATACAAACGAAGCCAATGATACAATGAACCGGTCAATTTGCCAGTGTTATCTTTTCCAAGAAGAGTTCTTTCAGGGGTCCAGACATACACTGTCTGACAAGCATGAAAAATAAATTATTTAGAACCCAATGACCTGTTTTGTGATAAAGTAGTAATAACTAACCTTACAACTCTGTGTTTTGTCTACTTGAACCATAGCGCATTAGTGCATTTTGGTAGCAACTGGGGTCGTCCAGAACAGCCTGCTCTCTGCATAAGAACACAGGAGACTTGTTTATTTGATTTGGTTTTTTGTTTCATATATACATCACAAAACACAGTTATTTCAGAGGACGTAAAACACATGGACTCCAGCCATACACTAGACCACTTTACCGAAGCATAGCTCAAAATTGTTTTTATCATATCATACAAAAGCTATCATTTTGCCACAGGGGTCCTTTGTAAACCAGCATAAACCTCATTGCCACCACTCTGCACAAACAGCTTGTTCTACGGAATTGCAATCAAGGGGATTGTGGTCCTAGTGGCAACTATGCTGCAGAATGCACAACAAAATTGGGCCAGTGTGCAAGAGGAAAATTTGCAGAACTTTACAAGTAGTCCCAAGTATTGGTAATCTTCACATTTTTTTATTGTGTCATTTACCAGGATGTCACACACGCGCCATTGCTATCTGTTTAATATAATAATAATAATAATAATAATAATAATAATAATAATAATTTATTATTTGTACCCCGCCCATCTGGCTGGGTTTCCCCAGCCACTCTGGGCGGCTTCCACAAAGGCCAAAAATACACTAATATGCCGTCATACATTAAAAACTTCCCTGAACAGGGCTGCCTTAAGATGTCTTCTGAATGTCAGGTAGTTGTTTATCTCTTTGACATCTGATGGGAGAGTGTTCCACAGGGCGGGCGCCACCATTGAGAAGGCCCTCTGCCTGGTTCCCTGTAGCTTTGCTTCTCGCAATGAGGAAACCGCCAGAAAAGAATGTAATTCTTTTACGTCAGGTATATAAACACAATAGTTTGCCTTTTGTTTTCTCCTTCTAAGGCTTTTCCGGTCACGAGTAAAATTTCTAAAGCATGCAATACTATTTTTGGAAGTTACCCACTTGGGATTGTTTTTAGGAATTTACTGAAGTTGCAGTCTTGCCCATATACCCAGCCTTACTTTGCTGTTAGTTTGCCAAGACAGAAAATGCCTTTATTCCAATCTTTAAAAACAAAACAAAAAACTTCTCTGTGAGAAGATTCTATAATATTAGAGTGTGAAGACGTATTTTATAAAAAGAAACTTCTTCATTCCTTTCAGTTATTTTAAGTTAATTCCATCCTGCACCCAAATGCATACTCTGTCGGAGAAATGAAGAGTAGCTTATTTCTAAAAGGCATCTAATCCTTAAACTCAAGTTGTATGGGGTAAGACTATTGCCATTTGGAAAGCACTAAATTTAAGCAGATTTAAAATGAGGGGACAATATGAACAGAAATACAGCTGTCATAAGAGCTGAAATTTTCTCAACTGACAATTTCCCCACTTCTCACCTGCTCACTTCTATTTCTAGTATTCTGTTATATGGGTAAATGAGTTCAGTATTTAAGTATTTAAGCAGAGAAGTCACTTTATGAGCTCTACCCCCCCCCCCCCGGCCCTCCACCCTAAAAACAGTGGCATGGTATCTTTTGCCTGCTTCTCAAAGCGATTAATATATGAAGAGGAAGTAGAGTAATATGAAGAGTAATATATGAAAAGGTCAGCTCTGACAGATTGAAACTGATCAAGAGTTCTTCAAATAAATATTCAGAGCTTGTACAGCAGTTACATTATTACACAGGACGAGGGACCTGAAATGTGAGTTTATTGTTATGGCAAATGAAGTTTATGCACACAGGCGGATACACTGAGCTACAAATCATTGCAGCAGGACTACAAAAGGAAATAAATAATTCAAACCAATAAACAGATTTTTTTTTATAAAAAAACTCATTAAAGAATTATTGTGCTAGAGGGAATAATTCAAATGAAAATCTGCATGAACTAACATTTCAAGTGAAGTGTTCATGGTTAACTTAATTGGCTTCCGGGGTGTGTGTGTCATTGTTTCCAAAATCAGAGACATGATTTGATATCACTTCTCAAATTTGCCACTGGAATGGGGAAGCCGCTCTGGAATCTGAAAATACACACACAGCAGCAAATGCCATTTCAGAGGCACTGAAGCGACTGCTTTCCTGGGAAAGGAATGTGCTCTGCACCAGCTCTGATAGTGGCTGAGCTCCTGGCCAAATTCAGGACCACCTAGTAGGAGGGTGCCTGCCATTCCTTCCAAACCAACCTTTTCCTTGCTCCTAGCATGTTTAGTACTAACATTCTCCAACTACGTGGATGGGCAAGGGGGGGGGGCTGGTATATTATGGGAGGCTTGGCACAAAATATGCCTTTCCAAAGCTCAGAATGATTAGTTTTACTCCACACTGAAATATTTATACACTACTGTGCTAAATCATAAATATTATGCTTAATAATAAAACTGATACTGACAACCCACTAAAAACTTGGCTGTTGCAAAGTTCCAAGCCCTTGTGCCACTGCTCTATTTCACTGGGCGTCAAACAGTCGGACTTGAGTCTGAGTCAGACAGTTCCAAAATCTACAGTCTAACTTACAGGTGGTACAGCAGAGAAACAGACACCTTGCCCTCATGCGTCATACCTGCGTTCTACTTTTCTACAGTTATTAGCTGTGCAAAAAGCTTTAAAAGTTGACTGGGCCATAGGAAACCATCCAATTAGATCAGAGATCCATTTACCAGTCTGTCTGAATTAATTTTAAGATATATTTTAATTAACTGGTCTTTTTTATGCGTATTGTGTTGTTTTTATGATGTCAGCTGCTCTGAGTGGCAGGATACAAGTAAAAATGTATTATTATTATTATTATTTCATATATCTGAAACAAAATAAAGACACTGACAGCAATAATGGGTTGTGTGTGTACTGTTGGGGGTTGGGGTGGGGACATAAGCACTTGTGCTATATGATTGCAAACATTTTTTCAAAACATTAGAAAGAGAGACCACAGCAAGAGGTTTAGCCTGTGGATGGGAAGGAAAATAAAAATGGTTACACCTCCGAAGGGATCACTTTTGCTCGCTCAAGCTGCTTCAGCCAAGAACCTGCACCCAGAAACATTTGGCACCTGTGAAAAACAAAGAAAGAAGCAAAAGGAGCACCGCAAAGTGGAGGGGTTTTTTTAAGGTCCTAAAATAGTCTTGCTCAGCATGAAGTCCACACAGAGTCTAGTAAGGAGGTGAGATGGAAAGGCTGGGATCTAGAAACCATTAAGCAGCTTTGCAAGCTTTCAGGCTGCTGCTTGGGAAAACACAATTTCTCTCTCTGTCTGTCTCTCTCTTTCTGCAAACATGCACATCCTAATAAAATATTCTAGGGCTGCCCTTCAATTCAGTAGCTGACTGAGTCGACAAATACAGCAAGACCAGTAGCAATCAGAAATGCATCTGTGATTTCCTAAAGCTTTGCAAATTAGCACTTTAAGAAAGTTATCGAAAACACTCACACACACCATCTGTTGTGCATTCCATGTTCAAAGTTATGTTTTATGAGCATCGCTTTCTACTGCCACATGATACGTCCTACCACAGTCGGTTATATTCAAGCTGTTGTTGAATCTGCTGGACTCTGCCATGGAAAATATAAATATGGCACTCCGCGCAAAAACTGGCAAATGGTTGTGGAATTCTAAGTCCCGCGCCATGCATTCAAAATAATTATCTCATAAAGTCAATGTGATGGTTAAACTAGATGTGACACTAAATAATTTCACTTGACATGCTGTTTATCATTTTTTTATTTGGTAAAAGACATCTTTGGGGTGGGGCAGGTTTTGGGACCATGGTACATTGAGAAGCGGGTTAACCCTCTCATCTCCCTAAGATGAAAAGCAAGCACGTTCTCTGCTAAGTCCTTCCAGTGCCCAATTCCAAGTAAGAAAGCACAAATAGGAGCAGGAGAAAGGTTAAGCATCTTATTAGGCCTTCCAAAGTGCCACAATGCTAAAGCCAGTCATGACCGCAGTGCAGACATTAGCTAGTACATAGTTTTGATGTACTAATTTTTGAGAATAGGTCAATCCACGCCTGCCATGGCTCAAGTTCTTTGCATTAGTCAGTCTTCTGTCTTTATAGCAGCCAGCTACTTTACCATTTTCCCCAAGTGAAGTTTGAGGTAGATCAAAAGAGAGTGTACTTAATAAATGGAAGAATCAATAAAGGTGCAAATTTACCTCCTTTGTACCCCAAACTTGATGGCAATAGTACCATACATTTCAAACCCACCGGTTAAATGATTCAGTCTGCAGATAATCCCAATCCAACCTCTTTAGAAATGTGTTATAAATAAGGGTAGCATACACACTACATAAATTCCCTGTAACCTTTTGAATGTTTTGTGCCATTGTTTTTGTATGCTTTTTACAGTTCTGCAATGATAAAAGCAGTGCTTTAAAATGGAAACCTGCTCATTTTGTATAATGTCACACATACCTAAAGTATTATACAAATGTGCAACCTAAGAATTAGTGTCACATCACACGCACCACAACCAACCTTTAAAAACTTGTTTCTAAGAAACCAGCAATTACTTGGAATAAGTTTTATGTCAACGGGTGAAACTCAGTGTTCCTGCAGTCTCCCTAAGCATCACCATGAATTGGAAGCACCAGTCTAAACAATGCTTTTACATGGCGTGGTAAGAATTTGATCAGGTTTCTAACTAGTGAACTTGTAGCTTTTAGAATCTGAAAAAACCCAACAGCAGAATAGTGACAACTTTAGTCCATGTATCCTTAAAACCAAAGACTACCTTAACACTGACCCTCAAATGATATTGTCAGGGAACTGCCATCGGCTCAGAGACGAGGAATAGAAGGGCAGTTGTGTTACAGGGAGCCTCTGAAAATCTTGCGAAGCAGTTCCTCTTCTGGGAAGTGGGGAAGAGGTGCAAGAACCAGAGGATGCTGGTGGGAGCCTTAACACCGCTCCTGGGTAAGGCGGACAGCAGGGAAACACGCCCTTGCCATCGCCCATCCTGCGCAGTAGCCTAAGGCGCAAAGAGGGAAGGAGAAGGTTGGGGGTAACGAAACTCTTATGTTGGGGGAGGTCCAAAAAGAGACCACTCCCAGATTCTGCTAGAAATTGAGCCAGACATAGTTTGCACCAAAATAAAACCTGTAAATGACAGGTTTGGAATCCTGCCTGCTTACTCTCGAGCAACCACAACAGCCACCTGGCAGATATCAAGTACATGAACATGAAATTTATTACGGTCCAAGACCAGCTTGTGGAACACAAATGGAACTACAATACCAGATATCAAGTACTAATAATCTGAAATGTGCATAGATCTTTTCTCTAATATGGTTTATAGAGAATTACAATAAAAACTAGATGTCATTTCCAGTGTTATTCCGACTCAGATAAGACCCATCAAAATTTATTAATGCGACTAAGGGAGCAATCCAAACTCTTCCCACCTTGTGGGTTTTGGGGAGGGATCATTGCTGCATCTGCAGCTTCGCTGCTTGTGGTCGCTGGGGGGGTAGAAGTGGGATGAGAAAGACTGGTGCTCTCAGGCAACATATTGGCAACCCCAGCTAGGTCTAAACTATAGAAATAAAGATATCCGAGACACTAATTCACCACAGTCCTGCATAAGCATTACAGAAGATGAGTTATCATTTCCAAAACCTGAGTAGCAGCGAGGTAACAAGAAGCAGCAACAGCAGTCTCCCATGTTTTTGTTTCGTTAAGAATTACAGGCCTCTACACTATAAGCAACTGTCTGCAGACAGTTCCTTAATAGTAAAACTATTCATGATGAATACTATTTAAGTTTACAAAACATTCTCTGAGGATTAATCAAAGATATATTCAACAGCAGCAATGAACACAGGATTGTTATTCCAAGTACTATACGCTACCTATCGACAATAATTCCAGCTTAATTCATATTCTGTTATTCCAGTATTTATTTATGTAAGCAAAGTATAAATTGGCTTAACTACAACTGTCTCTAAGCAGCTTACACATATACAATACCAAAAAAAAGAAGAAGTAAAAATTGCCTAAATAAACTTTGATTAAAATGCCTGCTGGAATACACACACACACACACACACACTCAGTAGGCACTGAAAGTTCAGTAAAGAGAGGGCCTCTGTGACGTTTACTGGAAGGGAATTTCATAAAATTGCATCCACAATATGAAACTCTTGGCTCCTCGTAGATACGAGCCATGAAGGACCACTAACAGCAGCTCCCGCAAAGACCTCAGTGATTGGACCGGGATACAAGTGATTATGCAGTCCTTGAGGTATCCATCATTCAGGTTGTTAAAGACCTTTTTAATTAACACAAGAATATTGAACCTAGCCTGGTGACATATCAGCAGCCACTGAAATTTTTTGAACCCTGGAATTATTCAATGTCTGTCCCCATCCATGGTCTAGCTTCAGCATTTGGCAGCAGCGGAAGCCTCCAGACCAGCCCCACATAGAGAACATTGCAGTAATTGAGTCTCAAGGTTACCCATATATGGATAATCCCTGTCCAAGAAGAGCCATAGCTGGTGTACCTTCTGTAGCTAGTAAAAGACACTCTGAGGCCACCTGAGTTTCCAATGACAAAGATGGACCCAGGAGCACCTCAAAACTCTGAACCTGTTCATTAACAGGTAGCACATCTCAATAGAGAACAGGCAACTACCCAAAATCCCAGACTCATTATTTTCCTCTTAGGATCAGGACATGACATGTGTTCAAGTTTCTATCTTATATTTACAAATTCAACAGTGTTGATGACACAGCTGGGAGGCTCACAATGGGAAATTACTGTTTCTAACTTGACATTACAAAAACTGGCTTATTTTGTAGATTTAAAATAAAATTGGTCAAAATGGCTTATAAAGAAATCTTACTAGTGGCACAAGGAATACAACCATTCCAATATACTAACCACTCTGACTCCCTGACACTAAATCTGGTTCACTCAAAAAACCATCTGGAAAACAGCACTTCACAAATATGGCCACACTCTTGTAGGGACACATAAAATGCACATGCCTCTAAAACATATCTTATGCAAAGGTATACACCTCATTCTGAGGTGAACAGCTCATGTTACTTGCATTGCCCAAAGAATGCCTTGATTCTAATAACTAGAGAGAGATTATAGCTGGCAGATTTCGAGACAATTTAAACCAGGTTTTCAAAATTCAGAATCACTGCCAAAACAAATATTATGCTTAAAACGCCAGCTTCCATTTAGTGCCCCTGAATTACATTTATTTGATTCTTACAAATATGTTGACTTAATACAGTATACATTTCTACAAATATTTTGAGTTTCGTTTGCCTGCTCCTAATGGAGGGTCTGCATTAAAAGGTCTCTGTTAACATTCACTGCCACAAGAACAGGATTTTTAAGAAACACCAATTATTTACAAAGAATGGGAATGATCCCCACCTGAAACCCTGGAGGATGGCTGTTAGTCAGTGTAAACAATACTAGGCTAGATGGGCCAATGATCTGACTCAAGGAATGCCTTCCTATGTTAGAAGAAGAAGAAGGGAAGAGTTTGAATTTGATATCCCACCTTTCACTCCCCTTAAGGAGTCTCAAAGTGGCTAACAATCTCCTTTCCCTTCCTCCCCCACAACAAACACTCTGTGAGGCTGAGAGACTTCAGAGAAGTGTGACTAGCCCAAGGTCACCCAGCAGCTGCATGTGGAGGAGCGGAGACGCGAACCCGGTTATCCAGATTACGAGTCCACCGCTCTTAACCAATACACCATGCTGGCTCATGCATGTTAAAGGTGGTAACTATTTTCCCCAGTGCTACCACTTCGGACAACTAAATGCTTCTCTGGGCAAAAGATCCCTGCACATGGAAAACTAGCATATTAGAGAGCAAGAGAGAGAGAGATCGCTCTAGCCTGAAACGGTACAAAAGCAAGACCTCAAATAACTTTACAGCTGTCAAGTGGCTTTTCCAGCACAGGCCTGTTTATTGCAGTGAAGCATGTGAAAGGTAGGAGGACATCACACTGATACTGGAGATTAGTCCTCCTTGTCTGAATACCTAATAAGCACATCAGGAAATCAGGAATGAGCATGACCAGGGCCATGCACTGTATAGGATTATCAAGCCTGAAAGCATCACACCAGCTTCCTTGTTTTTAAATCAAAGATTGAGCATCATTAGAGATTTCGACAAGGACTAGAACCTCCAGACACCTTTTAATATGATTGGACATTCCTTTAAGACATATACAGCGGAACCATCATTTTCAAGACAACCCCCATCACTAGCCTGGTAAATCTGAAACTATACTTGATGATCTGGTAAAGTTGATAGCCTTTACTTGGACTTTCTTATTTTAACTCATGTGCAACTACTCATTCTATGTTCCTAGTTTATAATTTTGTTTCTCAGCTTTTAATTTTTGTCTGTCATTAACATTTTACATACGTTTTATATACATCATCAAATGAAATAATAATAACAATGAAAACTTGACCCAACCCCCTCCCTAGAGGATTGAGAAACCAAGACAACTCAACTAAATCAGAACAGAATGAATAACAACCCACGTTATAATTGTGGCCTCTGGCATTCAAAATGTTCATCTACATGATTTGCCATTGGAGGAGCTGAGTCTTATTGGCAAGAAGGGAAAGTTCCATAGAGACAGAACTGAAGGGGACTCTGGGAAATGTAGTCATTCCCCTGTTCCAAGGCTGAACAGTTACCAGCCCAGCAATTCCTTGAAACGTCCAAGTAAGGAGATCTCTAGGCTCCTTCAGGCTTCCTGCTCACCAATGCTGAACTGATCTGACAGCAGGCCTGTCTACACTATGATTTAACACAGACCAGTGTTCAATAGAGCCTGATATATCTACAAACTGACCTACTGAATGTATACTAAAGATACCAGTCGCTGAAGTGTGTTGGCGTGTTGCAGTAGCCAGTCGTTTTAATGACTGGGTTGCACGGCATTTCATTCTTTAAATCTTTTTATATAGCTGCACACTGCCCTGATATTTTATGAGAGGGCAGCATATAAATACTTTTCTAAATAGACAAGAGTTCTATGGTAGGTCACAACAATAAAATATGCAATTATTTTTTTAAAAAGCAGATAAAACCATAAAAGTTACACAACGTGTAAAATCATTACAAATGGAACGATGCAAAATTCAACAGAAGAGCAGAAACAAAACTTCTTAGCTGTCAAAGGCCAGGGCAAAGAGTGTAATTCAGCATACGGTGAAAGCTGCACAATGAAGATACTAGACACACCTCTGTGAGGAGGGAGACTGCCAAAGAGAAAGCTCTGCTCTGGCAAAGGGTGGCAGGACTACCAAGACAGCTCCCTCTGCAGATCCTCATGCTCAACAAGGTCAGGAGGAATAGAGGCAGCCTTTCATTGATTTAGAGATTTAAATAATAATGTGAGCACCTGGAATTGAACCTATAAACAAATATTTTTAACACTCAAACTTAGCTTTGTACAGTGGTACCTTGGGTTAAGTACTTAATTCGTTCCGGAGGTCCGTTCTTAACCTGAAACTGTTCTTAACCTGAAGCACCACTTTTGCTAATGGAGCCTCCTGCTGCCGCCGCGCTGCCGCTGCACAATTTCTGTTCTCATCCTGAAGCAAAGTTCTTAACTCGAGATACTATATCTGGGTTAGCAGAGTCTGAAACCTGAAGCGTATGTAACCTGAAGCGTATGTATCCCGAGGTAGCACTGTACTATTCTGCACAGTGAAACAATATCCAAATTAAAATTTACTAGCATAAAAACACATACTGTACTCAGATAATCTCTCCATCGTCATTGTGTACCAGCTAAACAGATCTGGCCCATGTTCCACGCTTATATTTCCCTCTACTGATTAAGAATAATAACGTTGACTGTACCAAGCAAGCAAGAGCTGTAAAGTTACATAAGCAGTAAGAAATATGTTCTGACAACTACAGGCAGCCTTTTATTGATGAACACGCTGCTGTGTAAACAGAAGACATTTGAATATTATGCTAAACTAAGTCATCAAGAATGAGCAGGGAGCCTTGCACATATGTCCTCCCTTCACCTGTTCCACCTACATAATCACTGGAGGTTCAGAAGTTTTCCCTTCTAATTTAAATTAACTACTTATTGTTAAGTTATCTAAACTATAAACTGTGGTTAACCTTAATTGCAGAAAGAAACAAGCTTCATTAACTACAATCTGAAATTGGCATGGTTCTGACAAACCATGGTTAAGATTAACCAGACTGTGGACAAAATGTCAAGCTACAGTTAATCTAAACTGAAAACAAATGTGTCTGAATGCTTCCTTGTGGTCACGACAGATCACAGGGAGAACACAGGAAACCAAGACTTGCTGCAGCTCATTCTCATCATACTAAACTATGGTTTAGCACAGGGGTGGGTAATCTTTTCCAGCCAGCAGACTGGAACCTCAAACCCCACAACCACTGCAGGTCAGATTTACAGGTGGGCAGAGCTACTCACCTGTTAACTACCAGACACTACTGTGACTTTGCCCTGGTGACCTGATTTCAAACAGGGGTTTGAAAAGTGCTGTCAATGAGCTGATATATGACATCAAGTATAGGGCAGGTGGATATGGCTTGAGGAAAACAGCCTTGTAGGCCAACTTAGGCCCTCTGTGATGCCTAATTGGGTTCCACGGGCTAGAGTTTCCCCATGTTTGGTTTAATGGGACATCTTTAATGAGTCAACAGTTTAGGAAACTGGTTTAGTGCCATCAAAAGCAGGTATCCCTGCAACAGTTTTAACAGAAACACTAGTTTTTCACATTTCTCAGTTCATCCTTCAGAACAGAGTTTGTTGCAAAGATAGTAGCATCTATCAGATTCCTACTCATGGTCAAGCAGCTGTGATAACAAAGATAATCCCCAAAAGATGGAGATAGTGATAAAGGCTCCGATTGGGACTTGTTTCAGTTGAAATGTCTGTTCTTTGTGCCTTTATTTGCTCAAAGAGTTTTTTTAAAATAGTGTATCATTTCCTTTCCATAACATATTTCGCTTGCAATAACACACACATTTGAGTAAGAATAAGAATGACTTGGCTGTAATATTTTCCCCTGACATACTAGCTTTCATTTAGTAGGGAGTTTGACACAGGGGAAGATGCACAAATTAAACTTGCATTTAATAGCAGTACAATCCAGGAGGGCCCACCATCAGATTTGTTCTGCATACATAGCTCAAAGTTCAGCCACACATTTCTGTGCCTTCCTGATATTGAGGTTACTTTATGATTGTTGGAACTGTTCTGCCTTCAGCCGTTCAAAGAACAAGCACATAAACAAAAAGAATCCACAGAGTTACAACTACGTGTCTGAGCGGTCCTTTCCAATGCAGAATATGAAATACTTTGAGACTTTTCCATAAGTATATACAAATCCCTGCATGTTTTGGTCCTGCTGGCTTTGTATGCATTTTGAGATGCCATTTTACAGAAGACAGAAGGGTTTGTTTCCAAGCAAGTAAATCCTCAATAAAGTACATGACAAAATGTTATTACTCATACCCCACACTCTACACACCCTCTTTTCAAGTGCAGAAATACTTGGTTCCAACAGAAGAAAGCATCTAGCTATACAAGACACATAGTCTAAACATTCTGAGCCCATTGGGACACTGTTTACATGCAGGCTGCTATTTCTATCAGGTATTGATGTCTAGAACATTCACTAGCAGATTGTGAACTGCTGGAGTGGCCAGGTCGGTTTGCCAGGTCAATTTTCCAGCCTCTCTCCCCTCATCTCCCCACCTCTCACACACATACATATATACACACAAAGCAGATTTCATGATAAGCAAAACTACAGACGCTCAACTACATTTCTATACAAACAATGAACTGTGTGAAAATACTATGGCTGTGTCTGGGGCAAATGCATATTGGGAGGTTTGGACAGCCATCTGTTGCAGATGCTTTAGTTGAGATTCCCACATTGCAGGGGGTTGGACTAGATGACCCCGAGGGTCCCTTCCAACTCTACAATGCTACGGTTCAATGATCCTCCTTTGCTCCCCTGGCTCTTCTAGGCTTGACAACCATATGTCAGGAGTGCTCTGATGGTGTTTCCTGCTTGGCAGGGGGTTGGACTCGATGGCCCTTGTGGTCTCTTCCAGCTCTATGATTCTATGATTCTTCCTAGCCTCCCCTCACACCAGTTTCTGCCCTTCTCCTCTTTTCCTTCACTCTTCCCATAAAATGTATTGTTTCCTAAACCCTTTTGGGGTGGATCTACACTCATAGTTTATAACGTTAAGGAAGGGTTTTCATAACATAGAGGGACACATTAACGTTCTGCTTTTAATGTTCATAATGCTTTATTAAAATGTGACACAAGAAGGCACTGCAGAGCAACCAGGAACCAGCGTTGTGACGGACAAAACAAAGTAAGAAACGCTTTTAATTTACAAGTCTGCCCTGCGACATTTTAGAACAATATACAGTGGTACCTCAGGTTACATACGCTTCACGTTACATATGCTTCAGGTTACAGACACCGCTAACCCAGAAATAGTGCTTCAGGTTAAGAACTTTGCTTCAGGATGAGAACAGAAATTGTGCTTCGGCGGTGCGGCGGCAGCAGGAGGCCCCATTAGCTAAAGTGGTGTTTCAGGTTAAGAACAGACCTCCAGAATGAATTAAGTACTTAACCCGAGGTACCACTGTATATGTAATATTGTTATAATAATGCTAAACAGGTCAGTAGATCCAGCCTTGGTTGCTCTTGGCTTACATGGTGGATGGAACAGCAGTTTGGTGAAAATGACATGGGGTGAGGCTCATGGAGAAAGTTCTTTCTCACCATCTCCCTCCTTCTCATCTCTTCCATTACAGGACAACTCTGCAACATCAAGGATGGGCAAGCTTAACAATAGACATGCCCTTAAGATCCAGGGACAAGAAACAAGACCCTTTCACTGAACCAAAGTGAACCTATCTGGGTGTTGTGAGGGTTACAACTTGATAATGCATGTAAAATGCTTTGAATACTTGAAAATGCTTTACGAATGTTATGTGCTGTTATTAAAATTGCCCATCTTGTCAGGATTGATCTTCATATAGTCATATAGATTGATCTTCATCAGTTATCCACAATCACAATGCAAATTCAGTATCTCATTTTGCAGAGGAAGGCAATTAGAGATGCAAGACCAAGAGACTGGGTTCTGGCTGCAAGGAAGCATAATATGCAAGGCTGCAGAATGCATTTAACTACTTGCACGGCACAGAAGTTAAGGTCATATGCCTTAACTTGCTTTGGGTGTTTGAATTTGTTGTAATGACCTTAACTCTCCTCGTTTTATCTCTGAAATAATTACTCTAGATATTTAGAGGGGAAATGATGACATAGATAATTCATTGGTACAATGTCAAACTCAAGAAGGGAGCTTTGAGACTCACATAAGCAAAGATAAAAAAGCTGTACTACACCAACAACACCCCAGATGTAGGTTGTTTAATGCCGTCTGAAGGAAAATGCTCTAGGGAAAATAGCTCTCAGCAAGTTTATTGGCCCATACCACAGAAAACAAGAATTGCTCAGAGTTTCGCCAGCTGTGTGGAAGGGGAGGCATGGAGTAGCTTTTTCAGAACACTTCTTTATTCTGGTCCAGTCAAGACTTAGAAAGTTAGTAATCAACTTTTATTCACCCCCGAGGCAGTCCATTCAGGTCAGATTCTGCCCATTTCCCACACCATTTACCCAGTATCGCCTGCCTGTTGATGAACTAACCTACTCAAGGACTAAGACCTTAGCTTATCCAGCATCCTTCTGCTTCACTTCACACTGGACACGCTGAAACTTTTATGTAGTCACACACAGAGAGACCATTGATTTAAAAAAGACTTTGATCAAAAGGAGTATTATTACACCACTGATAATGCAGACCATGAGCCAGATAGTCCCTATTTTGAAGCTGCGGCGTATCGACTTTACATTTCTGTAGCATTACATCATCAAAGAGGAACGAACTAATATCTTTAGCACAAGATTTAGGACAGAGATTGCAATCTCCTGTAGATTTGCAAGTGATTTTGTTGTAAAGACTGGATACAACTTGTACATGTTGCTACAACATATTTATGTGTAAAGCGGCCATGTTGTCTGACCAGCAGAAAAAGTTTCTCACAGAACAATGTTTTTTTTTAATGGCTTGTGAAATCTACTTGAACTTATCTGTAAGAAAACAAGCTATAATTTCTGAGAAGGATGACCTCATCATGCACTTGAGAACAACTTACTGGAAAAAATGTGCTTAATGAGTATATGTAGATTCCAATTTTTGTTCTAAGCTTCATCATAATAAAACAAGTATTGAACAATTCCAAATGACCTGCCAATATACGCATCATTATAGCCTACTAGGAGACATGCCCAAGGGGTCATGTTTTACATTTCCGTGGAGGCAGCTGAATATATTTATCTCAAGTCACACTGCTGTGGTGCTGCCTGTGCACATACATTAAATGTTGTACTTTGTTTTAAAGCTCATAAAGCCTTGCTTACACAAACAAAACTAATTTGATAGGAATGTCAGAGGAGAGGAAGCAGAATTAACAAGCTACAGTAAAACTGCTACTTTAAAAAGAAAACGGCAAGTTACTATTAAGTTCCATGCCGCCCCAAAAGAGTTTTTTCGCTGGTATCAGTATGACTGGTCCACACCACTCTACTTGAAAAGGTTCACTAGGCCACACAGCCTTTTGGAGAATTAAGTAAAACAGGAGGCATTAGAGCAGACCTATACATTGTGCAAAATGAGGGGAACTGAGGTAACAGGATTCTGGATTCCAGGGCAGACACAATGCATTTTTGTTGCCTGAGGTGAAAGACAAGATGGCACCCCATCGACATGGGACAACAGGATAGTTTAGGGTGGGCAAGGTTGGTTGTCTAGCGTAAACAAGTCTGTCCTCCAACAGAGCGGAATGGCTGGGCACTTAAGAAGTGACTGCTACCCCCTTGCATTTGCCACCTGAGGTAACTTCTGCATACCAGCCCATAAGGGAGAGAGTGGTGCTAAATAATTCTCACTGGTGTGCCAGACATGTTCTCCTACATGCAGTAGCATACAAACATTAATCCTATGTACAGTGGTAACTCGCAAGACGAATGCCTCGGAAGACGAAAAACTCACAAGACAAAAGAGTTTTTCGTTTTCTGAGTTGCTTCGCAAGACGGATTTCCCTATGGGCTTGCTTCGCAAGACGAAACGTCTTGCACCTTTTTTTTAAAACCGCCAATGCATTCCTATGGGAAACCGTCAATACACAGTGGTGCTTCGCAAGACGAAAAAACTCACATAACGAAAAAACTCGCAGAACAAATTAATTTCGTCTTGCGAGGCACCACTGTATATCTGCAGTCTGAACTGGTACAGTGCAGAATTTTATCACACTAGTCTGCATACTTATACATTGGGTCCAAGATTCCCTTCTAATGCGAAGCTGGTGACATCAGTGACTTAATATTCTTGCTTTTAATGTCTTTTTATGTAGCAGGCTAAAATGATCACTAGTAAGAAGTCTACAAGATCAGCTCCAATTCAACCCACCCCAACAAAAAGATGAGCAGAAAATCAAGGTCCAAAAGTCTGTGTGGATATAGATATACAGAAAAGTACAAATGTACAAAAAAGTACAAAAATTAAATGGATGTTTCAAGATGCCATCACAGAGCTGAAGAAATCCTTCCCAAACGCTACAGGCATCAAGTTGCACACCTAGGATTCTAGGATAAAGAAACAATGGCTATTCCCCATCTCTGAAAAAAAATGAAGTATGAAATGTAACCCAGATCTGTCTCAAACTTTAAATTGAAATGCACAGGCTCCTTGGGTAGGCACAGAAGAAATAAACAGAAACGCGAGTGTCTTTAATTTGGCAAAGCCAAGGATTTCCAAACTTTCATTTATACATATAAATAAGCATTTGCAAACTGTATGCAATTTTGTGTCCTCTTTTTTGTGGTGCTTTTCGTCTTCTTTTTGGAAATGCCTAAGTAGACACCTTTTTATCCATATTTACACATATTTTATCCATTTAATAAATTACTGAACAAATAAGCTCTAAACAAGCTATTCCAGTTTTCAAATTCTTTCTGTCTCAAAACTATTTTTCCCTCGTAAAAATGACCCTGAATCTAGTTATTGTAAAACAATATTAACAGGTGCTCGCTCACCTAAGGCAACATAACTACTATGTATATACACACACATCGGCAAACACAAAGTCAGTTCTTCTTATGTACCATCACCACCAACCACGCAGCCCCTCAATGATAAGCCCCTCAAGGCTAATGTGTGAATTCAGAAGTGCTTGTGAGACCTACAAGGCCAGACACCCAACGTGTTTACTTGTACATCTTTTCAGTACAGTGGTACCTTGGGTTACAGACACTTCAGGTTATGCATTTTCGGGTTCCACACCGTGCCGAACCTGGAAGTACTGGAACGGGTCACTTGTGCATGCGCACAAGCACCGAATCATGACCCACGCATGCGCGGTGCTGCGGGTTGCGAACATGCCTCCTGTATGGATCACGTTCGCAACCCGAGGTCCCACTGTAATGCATCTTTGCACCTAGTGCTAGCCCAATGAAAGCCCACCTCGTGGCTTATATTGTACGGTGCAATCCAAAAGGTAAAGTTCAAGTGGCTGTTAGGAGCTATCCTGCATCCAGTCATCTTACCCAGGGATGGGCTACCTGTAGCCCTCCAGATGTTGTTAGGCTCCAACTCCCTTAAGTGTCAGGATGCTGTCAGCAGCTCCCAGCTGGTTGCCCAGGAAAGTATAAGACAAGGAAAAGTTTCTTACAGTCCTTTTTTATTTCAATCTTTACAGAGAGGAGCTATAGAACTCAGCCTCTTGGATAATGGCATGGCCCCGGGTGAATCTCCATTGTCCCCCATCTCTCCCACTTCCTCATTCGTCATCATCACCTCCTCTACAGGTGCTGCTATGTGCCCTCTGTCTTTGAGCTCTTTGCTCTCCTACTTTTAAGGCTCGCTGGGTTCTAGGAGATGGAGGGTCTGGAATGCTTTCTAATGACAACATGTCAGCCAGGTGTTGCTCTGGCTTGCCCATGATTTCCCAACTTTTCCCTTCATCTGCCTCTGAGCTGTGACCTCCCTCAACCCCCTGTTGTAAATCTAAACTGCCTTCCTCTTCCTCCTCCCTAGAGGCTAGGCTTGAAACATGCAGCTCTCCAACATCACTAGCAGACTGTATGGTCACGTGCTCCCTTGACAAGCTACAGGATATCAAAAGCCATCACTGAGATATATATTTTTTTTGAAGTCACAGCTTCATATTTTAAATTAAACTATTTATCTGTCCACTTACTGAAAGGCAGATAAGAAAACTTGCACACCTCATACATTCTTCCCAGATAGGATAAGTAATTCCACATGTGCAATGCAAGTTACTACTTTACAACTGCAGTTTCAAGCTAACAACACAATGCTGTGCTGATCAGGACTATAAATGTTGGCAGAAGACAAGAATGGTGTTGTGTCTGTAGAGCCTCTGCACAGAGGAATGATGACTAAGAACTGGGGAGAATATCAAAGATGGAACGACGCTGTACTTTTCAACTGCTTCGATGATGGCCATTACCATAAAATGAAGTGTCACTAAAACTCCAACCTGGTAGAAGTTATCCAGGTTACAAATAATCTGGATTTTAAAATATATACTGTAAATTCTCTGTAATTATTGCAAACATTTCTAATTAAGCTGGAGGATGGAACTTGATTAAGGTTTTGTCCTGCTAAGTCTTGCTTTGTCCTTGTATGGACACATCTAAGAGACCTCTATCTTACCTAAGTTGTAAACATCTTAGAGTTTTGTTTAACTATAAATTGTACAAATAAGCAATCTTTGAATTGAATTTAGAACAACAGAAGAAAATCACATTTGTTCCTTTTTACTTTTTGTTCCTTTTGTTCTTTTTTACTTTTATTAATATTATTATTTTACTTTTTAACAGGCTATTGTGGTTTGAGGACCCGATCCCCGCTTTGTGGAATGAAGACACACGGACACAGAATATAAGGTTAATGGGCAAGAAAAGGCCACAACTTTGTTGATTACAGCAAGTGAAAAGGTATTGGCTTAGGCATTGGACCACGACAGATTGACTCCACCCCCTTGGAGAGGTGGTGAGCCCGAAGGGGGAGCCTGTTGATGCTAATACAACTATAAGCTCTCCCCTGATGTCACCGAGGGTTGTGCCATGGCCCCCCGCCACACAGGCATCGGCCAGGATCCATGACCGCTGGATTCCTTTAACGGAATACCCAAAATTGAAGGGGTAGGTGGTGGCCACACCTAGCCCTTCCACACACCACGAACACATTCCAATGCCTAACCTACCCGCCAATACCAAGAAAGTTGTGACGATTGCTATGAGGTAGGTGAAGAAACCACAAGGCCTAATGCCAGATGGAAAAATTCCTACCAGGCCCCCAGGACAACCTGGGCAACCAACCTAAGGTCCATAGCAAGGCCAAGAAAAAAACTAAACCCTAAACTCTAAGGGAGTGGAGGGTGGGTGACTCGCGACGGGAAGGCGGAAAATGAGGCGGAATGGCTGGCACAGCAGTAAGTTAAACTGCAAACCACACCCCCTCCAAGCCGCCCGGTTGGGCGCTTACCTGTGGGCGTGGTGTGCCAGCCAGGTGAGTGGGGCAGGGGGCGTAACGCCCCTTGCATGACGCAGAAATCGCGTCCCACCCACAACACCTCCCCTCTTGGAGGGAGGAGAGGCTTTCTCTTTATCACATCAACTTCCAAATTAATAGGAAATTGGAGACAAAGACTGAATTCAGGTGAACTAACAAACCATGGTTTGAAGAATCAGGGGTGAGTTAAATAGTTGCACCAAAGTGACCTCTCTGGGGCACAAACCTAGGCAGCGTGTATCAAAGTCTAGGGATGCCCAGAACACAAAACCTCTCTCTTGGCCTCACTGAAAGGTCCCAAGGAAAGCAGAACAATATAATGGGCACCAGCTTTGGTGCAGGAGTTGCCAGAAGGAGGCATACAAGACACCATCCAACCGCCTTAGGGACACCACTCCAGATTTGTGTAAGGTTTATTCCTCTGCCTTTTTTCTCTCTCCTGTAGATGTCTTGCAAGGCAGTGGGTACATATCTTTCCTCAGGATTTACTCCCAAAGCCTTTATCACGAATGAGTGTAGCTGCAAGGCAGCAAAGGCTAAGGATCAGAGTTTTCCTTCACCTAGATGGGCTACCTTTCCCAGGTTGATGAGCCCCATCTGCTCCTCATCTCCCCCTACAGTACATGCAGCCTTCTTGACTATTGGACCCACCATTGCTTTTGTCTGCTCAAGCCTGTCTTCACATGCAGGGGGTTGCAATAGTTAACAAAAAAGGGAACCTTTCACACCATACAAGTTGAGGTTCTAACAAACTGCACTGATCCATCGTGATAACCTGCTACACCATAGTAGTTAATAGTTATTATAGAATAAAAGGAGAGCAGGGAGAAAGATGCTCTGTTTTCAATATGCGAGTAATTTGTAATAAGTTAATAGAAGATGCAGGGGAAAGTTTGCATATGTGTAACACACACTTTACGGAAAGGACTCATTTCATAGCAGGCAGTTGATATAGATTCTAGTCACGCAGTAATTGTTAGCTATTGCTAAGCGTGTTAATGAATGCAACGGCACCTGACCTTAGGTTGACCTGTCAAATGCACTACCAATGCACCCCACAGGCTGTCATTTGAACAGGATTGAACAAAACTTAGCAGTCAATTCCCTCACTTCAACTAATTAACCTGGGGACAATTTCATAACCGGGATTTTTAATTAATACAAGTATAAAATGATACACAGCTTCAGCTTTACAAGGGGTGAGGCTTAGAGACATCTGTCAGCCCACTCTGACCTCAGGGTTACAAAAGAAGAAATCCCAATTGCACATTAACACCTAACTTAAGAGTCACTTTCATTTAGGATCAATGTTACTGCTTAAAGAAGAACCTTCACCCCCAATCATCTAGGGTTGGAATGTGAATCAAACAATTAGTCAAATGTTGTCAATTGTTAAATAAATCTGCACAAGTTGAGCATCTCTGAGAATGGTAAATGGGATGTTTACACATTTTTCTTAAGTAAATGGCAGCAATGGGACAGTCTGATAAGTCTAGCAGCTGTAAGTGATAGAAAGTGGGTGTTTAACTCTCCTCTCCTACCCCTTACCATGGTGCAGAGGAAAAAATTGCCATTCCAAAGTGGCTAATTGCATTTCAAGGGAAGACTCTATTGGCATCAATAGATGCTTCCCTTGATATGCTAATAACTTCAGATATTATTTTTCCTGTGTACTTGCCAACCAGCCATAGAAAAACTTAACTTCTACTGTAGCATGATGCAGCTGCTTCTCCAAGGATCTAAATGCAATTCCAGCATATCCTTAATGGATAGTGACTCACTTTAAAATATCTACTAGATCTGAATTTCCTGGGTTCAAGCCTATGTAATTATGAACAGTTTTATCTTTGTATCTCAGCAGGAACATCAAGCACAACATTACTAAGCTTGCTTCCTCTAATATAGCTGCCAAATCATAGGGGATCTGTTGATGAGCAATCAGCTAAGAAGTTTTTAGCTTGCTCGCATTTTCATGCACATCATTTCAGACTGCTGAAACGTACACTGCAGGCATTGTTAGATTATTGCAAAATGCACATAAGGCTAACATCCTTTTTTTCCAAAACCCTGGGAGTGGGAAGTGAGAGAAATAATTGTATGAAAAAACCAAAATCCCATGCTACATAGAGGATTTTAAAAGCTGGAACCAGTGGTGAAGCTATCTGCTCCAGCATCGGAGAGGCATACATCCATGGGGCATGGCTGGTGTGCACCCCGGGGCGTGCATGGTGAGCGCTGAGCATCTTGGGGGGCAGGGGTGGCCGCGATGTCAACCCCCCCCCCATGGTACCAGGGGCGGACAGCTCCCCCCAGCCCCACCTTCGTCCGCCAGTGGCTGGAACATGTGTGGATTGCTCAAGAAACCCACCGGTAACGAAAAAGCAATAAACTTGGTATAGCAAAAATATTAACAATGAAAGCAAGAAGAGACATCATAATATGTCAAAATGAGCATACTATGTTGCATCTAAACACTGTTTTTGCCATGTCAGAGGCAAGCCAGAAACCAAGGTGGGAGGAACATTTTCTGAACTGGGCACAGAAACACCAATCCACAAGGTCTGTCAGCATCTTGATGTGTAGATTCCAGTCCCTACACCTATTTCCAGGGGAAGAGGAGTATCTCCTGAGCTTCATCACAGATGCTGTGTCCACACCAGTGGAGACAACTCCAAAGTAGCTTTCCCTTGGAAATCTCCCCTTTAGTGGTTGCCATTTCAGGAACTGTGGTCAGTTCAAGGCAGCACCTCTTTCACAACTGAGGGGAGATGAGTACGCAATACAAAATAAGAAATGCTTGGGTTAGAGGCTAGGAGGCAATTTGAAAAGAAAATCTGTGGCAGTGGGGATAACTAGGCTGACTTTGGATAAAATGCAGAACCGGCAGTCACTTATGCATTTTAAACCCCCTTCAAGAAATTATAGCTAGCATTTGTCAATAATATTTATTGTAGCTTAGCTCTTGACACATTCCTTATTTTTGCCTTGTTAAATTCATACATAAAGCATAAATATAAATACAGTATTCATACTCAAGTTGCCTCTTCTGTTCATTGTTCCTTTCATAACTTTTTTTTAATAATACAGGGATTATTGTCTTTATGCTTATTAATATTAGTAGCTTTGAAAGAGTACTGTTTGTTTTGTAATGCTTTTATGTGCTTATTAGACTGTATCATCAAATTGGAATTGCTACCAATTGTTTTTCTGAATATAAAAGATTTTGGCTGCAATCCTATAGGATTTACAGAGTAAAACCCCATTCAACTTAGTGGGACTTATTTTTGAGTGGACATGATAAGACCACTGTGATACTGTGTAGTATCCATTCTCATATTATGCATTTTTCTGTTTGCATGTTAGCCCTCTGGTCCCTCAGGTATTGCTCTACAGAGGACTCGTTTATCAAGAGCAATGGTTCCCAACTGGTAGTTTGCATACCCCAGGGTATTAACATGGTCTGCAGAACCCAGGGGGTCTGCAGCACCGTTAACATTACGAAAACTACCAAGGAGATATAAAAAAATTTCAAAAGTAGGGGGTCCATGGCTTGGCTTTTGGGGAAAAAGGGGTCCACATTGGGAAACACTGATGCAAGGTAAAACACTGTATCTTTGCTTATGTACTTGTGATATCTTTCTACACCAATGAGTTTTCCACCTCAGTTAATATCCCTTTGTAATACTTTCTATTTTGTTGTTGCTGCTGTTGTTTTATTCCATTCCATGTTTCTGTAAAGCTGACTTTTGTTATTATTTTATCAATAAAAGTTAATTATGGAGGAAAAGATGCTTGGCTTTTGTCTCGTGCTAAATTGTGAAACATTGTTACATTTGTAACAATTCCATGACTCTTAAGATTCTATGATTTATCATTATTCTGATGTTTCAAATTTGTTCTTTTTCTTTGTTTGCTGTTAGTGCCCTTGGCCTTCAGGAGGGAACAGAAAGGCGTAAGCAATAAAAAAAAAAATCCATCTCCCCACCCCCACCCCATTATACTAGATCTCCATTGTTTTCATGCAGCCACTCACATCATAACACATTATTTCACATGTACTTTTCTGACATATCAATTGAAGCATGGAAATTTCACAGAGCTTAAGGTGAGCCAAAGGAAAATGGCATCCAAATGGATAAGAAGTTCCAGCTGCAGACTGACATGAAAAATTAGCATGTCCAACAGGGCCAGAAACAACTCTGTGAATAAAGCCTATTGATATTGGTAGTTGCATTAGAAATATTCGTACGGCTTTACAAAGTATTGACTACAACACACACATGCGCACACACACACACACACACACACATATAAACCAATATGCAAGAAACTAATAGCAATTCACTTTCTCTATACATCTCATCCATAAACGAGCAAATGTCTCAACGTCATGCAACAACTACTACTAACTATCACTGATTAGCAAGCCTTCGAAACTGTACAGTATCTGGATATGTGGTATGGTGAGATCATTGGCAAGTGGTTCCCTGTGCATATAAACAAAACATACTAAAATTCCAAAGACAAAGTTTGTCAGAAAAACTGATCCAAGCTACTGAGAATGAAACTTAAAGCAAGAAGTGACCGTCCCAGTTCCCACCTATCTTATTATTAAAGAGTCAATATTTATGAGATGAAGCAAAGGTCTGTTCTATTAAATTCCATTATGCATACCTTCAGACCTTTGCAGCTTACTCAGGTAGCAAATTACTTGGTTGCATACACTTCACAGATTTCACCCATGACACCTTCTGCAGATAAAAGTATACTGCCACTTCACATGTTAATTAGACTGCTTACTCAACTACACCTAGGAGAAAAGTAGGCAACCCCAATATGTGATCCAACTTACTGAACTATTGCCAAGATAAAATTACCACTGAAACAAGCAACGTTTTGAGAATGATACCATGCAACATGCACCTCACTCTACTAGCTAAAAAATGTTTCATGAATCTGAACCAAGTATTCCCTGGCTCAGTTAAGGAAAGATATTTAGGAATCATGACAACTTTCAGCTCTGAATTCCCTGAGGTTTAATATATATATATAATGACTGATGATTTACGATGTTTTTGTTCCCTGATATAACTCAAATATTCTCAGTGCAATATTGGACTCTTTCTGCACATCCTCTAGTGGATAGCAGGGCCTCGAGCCCAAGCATTTAAATGTATTGCAAAAAATGTGGAATAAGGAGAATCGAAAGCCACCATACCATTATCTGTAAGGCCATTTCTCTTCTCCTAGCCTTTGTTTCTTATATACTCACCTTGTTTTCAAGGTAGCCTACAGCTATTAAGTATGTATTGATTGATTATATTCTAGTTATGAATAGCTTCAAATAAAACATCTCAAAGTGATTTAGCAACAAACATATATAAAATAATTTCATATAAAATCCAAAACAAATACAGACTGGGATAAATGACATTCAAAGATTCCAGGCACATCATTTGGCATCCGTTTGTCTCAAAAGGCAATGGAGTGTGCCTCTCAGGTGACATCAAACTGCTGGAGAATCACAGTGCCTGCTGTGGCTCTGCTGTGGCTGCAGAGACCAGTAACTTGTAATGGCTGCCTCTTGTCTTCAGAGACATAGCTAGGTGATCTTGCACCCCTGGCAGAACTGTCCAGATTGCACCCCCTAGCCACTGAAAAATTAGCTCTTCTTTCTACCTCTCCTCCAAACCCACTCCCCATTCAATTCACCCTCTATTTAAAACCTTTCCTAATGAGGCAATAGTCAATATTTTTATAGACATATTTATGGACAATTTTTAAAAGCCGATTTTGCGCACACACACACCGCACCCCTGGCGAGGGCCCATCTCACCACCCCCTAACTACGGCCCTGCTTGTGTTGCTCTTGCTGTGTTAGCAGCACCAAAGTGACCTCCCAGGCACGCAAGCCTAAGCAATGTGTATAGCGGTCCTGGGCTGCCAAGACAACAAGACCCCCCTCCAGTCTTGCTGATGTGGTCCAAAGGAAAGCAGAACAATACATTTGGAACCAGCCAGGCTGCAGGAGTTGCCAGAAGGAGGCCTACAGTATGTCACCCAACCATCTTAGGGACTCTACTCCAGATTTGTGTAGGGTTTACTCCTTAGCCTTTTCTTCTCCGAAAGATATCCCACAAGGCAGCAGAGGTTGAGGATCATTGTTTTTCTTCTCCCAGATGGGTGAGCCCCATCTGCCCCTCATTTCCCTCTACAGAATGTTCAAAAACCAACTTTTTGACCATTGGACCCACTATTGATATTGTCCGCTTAACGCACCAGAGCCTGTCTTTGCATGCAGGGAAGTCCCTAACGCACCAAGGGTTCGAGACCCATCAGCTACCTTTACCTGGTTTAGCCACCTAGTCAAAGCCATTTTCCAGAGAGTGGCCAGGAATTTTGATCATTCCATTTCATTACCCACATGATCTTTGCAGCCATTAATAAGATAGAAGCTAACAATCTTAGAGGCCTCTCCACCTCATTTCCAACCACATTAAACAAAACCATCAAAACACTAGGACTTATAATGCAGTCTGTAGTATTTGAGAGACATTGTGAAATTGTTCTCCAATAAAGTACAGCTGATGAGCATTCCCACCATACATGAAGAAGATGATCAGTCAGCCTGACAATTCCAGCATTTAAGGTCGTTAACCCCATAAATTCTATTTAATCTTGCCAGGGTTTTTTAACCTCACACCAAACTATTTTTAGTTGAAAAGAGACAAATTGTATTTCCTCCTCTGCATTCACTTTTATGTAGCTACATTTAATATATCTACTACACCGCTGCTTGCACAAACGGGGCCCTAGTGCTGAGAATGAACAGATCCCAGCCATAAGTTTCAAGATCATTCTGACTTCATGCCAGTAGTGATGCGATGTTTTAACTAAAAATAAAAGCTAAAAATAGCTGGAGTTTAAATTTACAAAACAGGACTTTTCAGTGCTTGGAGCACTGCCAGTCTTTGAAAGTCTACATGCGGAATTCAATTATTGAACACAAGTATAGCCCAAATGTAATACTGAACTAAAATTGTTCTATTAATTAATGCCAATTAAGGGAGAGGTGGGGACTACACTGAGCTGCTGATTTTCATCAGTGTTCAAAACAAATCACATGTATTAATTACCAGCTGACAGCTAAGTTTCCATAAAGGGAAACAATAAGATGCCTCGGACAAGAAATGTGTATTTTCTATGGTCCAAATAGCTTTTTCTTGGCTTAACTTCACAGAGTTCCAACACCATTTCTCACCAATGGTAGCAGAATTAAATCAGTACTGATATCTTAGCACAGCCTTCACCAATCCGGTGCCTTCCAGATGTTTTGGACTACAACTCCAATCAGCTGCAGCCAACACTTGCTGGAGGGCGCCAGGTTTATGAAGGCTATCTTAGTAGCATATACTTCCTGCCATACATAAAACTTCCTCTTCCCCACCCTTGCATCTCACTATCCAGATTGCTCTGAAAGGGGTACTCACATAGCTTGTGAGGACTTGTGCAGCCATTTGAGGCTGTGGTGGTGGTGGTGGTGCGGAGTGCCTTCCATCAGCTTCAGTTGGTGGCCCAGCTACACTCCTACCTGGAAAAGAATAGCCTAATGTCTGCTGTCTACACTCTGTTGACCTCTAGATTGAATGACTGCAACATGCTATATGTAGGGTTGCCTTTGAAGACGCTTTGGAAACTGCAGCTGGTGCAGCTACCAGGCAGCTGACTGGGGCAGGACTGTCTGAGCACATAACACCAATTATGACATGACTGCACTGGCTAACAATTAGGTTTTGTGCTCAATTCAACATCTGTGGCCCTTTGCCGTGTGCTCCCTTGCAAGGGAGGTGTGTAGAGGGGCAACAAAGGAGTCGGTCTTTTCAGTGCACTGTTGTGTTTAGAGATTTCAACATTCTCACCGAGAAGCCTTACAGATCAGGTCTCCATGACAACCATGGGGCTATCCAAATACATCAGTGGCTCGAAATTATTTTGTCAATTTTGGAGACCAAGCAGGTTAGATCTATTAAAGACATTAAAAGGAGTAGATGGTACTCAGCCTATTGTCATAAACAGACCATTCCTTGGTGAAGGTTGACATAGTTGTGGTGCAAAGGTGGTGAACCTATTGGAGACCTATGAAATTCAAAGGATTCCTGAAGGCTCTGGATAAAATCCTGCCAGGGCTCCAGTCCTGTTCCTATCAGGGCTCTAGCCTTGCAGTGGAATGGCAAGAGGCATAAGACAATTGATGTGATCACACCATAGTGCAAGAGGAAAAAATCTTGAAGAGAACCTGATCTAAGATGGGTAAGAGCAGTGCTTTTTTCTGGGGGGACCTTTAAACCTTTTGTGAATCTAACGGGAGAAGAAACTTTAAAAAATCAAATTGGTAGTTTCTTCTCTAGCATGGTGAATCATCAGTTCCATTGCTACCCCCGATGGCGGCCTCATTCCTGTCATGGTGTTTCCTGAGTCTCAGATGGAAGCGAGAGTTTAATGTGTGAAGTAGGAGTTGGAATCTAGCACAGTGATCGGTCAGTTTCGTTGTTACCACCTCTGATGGCAGCTTTATTTCCTTTCCCAGTGATTTTCTTGAGTAAATATGAGAGCACCCCTAAACATTTTTTAAGGGGGAAAAAACCACTGGGTGAGTATATTATTTGAATCTACCATCTAGTGGTGAATAAAGCTTACTACTTCTCCAATGAGTAGCTGTCCAACAGAGCTGTTCCAAATTGTAAATGGGCTTATTACACCTGGCCAGTGGGGAAAATTAAGTGAGTTGTCAGAAGACTGCTGTGATACTTTGAGGATAAAATTATTCAGATTCATATAGAATTAGAAACTGCAGTTACAACAAATTCTGAGAGGATATCCCAGGTCTTATTGTTTGATGTGTTTGTTATCATGGCATGAAACACCACGGGCCCCTGAGAACAGGGAGAGTGCTACCTTGCCTGTTCTCCTTGACCTCTTCGTGGATTTTGATACCATGGACCACAGTATCATATTGGAATGGCATAAAGAGATGGGAACTGGGGACATGGCTTTACTGAAGTTCCAGTCCTAGTTGCAGGATTGAGTCCCATGGGTTACAAAAGGTAGCGGGGAAATCTCAACAGCATCACAGTTGAGCTGTAGCATGTTCCATTTCATTACCCATTTTTTCAACACATATATGAAGCAGTGGAAAGACGTCATCAGGAGATTTGGATTAAGGTGTCATCAGAATGCTGCTTCACTCAGCTTCCTCCGTTGCATCTCAATCAAGGTGTCTGGAGGTGGCAATAGACTGAATAAGAGCCAACAAATTCAATTTTAATCCAGATAGATGGCGGTACTATGTTTGTTTGGTGTATGAAACCTGTCCAGAATAGGGTAGTGCTCCCCTGGAAAGATCAACAGGAAATAACTTGTTGGTGATTCCATCAGCTCCAGGGAACCTTTTTTGTGGTTCCCACACTCTCTGCCTCTCTGATATTTGCCTGGCCCAATTCTGGGGACTGTCAGAAAACACAAGGCTATATATTTTGACTCAGGCTTTTGGGAATGTGAAATTCTTGCTTACTTTCTCCATGTAATGTTATCAGTTGATTTCTATTTTAACTGTTTATTATCTTTTGTAAGTTTATTGTTTTAATTATGATCCTTGGTAAGTAGCAGGCAATTCATATGAAAAATGAATGTTATTCTGCTTTCCCCTGATCACAAAACAATAATCCTTTAGGGTAGGTGGTAAAAGAGACAATAGACTGCAGCAAAGAAAAGCAGAATTCGGCTCCACTTACTAAGGCATGCCTTTTGAGGTTAAAATTAGACATCACATTGCTTAATATGCCGACATGTGAACAAAAAGATAGCTTCTGCCATCACATCTAGTTTGGCCTTAAAAACAAAGATTAATCTATTTTTCTTAGCAATAAAAGATAACCAGGCAGAATTTAAGACTTTATTAAGCACTGCTGTAAAGAAACATGACTCATAATATGGCTGTCATTGAGGCCCGCTTAATACACGACCAGGGTTATATAAACAAAGTTTGATCATGACTCTAAGCAGCAGGGTTCAGCTGAACTCAGTTACTGCCTGCACAAAAGGTCTAGCTGGATGAATATTCAAACAAGGCTTTCAACCTCATGATTGTTGGAATTTACTAAAGGAAATTCCTTAGGACCTCAGTAGTTCAGTTCTCCATGTTCTCCCTGGAAGAGAAGTGCGAGACCAATGATAACAGAATCCCATGGAAGAAAACCATGGGGAAAGGGAATTGAGCCAGACCAATACTGTCTAAAGAAGTCACCCTTTTTGGTTCCTGAAATTCATTTTGATTGTGCACATAAAATATAACAGATAGAATTCCACAGGATGTGATGCTGGTGTATGAAAACAGTCAAGATCCAAGGATCCCCAGGCATGTACCATCAGATGGTGGAGACATCAGGAGCCATCCTGGTGCCCAGGCATCTTCGCTTGGTCCCAAGTGGTTGACAGCCAGGTGCAAAACACACCTGGCACCTGGCGAATTTTGAACATTGCATCAAACCATGTAAACTTTACCAGGCATCCATCACCCCATAGCATCCTTGCTTCAGCATCCAGCTATTGCAGGACTTCAGATGTACAGTTAAACTCTCAGGGAAAATAGCAAGTATACTATTAAAGCCACAAGAGTAAATGCGTATTTTCAAATGAGATTATGAAGTAGCAGCACAGCTGCTTGGATAAGATCCTTTGGTTCAGAGGAATGCCATCCACATTCAAAACTATCAATATATCCCTCTTTCAAACAAGATGTTGTAATAAAAAATTAAGTCTCTGAAAACACACATAGACAAAAGATGTACCACTAATGAGAATGTGGTTGAAACTGGGCAAAAAGATATATATATGATGAGAGAAAACTCTGTTCATAGTTTAGCCAAGAAATGCCTTCAAAGTGAAATTTAAGAAGTCCTTTGGTGCTTGTTTTTAACCTGCAGGCAAACCAAGTATGGTTATTTCCTCTTGCCTTACATTCTGTAGGCTCCAGTCTTTCTAATGCTTACAATCCCTTTGACATTGATTATGCATCTTCTGAAAAACAGAGGAATAGTTTGGGTAGTATGCCAAACAATCAATTGTACCTAGGTTCCTATGGGAATCCAGCCCAAAAGTTTATTCTATAAATTAGATATAATACCTCCTATGGGAAGCAAATGACATAACAGAATGAAAAACATTTCCTGTTTGAGGAATATTTTTAGATTGTTCAGAGCGCCAGAGAACAAAAAGAAATATGATCTGGGTAACTGCTCACCAAAGCAGCTCCAAGCAGGGCTGCACACACACTCACCATACATTTAAAGCACATCATGTCCACCAAATAATCATGGGAACCGTAGTATTTTTTTAAAAATAGAGTGCTGGCAATTGTAGGGGTAAACTACACTTACCAATAATATTTTGGAGAAACAATGTGTTTTAACAGTTTAGATTGTAACTAGTGAAATGTTGCAAGTGTGCCATTTTGTTTTGTTTAAAAGATAATGCATGATACAAGACAAATTCTAAGTGTAAGTAATAAGAACAAACTAATAGCTAAAACTAAGGAGTCAAATTACCTTGGCATTAGCAAAGTAGTACAGGAACCACCACAACATTCAAGTAGCATTTGACATGGGCCTAGTTTAAGTACCACTGGCAGAGTAAGGGGAGAAGTATCAGAGGGGAGAGGTATAACTATACTTTGCCCATTAAGGTGAAAGGTTTTTGTTTATATTTCAGTGCATCCAGCTAGGCTGTGTTCTGCTTTTCCAAACTATTACTTCCAAGCCAAACTTGAAAACAAAATAGTCTTCAGTCAATGGATCACCTACTGTGTAAGAGGAATTAACAATAAATGTTTCTAGCTGTTCCTGAACCAGATATTAAGAAATTCAGGGTTGCTTGCCAGATGGCAACCTTAGGAGCTTTCAGTTTAAATAGCAGAACAACAATCGGCTATCTTTATTTGAACACTTAATCACATTGTCAGATAATATTGTAATCCTCCTTGGGCCATGTACAACACAAGCATGCAAGATGTATCTGTAAGACAAGGACAATCCACTTGAAATCTGAACATATCTTATTGCTGGCTCTTTCAAGAGTCTATTTACAGAATCATAACCAAGGAAAGGAGTGTATATGCAAAAGAACAGGTGCTGCTTTTGGAGGATAGCTCAAGTCTTTCTTGAAGGACAATAGCACACAATCTAGGTCACATATAGTGTGGGCATGAAGCCTTGCTTGCATTTCTCACACCACATTTTCCAGAAAGATCGTTCAGGTTCACTCCAATGCATCCTAACTGGGGCCAATGGGAATTGTAGTCCAAAACACCTTGAGGGGATTGGGTTGGCAAATGCAGCATTAAAAGGGTAGTCCCAAAGGGTCGTAAATGAACTACCCTGATCAGGAAGTTTGCTGTATTATTTTGCTCCATGGGTTTTACCTTCCATTTTGCTCTTGATTTCTATAGTAATCCCTGTGTTTATGAATACTTGTAGTTTCTATTTTGTTACTGTTGAAAATCAATTAAAAATATATTTTAAAAGTGGTTCTGAGGCTCTATCAGTTTTGTTATCCAATAAATACCTTTGCTTAGAAGGGCATGAAGGCGGTGCATGAAAGCCCCATTCCCAGTATCCACATGCCCACAGGAGACTCTCACAAACTAAGTACAAAAGTTTGAAATGGCCTCAAAACTGCATCTAACTGATCCAGAATCCAATGTTATCAAGGGTCCAAATCCGACACTTCTAAGCACATTCATTCAAACACTCTTAGAAGCCCCATTCTTCTGCTCAACATGGAAAAGTCAAGGTAGTACATGCTGGATATGGATGTTTGGGGCAGGAGCAGTGCACATGCAGGACAAGAACTTTGGAGACAGGATATAAACTCTATACCCTCTGCACACTTACTCCACCCACACACTGCCTGAACTCCCAAAACAGGGCCTGAGGTATCTTCCTATCAGGTTCACAATAATTTCCTTTGTGGGTTCCCCATGGATTCTGCAATGTACACAATGTACAACTGTCATGACTCCACAAGATGCAGAAAAAGTTGCTCTTCAGTATCACCCTTCTAATCATTATGAGGGACTTGTTTTGAAATCTGAGGACCATAAAAGCCTTTTGTGTAGATAGCTGGTCATAAAAATAACTTGCGAATAGGAACAAGCAAGGGTAGGGGTAGAATACCACAGGTAAGGAAACAATAATCAAGCAAATTTCTATCTATATCTTTCACCCTCAAATCATTTCCCACAGAAGTATGAATCCACTCCAGAGATTGACAGTCAATACATAAAGTCTGTGTTTTAATTTTACAGCAGTACTCCTCACAATCTGCTTGTTCAAGATTTTGAGCCTCGCCTGCTTTTCATCCAGCCAATGCTAGTTAATGAAAAGCAGAAAGACTGTCCTGAGAATACACATCTTGACAACTCAAAAACAATCTGTGGTCTATAGAAGCAGCAGGAGTTTCTAATGGCACACCAAAGGAAGACTGAAAACTTCATTTGAGGGATTTTTAGCTGGTCTGTTTCATATCATCCAAATTGCCTATAAAATAGATGTGCAAGTAAACTTCTAGTAAATATCCTAAGGAAATCATGTTCCGCTCCAACTTAAGGGTATAACCAACACTGTATCTTACAGATGTTACTAGTCTGCAACTCCCATCAGTGCCAGACAGCATGGCCAATTATCAAGGATGGTGACAGTTGTAGCCTGAAACATCTGGGAGGCACTATGTTGGCTAACCCCAAAATAATAAGTCCAAATACTGTTGAGAAGATATTAAGGATTTCACCTTACCCACAGGTAAGTTTGTCTTTTTTATTTTTATTTTTATTTATTACATTTATATTACACATTTCCTCATGGTGGCATCCATGGTTCTCTTCCTCTCCGTTTTATCATCACAAAAACCCTGTGAGGTAGTTTAGCCTGAGAGACAGCGACTGGCCCAAGGCTGCCCAGTATGTTTCATGGCTGAGCAGGAATTTAGCCCAGGTCCTAGGTCAACCTACTACATTACATCCTTTTCCTAAATACCCCCCCCCCCAAAAAAAAATATCCAAAGAAATTAAAAATCTTGCTGGCTTCATATCTTGTACAGCCAAGGTGGCTTGTAGTAGTGTGTAGAGGAATCGCTTTTACAGTGTGCTGACTGAGACATGGTTTGTTCTGTATACAATGTTTACCATGTTTGTGGGGTCCTGAGAAAGGTTAAGCTTAAAATGTGAAGCACCCATTTCTGGCTGGCAGTTAGCTGCCACTTAGTTTTGTAAGAGGTATGGGAGAAGCTGGGTTCTTTTTATGCAGAGGAAGAAGAGTGTAAAATTTCACTTCTGGTTGGCTTGAAGGATAGAAATTCTTGGTCACCCATTGGACAGAAAAAGTGGTTTGATGAGGAGAAAGCTGTGCCATTCAAATCTTATTTGTCAAAGTGTAGGCATAAAAGGTCAGTTCCGTCAATGTGTGAGAGTCTGACTGTCTGGGACTGCAGACCAGAAGAAGAATCTGGGAGGGTAGGCTGAAAGCAGATGGCAAGGCAATGGCAGTAGTAAA
Organism: Podarcis tiliguerta; assembly: GCF_965153285.1. NCBI lineage: Eukaryota > Metazoa > Chordata > Lepidosauria > Squamata > Lacertidae > Podarcis > Podarcis tiliguerta. Next base: position 65,230,361 of record NC_139537.1, on the reverse strand, counting down.
GTAGGAATTCCTCCACACACTTGGGTGAATCACCAGTAGTAAAAAGGAGAGGAAATTTTCTGCAAGTGGCAACTTGGTTCTGATGCATTAGCAAACTGTCAGCTGCTCTGGTGGACAAATTCCTGTTTCAGCAACCACCACGTTTAGATAGCAACACTCTTCATTGACCTTCAGTCAGAATTATGCATGCAGCTAGCATCAGAAGTTCACGCACAACTACATCTCTGAAGTTCATCAATAACAATGCATAGCATGCCTGAAAGCAGGTGGCTAGATTGTTGACCAGATCATCTGCAAGATCACAGACAAGTGTAAGATTTGAAATACGGATCTGTTACAGCATACATGCTTAAAGTCCTAACAAGCAGTTTGCATCCATCAGGGAAAGAAGCAGGACAAGGGGGTGCAGCCATCACCTGTGCCAGGATTTTACATCAATTACCAAGAAACCATCTTATGTATCATATATTGGATGTTCTAAACTGTAAGGCTGTGCAGTCTGTAAATGCATGTAGGATCTAGTCCTCCATTTTCCTGTCTTGTCTTAGAATAATTACAATCAATAATTTCACATTTAAACCCAATTGCCTTTGCCAATATCTCATTGTGTGTTCCTGCTACTGAAACTGTGCTGCGCCTATAAAATTTGATTGCTGCCTAATAAAAAATCTGACATGTGGATTAGAGAAGACAAACATCTACTAGTTTCTCTACTTGTGAATAAAAGAGTCAACACCCTTTTGTATTGCCTATATAGCTACAAAACTTCCAATATGGTTTTGAAGCACCTAAATTCCATCCTCTTTGGGTCAGAGCTGATAACCAACCATCTTTTGCACATAAAACATAAAAACCTGCTTGGTTGCTAATGTGGCAACAACTAAGTCATGGGAGCTACACCTTCCTTTCTGTGAACTGCAAGTTGACAGAAGAGGAACGGCAATATTACATGATTTTACAACTCCAATATTATACAACTCATCTGAAAAGACTACTCATATGAGCAGCTCTTTGCAAAAGAAAAAAGGAGGCAGTGGTAACTGATCATCTGTTCAGACTTGGTTCTGAAGTACTACTGATCAAGGCACTAACTAAGGTCATTTCCCGCTGACCTGTTTAATGGGCATTCATCCTTATTTGTTTGTGAGGAAATTCAATGACATTTTGTAAAGAAAGTGTTATCCCACACTTTCCAGTGCATCTTACTGTCACTGGTCTTATCGTAAAAAGTATGATTATTGGGGAAGCTGGTTTGTTTGGCAAGAGCTTCAAATAAGCTTTGACTGTGTGACAATAATCTGCCAGGATGTGACAATGTTGAAGCACCCTAAAAGTAGACAAATGTTTTATTTTTCTGCTTGCAAAGATTCTTCACTTACTACTGAATCTTACAGTATGTGCCTGCAAAATAACTTACTTAAGAAAGTTACATCTAAACAGCTCACTTAAGAATGCTACACTGATGGCTCAGTCACTAGAGCATGAGACCCTTAACCTCAGGGTTGTGGATTCGAGCCCCACATTGGGCAAAATGTTCCTGCATTGCAGTGGGTTGGACTAGATGACCCTCGTGGTCCCTTCCCACTCTACAATTCTATGATTCAAAAACCCAAGGAAGGCTGCTTATGGCTGCAATGTGTATGCAATTGCTTCACCCCCCATCACTGTACAGGCCAACTAAACCTGGATCTATCACAGGCTAATGGGGTCATGTGAACATATTCCGAGTCTCTCCAATTTTAGCAATGCTTACTTACATTCAAGTAATACTAGTAACTGCACTGCATGCAAAGCTAGCCATTTTTGCCTGGGAATGCTAGGTCTGCAGAGCTATTTCAATACCTGTATATATTTGTATGCATCACAGCAGAGTTTGTGCCTGTTTTCTAAATCTCTGAATAAAATACAGTAACTTATCAACCTTATTGTGTTTGACTGAGTGTCACTCTTACTTTTGCAACTATTTTTCAGCCATATATAGTCAAAATTAGTTGGGAGGGATATTTGCACTCTTTCCACCCAGAAGAGGTGGGTTAGTATATATGCACCCAAGAATTCTAAATGAACCTCTGCATACTTGTCAACATGACAGAGTACACCACAGCTTCCTCAGTACGTAATAATATTGTACTACCACGTAGTTTACAAAAATGGCCTGAGTGAATACAGCAGAAATAATTAATCCTACCAAGGTCATGCATGCTTACAGTTAATCATTTGCGAGGAAAGTTTTATGTACGCATTACAACTATATATGGAATAAACCAAGGGTATAGCAATTGACCCTACAAACAGACAGCTTACTTTTCAATGTGAGCTTAAATAATTGTCTTCAGTTGGAACTTAAAAGTAGATACATATGAGGGGTAACCAAAAAAAAAATCTCTTTATGCTTTTTGAGGAGTTGTATCCAGCCACAGAAACTATATTTGATTATATCCTCCAATTTATCCTTTGGTTCCCATAAGGCAGAAATATAGGTTTAGAAATGCACAAGAAACAAAGTTACAATCCTTAGCCCAAATACCTTTATATAGAAGTGCTTTTACCTATCTACATGGCTCAAAAAATGCAGCGCCTTTGAATATAATTGGACCCCAGCAATGTACCATCCAAGGTATATCTCACACATTTTAACAATTGTTTGGGAGGGGTTACACTCAAGGGGCTGCCGTTTACCATCTAGCAAGGTGATGAACATGTGCCATATTAAATCACTTCTTTTTCAGTCAATTACCCTGTAAGTTAGCACACCTGCTTCAGTTGCTCTGATACATATTACAGTTCCCAATTGATATAGATAGGATTAGTCCTCAGCCAACAGCCATAGTTAACTACATGCGGAGAAAGCACAGCTCTATAGAGCGTTCAGAACAGCCTCATCTCCAGATCTTTTGCCAAGAGCCAAAACATTCTCATTAATGGAAGTCCAACAACAACACATGCTCCTAATGTTACGATTATAATTCATATAGAACAACCTAGAATAGACGTATAGAAACTTAAACAATAATTGGGAAAGGAATCATGAGTTCAAAGTTTTCCACTACTTGAACTGATGTGTTCAGCACCAGGAAATTCTACATGTCCTAAGCACATTTTACAAACAGTGTTACGTGGACTACTTGCCCTTCACAAGACTGTCAAATTTACTGAAGGACATATCCATATTATTCCCTTTTCTGTCTTTCCCATCCTCAGAGAAACCAGCCTACTACTTCTTACTGTTCTCTCACTTCAGTGAGAACAGCACACAAGTTAAATAAAGAATAACGCTTGTAACAATTCCAAAGGATGCACATTTTGCTTTGCACGTGTTGTCTATCCCTACTCTCTACCTGCAGCACATCATAATATAAATGATAACTAACCAAACATAGCTAAGTATTGATGCAGATGACAATCAGTGAAGATGGTCGGCTATCAGTAACTTCAACTACATCGTTATAAAAACACCCATTTTTGAAAACTGCCCTGTCACTTTTATGCCTCTTCAGACAGCAACCAATTCACACTTGAGTCTGTCTGAACAGGTTTGCAGCAAGTCATACATAAGGGATTTAGAGGGGCTATCTGCCTTTAGACAACTATAACAGTGCTATATGCATATTGTACGCTTGGTGAGATGGAATGGCGTGAAGATTTTTAAAATGTCCAAGCTTCTATAATTCAACTTTAATTATGAGCAACTGGCAGAGTCATTGAAACATGTAACACAACCTAATGACCGGGGGGCGGGGATAGTGGAACTGGCCACAATACAGGGCAACACATTGTTCCCAAATACTGACATATATACCACAGAAGTACTTAACACCACCTGTCTTTACCCATGGAAATACAAGCAAGGCTTACTAGGATCCTACCCAGTATCATGGCTTGGTCTTGTGGAATGTGCAAATCTTCCATATTAAAAAAGTAAATGCTACCAAGCATGTTCTGAGCATCTTCCCCTCTTCAGTACAAGCACTCCTATATATAATGGGATTAGGAATCAAGCTACAGGGGAACATCCAGACATGCCACAGCCCCAGAATCTGTCGTTGTAAAATATTAAATATAGAAACCTAAGACAAAGCACTTAAAGAAGACAGAAGGGAAAAGGGAAAGGTCTACACTTGGGGCTGATACCTAGGTTAACTTGGTGCAAGTAAGATATGCCATAGTGCAGTGGTCCCCAATTAGCAAAGTACTGCAAACTATTTTCAAAAGCCAAGCTATGGAACCCTTACTTTTGCAAAAGTTGATATCTCTAGGGTAGTTTTTTGTTATGTGAATTGTGACACAAATCCCCTGGGGTCCAGAGCCACCAACTGGGAACCACTGCCTTTCAGTGCTTTCCCAGAGATCGTAGTGAGTTCACGGAAGAGAAAATTGGAAACAGAAATTTCCCAATTCACAGTTCTTCAGCCCCCAATACTGTCCATGCTTGCCATTCCATAATCAGAGACATGAAGTGGAAGAAAAAGTGGTTAACTTGCAAACAGAGGGCCTGTGCCCCCCCCAAAACATAGCAGTCAACTCCGGGGGGCCAAGGTCCCTTTGTCACCCTCAGTGAAATATTTGAGGGGTCTGCTCCCCACAAAATGAGTGGGCATTGCCATTCAAATGGTGTGCGTACGCGATGTCTTGTGATCAATCATGTGGGGCGGAGCTTACCTGGACCCCCAATATTTTATGCAAGTTGGCACCCCTGCCCCCAAGCCATCACCCTGTGACCTGGACCCCCACCTTCTGTACTTAATTCAGTGGGGGGGAGCAGCCAAGGCACTCTCGGCAAGTGGACAGCCCCAGGGCTGCCTACTTGAATAAAATATGGGGGGCAGGTAAGCCCCGCCCTGCGTCATCGGTCACCTGATGCGGCACAAGCACACTATTTGACTGGCCTATCAACTTTAGGACGCGGGTGGCGCTGTGGGTTAAACCACAGAGCCTAGGACTTGCTGATCAGAAGGTTGGCGGCTCGAATCCCCGCGACGGGGTGAGCTCCCGTTGCTCGGTCCCTGCTCCTGCCAACCTAGCAGTTCGAAAGGCACGTCAAAGTGCAAGTAGATAAATAGGTACCGCTCTGGCGGGAAGGTAAATAGCGTTTCTGTGCGCTGCTCTGGTTTGCCAGAAGCGGCTTGGTCATGCTGGCCACATGACCTGGAAGTTGTGCGCCGGCTCCCTCGGCCAGTAAAGTGAGATGAGCACCGCAACCCCAGAGTCGTCTGCGACTGGACCTAATGGTCAGGGGTCCCTTTACCTTTACCTATAGACTTTGGGAGGGGGCGGACCCCTCAAATATTTTATTGGGGGGACCTCCGCCCCTAGGAGTTGGCTCCTATGGGCAGCCCAGACCTTGACCACAGGCCTTGAGACTGAACAGGGAAGCTGTGGACCAAGTACAGCAAAGCCCAGTTGTCTACCTCGGATTTCCACACGACGTAGGCGGACGCATGGCTGCTGGGCAGCTGCTGGCCTTTCCTCTGCTGGAGCCACTTTCGGGGAGAGAAGAAGATGCTGTTGGCGCCGCCGCCGGGGACGCTGCCGAGCGCCGAGGCGGACGGCGCGCGCGCCAGGAAGGGCAGCTCCCACGCGGTGTGCCTCTTGCCTCGAGGGCTCTCGTAGTCGAAGTGGAAGCTGCCCGACGGCGACTTGTCGAGCGGGGTGCTGGGCGTCGAGAGCGACGGCGGCGGCGGCGGCGGAGTCGGCGGAGCGGCCGGGCGCAGCAGAGCGCGCGAAGAGAAGGCCGCCAAGCACTCGGCCGAAGGGCTGCCCGCCGCCGCCGCCCTGGCCCGGGGAGCGCGGAGCGAGCCGTCGGCCGCCTCTTCCCCGCGGCCAATGACGGCCGGGTCCAGGCTGCGTGTCTGGCGGAGCCTCCGCTTGGAGAGGCTCTTCGGGGGGAAGGAGGGCGAGGCGCCGGGCGCCGGCGAGGACGAGCAGGAGAAGACGCTGTTGAGCAGGCTGTGCGCCGACATCCCGGCGGCGAGGCGGGAGGACTCCCCTCAGCCCCAGGCGCCTCAAGGAGCTGCTGCTGCTGCTGCCACCCTCTCCTCCTCCTGGCCGCCGCGAGGGGCTGCTCCTCGCATGCTTGCGCTGAGGCGGCGGGAGAAGAGTTAGCGAGAGAGGAGGGAGGGAGACGCCGCCGCCGCCGCTTTTTATTCCGGCGCTGCTGCTGTGGAGCCGGCGGGAGCTCACCCTTCCCTCCCTCAGGCACCTCGCCGGCACGAGAGGCGGCTGCTGCTGCTACTGCTGTCGCCTCAACAGGCGGCTCGCGCGCTTCCCTCCTCCTCGCCCGTGTGGCTTCGGTGGCCGCGTGCTTGTCCTCCTGGCCCCGCTCCCGCCAAGTGAACTCCGCGGTTAGAGCCTAATTTGGCTGGAGGAGGATGCAGCGGGCGCTTCGCCCTCCTCGCTCCTTCTCCTTCTCTCTCTCCCCCCGCCGGCCCGGCCGGGGCCCCCACCTGAAAGGGAGGCTTGGCTCTCTCCGCACAGGCTCCACAAGCAGCCGCGCTCTGAGGCTGACCAGCCCCGCGCGTTGCGCAATGGGCGCCGCCGCTTGGAATCTTTTGTCAGGTCGCTGTCCCACAGCTATTGGATTTCACAGCACGGTGCTGGTCGATGTCGGAGCAGGGCTTGATCCGAAGGAGGAGTGCGTTGCAGGTGGCTGTTTTTACCTGCCCTCCTACTCCGCCCCCTTTTGCGTCTCCTCGGAGGTTTTTTATATATTGTAGAGGAAACGGGACGGTTCTTCTTCTTATGAGAATTGGAACCTGGGAGTTGCCCTGGTCTAAATGTGAATAAAGGAGTGGGTGGCATTTGCAAATGCTCTCCATCCCTCTCTCCATTCTAGTAGTTACCTGGCATCGTGTGAACCGGTATACCTAAAAGTGAGAAGTGGGGGAAGAATTCCTACTAGTCTAGAAGTCAAACCAACCTCACAAGTTCTCCCCGATCTTGGGATGCTTGCAGGGGGCTTAATTTCCAAATAGTTCATTTGCAACAGGGTTTTGTTTTGTTGCTTATCTGATCTTCCGTATAAAGGGTAAATCCAGATTAAACGGGGCCCAAAAATAGCAGTTTGGCATTTTGATGCCAACAACATTGTATGGATTCTGTTTTTTAAAAAAACAAAATGCATGCAAGCACTGGAAGCAATGATCTAGAAGTGCTCTTATTCACAGGTGTAAGAAAAGTGCTTCCTACATAGTTGGAAACATCTTTGCCTATTTCTGGTGTTTAGAAGCTAAGCCCTAACACCCAAAATAGTTTCATGACCAAAGTTGGCGAGTTGCACTTCAGACAGTGTTAGAAACTGAGAGATGAAAGCTAGGAGCTACATGGCACCTTAAACTTATGTTATGGGTGCAACAACGGAATGTCTAGGCACATTTTTTTTATAACGAATACAAAGCTGAAAATGAATGAAATGCAGCTGAAATATTATGTTAATTTTTCACATGGTCTAGTCCTTCCCTTGCCCACCCCCCCAATATTCTTAAGAGCGTCTCTTCTCCAGTCTTCAGAGAGTGGCTGGAGGTGGGGAGGCAGAAGAGGGTCCTCCATTTCTTCCACTCTGCAGTTTTAATCTGAAATCTTAGGTGCAGTACTGCACCCAGAGCTCAGAAACTGCTTGCACTAATGAAATTTCCTGTCACAAAATGTGCCTAGAATAATGGGGGTTTCGAACACTGACTTCAAATGATTAGCTCTCCTTCAAAGTACCTTGAAAATTTGTACTTCCTGGATCTAGATTTGCCACTTGTTGCAACAATGTAAAATCAAAATAGATTTTTAAATATCTGTCTGTCTATCTATCTATCTATCTATCTATCCATCTTTTTTTTGCACTTTCTCCATGTCTCATGAAAAGAAACTTTGTTTTTCCAACACTTAGGCTTTGGTGATTTTTCTCCATATTGTTACAAAAACATGACTGGCTGTATAAACTCCCAACATACGAGCCATAAAAAAATCGCTTGACACATTCCCTTCCTATTATGGGCTGCTTATAAAATACCATGGCAAGCATTCTTCTGTGTAGGCTATGTTGGATACTTTTGCTCTCTTGCTTACGATTACTGTATACATTTATTTAAACAACATGAGCCTCTGGGCTGAGCTCAGAACCCTTTGCTCTTTCCCATTCTATTGAAACCCAGTTGCGTAATACATGTGTAAGCCCCATAGCCACTTTTCTAAAAGATGAATTGCAAATACAAAGCCTATTTATATAAACATGTTCACAGCAAAGGTTTTCTCTCAAAGTTTATCCAAAGTATTTCCCATATGTTCTTCTCTGCAGGGAAAACCCCACATGTCTATTTATTCCGCCATGGTGCTTCTGCACAGTGATTTTGAATTATCTGCAGAAAGAGGCATACACTGTACCTCTTCCCAACAAATGACCAGGATGGTCAATGAGAAGTATTTCCATTGTATTGTGGAGTATCACCTATGCACTGGATTGGTTCCTTCCAGTTTCCCCTTCAAGCAGATAGGAGTGCAGGCTAATAAGCTGACCCCCAGTGGGATGGCATCAGGGAAGTTGAAGTACCCACATGAGAGCAAAGCAACTTAGAAAGATGCACAATTATAACTCTGAACATGTATCTTTGAGCTACTCCTCCCCTTGATGGTGAAGACAGAAGTTAGTTTAGAGACATTAACTGCTGGGCACATTCTCAGACAAAATCACAGATGTAAGCAGAGGGAACTGTGAAGCAATTCCTCAATACCCAGGAGGTTGGATTGGACCAGCATCCCACCAGTACAGGCTGGACAGCTTGAAACTTTCATGCAGGCAATCTGAACACACCTGATTAAGTTCTGGAGAGTCCTTATTAAGGACAGTCATTTCCCAAAGTAGTTTCTCTCTTCCAAATCCACACAAATGTCTTAAGATTTCAGATACCTTTACAGCCTTTACCAGATACAGAGGAAGCTCTGGGTTAGCAGAGGACCAAGTGGCAGGAGCATGTGGGAAGCAGCAATTGCACCATAGTATGATGATGATGGTGATGATGATTTATATACCACTCTTTATCAAAAGATCACGAGGTGGTGGACAATATTAAGAACACATTTTATAATAAATTAATCATAACAGCAGTCCCCCACCATACCTTTAGTGATGTTGGCCAGGTAGTGGGTTGCAAACATAGGGGCACTTCAAGTCTGTAGGGAGCAGGGCACCAGTCCTGGAAGTTGCAGTGTCATAAAGGTTCATCAGTGTCTCCCCTATTTTTCTACCATGCCTGGAAAGTGCAGGACATGGTGCAGGACCTCAATACCTTAAGGACCACCTGTCCCCATACAAACCGACGCAGACCCTGCGCTTGTAATCCAGGACCCTTCTCTGTGTCTCCCCTCCCCAAGACATCCAGAGGGTGACGCCAAGAGAAAAGGCCTTTTCTGTGCCCCCCCCGACTTTGGGATGCTCTCCCCAGAGAAGCTCACCTGGTGCCATCATTGCATGTCTTTAGCTGCCAGGCAAAAACATTCCTCTTTACCCAGGCTTTTAGCCATTAAATAATCTATGGCCTGTTAAAGCTGGTAGGGGGCTGTTATTATGGTGATGATGATGATGATGATGATGATGATGCAGTCTGTTATTAAGCTTTTTATTATGGATGCTCTGTAATGTGTTCTTAATGTTGTATACCACCCTGCGATCTTTTATAAAGGGTGGTATATAAATTGAAACAACAACAACTTTGAAGACTCCCTGAAAGATCCTGAAGACCCCAAATACATGCTGGAAACTTATCTGCATGCTGTCCTTGCGTCTTGCACAGAATTTCAGATGGTATGCAGTCCAGATGAAGTAGGCCATATCCACGCTTAGCTTGTCCACTTCCTGCAGAACAGCTTTGGGAAAATCTTAACACTGTAAAGATTTGTTTTCCAGTATTCTTGTCAAAACCAGGAGCTTATTCATATCACAGATACTATAAGGCTGGTATAGGGTAACAAGATTGTCCAGCAGGGAACAGAAATGAATGATGACCTATTTTCCTGCTTGCGCAACTGAGGAGGGTATAGCTATGAAAACAGCTTATGGAACAGCAAGGGTGTGTAGATGTTTCTGATCTAAATATATTTATTTAGATTTATTAATCACTTTCTGTAGCATATATCAAAGTGATTTCACAATAAATGACATCAAGGTGTCAGAAATAAGAGTGATCCACGCCAGCATAATTTACTGTCCATCTAATTCTGGGTTGTAGATCAGTGACAGCTTTGCCTCAGTAACAATGATGATTCATGCCGCTGTACTGTGAATGGGACCATTTGTTGTTCTGTCAAGATACTGTAGGACATGTCATAATGCTGCATTGATGTGGCAGCTCTTTCACTCCATCCTGAATGTTTATTTGCCAGAAGAACAGCTTATAAGAGTGATTGCGAGGCCATTTCTTTGTCCGTTTATTTGCATTGACATAAATGCCAAGAGCAAACAAACTTTAGACAGCCATGTTTATCCATTAGATTAGAGAGAGAAAAAGTATAATGGCTGGTCTGAATAAAGCATACTGGCAAGGGAAGACTAAGCAAGGTCTAGCCTTCTCAACCTCGCTCACTTCAGAGATCCCCAGTGGACCTGCTGCCTGGCAGTACCAGGGAACACCAAAACTGAGGGCAAAAAAATATTGCCATAATAAACTTGGCACAGGGTTATTTCTGATTAAGTGTGCAATTCTTACTGAATTTTATTTTATTGTGTAAATCTTTAGTAAGGTGCTCTGGGAGCCTTTGGGGACTATAAATAAAGGAAATATCATTGAAAGCCCATCAAGCTCCCCTAGGGCAAGAATAGAGTTGCAGACTTACCCAGGGATAGCTTTGCAGTGCTTGGCGTCAATAAAATAACCAAGATCAATGGCATGAGATCAGTGCCTCAGTACAGATACATACAGATCTGTGGAATTAGCTTCATGCTAAATGTCTAGGGCTGCGGTAGTAACTCTTACCAGAGAGGAGGACCCACTGATTCAATAGGACTTACTTCTGTATACACCTGGTTTGGACTGTCCCGTAGAATGCCACTGCTACCAGTACTAAAAACGCATTGTAAATCCCACTGATTGCAGTGGGATTTACTTCAATGTAAGTGTACCTAAAATTGGTTTCAAAGCAGCAGGTAGTTACAATTTTAAAAACATGATCCCAAAGCTCTTTCAGTTCAGACCACTTGCATTTAAGATAATGTAGTTCCAATTTGAGTGAACCTTTTGTCATGTAATGTACGTACTTTGTTGCTGTGGTGGTTTGCAATTTGTGGACAGTCCTCTTACACAGAATACCTTTTCTCCCAGCAACTACTGGCACATAACAATGGTTAAATGTTTGGGGATAGTGCAGTGTGATTTGAAAATACAGTTGCCATGGGGATTACAAACATTTTGCTGGTATATGTGCAGCTTTTGAAGCATATCAAAACTGTTCTACTGAAACCACAAAACGAGGGCAATAAAATCAAAGCACTTTATGCAGAAGTTTTGCCTAATATAGTTATTATATTGCATCACTTCTTATGCATCCTGTTTGAAGAACCATTTAGCATCATCCCAACCCTAGGCTTAGTTAGGCAGACAAAAGCTTATCTATGGGCTTAGAGATGTCTAATTCTGCATTACGTAGCGTGAGGCAGCCACTTTAGGCAGCTAAGGAAACAATTCTTCAATTAATTAATGTATCTTATTGGTGTTGGTGGTGTGTGTAGCATTTTTGAGTTTTTCTGCATCAGATACCAAAATAACTAGACTAGCCAAGGAAATGATAACTATGCAACTTGACTTTGGGGTGTTGCCTTTATTTATCAAATTAACCACTACACTGTATTGTTTTTAATATTCGGTTGGAAGCTGCCCAAAGTGGCTAGGGAAACCCAGCCAGATGGTCGGGGTATAAATAATAAATTATTATTATTATTATTATTATTACTACTACTACTTTTTGCATTAAATTAAATTGATTTATTTAAAGTTCTCTAGATGGTTTACAAAGTTATAAACTATATAACCTGTGGGGTGTAATCCATTGGTGCAGTAGTGCTGCTCTCCTGCAGCCATTTTGTATTCTTAATGTAATTTTGTTGTCTGTTGGCTGCCGGCCAGCAGCACATGAACACAGACTCCATATGAGATGAACTCACAGTTTCTTTGTGTAACTACCAAGTAAAGTCTGCCTTTCAGGGATCAAATCGTGAACTAAAATGTGAGTAAACCTTTTGTTACTTTACTCAGAAAGACTCCTGTGTCTTTATTCTTTTAAGAGGGATTAAAGGGGACACCAGGAAATAATCTTAACCAAGAGATTCAAACAAATCTTCAAACTAGCTTCCAGCTATATTGAGGGGAATTTGCTCTCCTACATCACTTACTAGCATGAGTGAAGGAAGGATAATACTTATTCAATATAGCCTTCCCTACTATCCTTAGCATTCCCACATAACCAAGGCCAAGAGTACAAATAAACCTACATACCATCAATAAACACCCACAATAAACCATCAATAAACACCCACAATAAACCATCAATAAACTACTGAGCAGTGCAATATAAAACTGGTCAGGAAATCCTTGAATAAACAAGAGTTTAATAAGTATTCTGCTCGGTAATAGAACTTGCCGCTCTACCTCACATGGGCGCAGCCAGTATTTATTTTAGTGGGGGCAGGAATTATGTTGGGGAGAGCAGAACTGAGTTATCTGTGATGCAATTGGTCAGTTAGTTAAGTATTTTTATTTTACTTCATGCTGAGAACACCTTCACCTGTTGTATAACTGTCCTGGAACACAAAAGTTAACAATCCCATGGAGGAACAGCTGGGGGCACTGTAGTCACTGCTGCTGATGTTCATAGGGTGGACTCCTCTCATACTCAGCAGAGAATGGGATGGGGCATGTTTGTGGATCCTGTATATGTTGGAGAAGCAACCTACTGATAATAATAATAATAATAATAATAATAATAATAATAATAATAATATTTATACCCTGCCCATCTGGCTGGGTTTCCCCAGCCAGATGGGCGGCTTCCAACAAAGTATTAAAATACAGTAGTCTGTTAAACATTAAAAGATTCCCTAAACAGGGCTGCCTTCAGATGTCTTCTAAAAGTCTGGTAGTTGTTCTTCTCTTTGACATCTGGTGGAAGGGCGTTCCACAGGGCGGGTGCCACTACCAAGAACGCCCTCTGCCTGGATCCCTGTAACTTGGCTTCTCGCAGTGAGGGAACCGCCAGAAGGCCCTCGGTGCTAGACCTCAGTGTCCAGGCAGAATGATGGGGGTGGAGACACTCCTTCAGGTATACTGGATTGAGGCCATTTAGGGCTTTAAAGGTCAGCACCAACACTTTGAATTGTGCTCTGAAATGTATAACAAAGGAAGAGGAGGGGGGAGGGGGGATACAAGCTATAAGTCAGCAGCTGGAATTCCAGTTCCTGGATGCATTATAGATGTGTAGTCTTCATCTTGGTTCAATGCCACCTTGCAGTTACTAAGTAATGACCATCAAACTTAATCTAGCTAACTTCCATAGTTTCCCAAGAGGAGAGAATGTGACAAAAGTTTATCATTTGGTGCAGAATTTTTAGCATCTTCTGTGTAGAATTTACCTCTGAAAATTTACCTTATTTTTTGAACGTTTTAGCCCAACTTGTAGAAATCAGAACCGTAGTGGAGTAACGTGACTCCAAAATAATTGACAAGACCCAAGGGCTTCATACTACTTGGGAGAATTCCAGATAGGTCTATTATTACTGATCTTGTAGGAAGATAGACATTTGTTTTCACAGATGTACTTTTCAGCATCCCAGTTTGACGTTCATTGTTGTTGGAAAGGAAACATTAAAAACACTGAAAATAGAAAAAGTGCCAGAAGTAACATGACTTAGAGAACAGCAACCCCTGCGTTGAGCCTCTTTGGCAGCGTGTAACAGATGAGGCTGTGGCTGACTAAAAGAGTTTATTATTAATTTGCTATTATTATTGTTGTGTGCGTTTCCTTTGACCTAGCTGATGCTGAAAATCGTGTCAAAAAAATAAAGCCACCTCAGTGGGGAATGGGGACCCTGACTCAACCTTTAACTAGGGAAGCCTGAGTTTATATTTTTACATGTGGCTTTCTGTCAAAGCACATTTTAAATCTACCAGTACTTTCCCAGGCATTACTCCTATCGGTAAATTCCTACACAGAAACAACTATTCTAAGGGGCGTCCAGGGCTCAGATGTTAATATTTCTTTTTTTGTGAGACTTTGTGAAGCAGATTAAGTATATTGTCATAAAAATATTATCTCTCTGGGAAAAGAAAACCTGAACGCATTCAACTCTCCTACCAAGATAGTCAAGAAACCAACCACTGTCTATTTGCACTGAAAAGGCAATGTGCCAAGTCCGCAAGGAAATGTCCATAGACATGGCTGTAGTATTGTAATATCCATTATTGTCTCAATGTCCAATCCCTCTCTCAAGGCCTGCATGTTTACAAAAAATCCCAGTGACCCTCTGGTGACCCAAACTATATATGATGCTAAGTTGTGTCATTTTCCGCACCCAGTGTTTTCGTTAAATACTTCCTCAATCATGGAGGATGTCGTTTGAAGCAGAAAACATATGACTTCCCCAGTTATAAGGGTCAGATAGCAGGTGATGGAAAGATCTCTACCTATGGAGTAGGTATACAGTTCTGAGCTATATGGACAAGTGGTCTAATCCAGTATAATACACCTTCCTTGTGTTCCTAAGGGCCAAACTGGATACAAGGTTAATATGAAATTAATAAGCACTTTTTATTTTTCTAAATAGTAGGCACAGGAAAGCCTCTGGGCTGTGGTGTTTGGGGGGGGGGGTCCTCTCCAGGGTCTAAGCAAAAAATGAATTCTGCAATTGTTTGTGTGTGTGTGTGTAGAATAAGTAACATTATTAGAGGCTTTAAGGGGGAGATTGGGGCGTATTGTTTGCACAAAAGTGAATAAGGGAGGCGTTGTGGTCTAAACCACTGAACCTCTTGGGCTTGCCGATCAGAAGGTATGCGGTTTGAATCCCCGCGACGGAGTGAGCTCCCGTTGCTCTGTCCCAGCTCCTGCCAACCTAGCAGTTCGAAAGCATGCCCAAAAGTGCAAGTAGATAAATAGGTACCCCTCCGGTGGGAAAGTATACGGCATTTCCGTGTCCTGCTTTGGTTTCGCCAGAAGCGGCTCAGTCATGCTGGCCACATGACCAGAAAAACTGTCTGTGGACAAACGCTGGCTCCCTCAGCCTGTAAAATAAGATGGGTGCCACAACCCCAGAGTCGTTTGTGACTGGACTTAACTGTAAGGGGTCCCTTTACCTTTAAATACATCCCTCCCCAAAGCAACATCATTACAACAAGGAGAGCCAAGGTAAAGCTGCGCTCTCTGCTTTTTTGTGTCTGGCATTATCCATTTATGGAGTGGTTGGGTGAGGTATCAAACCAGGTGGGGGAAAAGTGTTTTGGGTTTTTATTTTTACTTTAAAAAAACCCCACCAAACCACTTCCAAAGCATTTCTGAAGCTTTGGCACCAGCCAATTCCAACCTGGCTCTGAGTTGCTTTGGATACAAAGTTGTTTGACTATCTTCAAAGCAAATGCACAACCCTGGTTCTTAGGTATTGTGTATTCAAGTTTCTATGTGGTGCAGGGTTTGTGTGTGTGTGTGTGTGTGTGTGTGTGTGCATGTGTGTGTGTGTGTGTGTGAGAGAGAGAGAGAGAGAGAGAGAGAGAGAGAGAGAGAGAGTGTTTTGTTTTGTATTGGAGCCAATAGTTCATGTCATAAGCTGCATGCAAAATGTGAGGTTCCATATAATAATAAAAATGCGACTTTTAATTGCTTCTTTCCGAATACCACATATTTTATTTGTGGTTTGGTTTACAAATACTTCCATCTGCCAAATAAGTCTGCATGTTTTCCAGCATCCAAATGCCGCCCCCCCCCCACACACTATGTAAATAAATAACATGCTAGTGTTTGGGTTCTCAGTAAAAATTCCTTTTGAATTAAGATGGCTAGTAATAACACAAGATTTCATACTTCCAGTGCAATCCTATAGATGTCTATGCAAAAGCAAGCCCTACTGAGTAAAATAGAACTTTTTCTCAGGTGCTTGTGTAGGACTCCAAACTAAGTGTAACTCTAAAATGAACATTAATTCTATGTCCCCCCCCCTTTTTTTTATTTTGCTTTTTCAGCTTCTTCTGTGTTGCTGGATAAATCTAAGAATAGAAACTAATTTGGCTCTGTTCTTAGTACTATCTTTAGTATCTCTTTTGGTGGTCTAACTTGGAACCAGATTTCATGTTTCCAAGGTTTTTTTGGCTTAATGCAGAAATAGCATTGTTCCCAATATATTTTCAAATTCTCCTCATCAGCTCACATTTAAAACATAGCAAATGCACGTGCAATGTTTTTTTCCTTTCCTTTTTGTTTGCATCTTTCAAGGAAAGCTTTGCAAGAAAACAACTGAATTATGAGTAAAAATAGTTCAGGGCAAACCTCTGAAACTTCTTACAATATAAATTTTCAGAAGCAGAGAAGCTCAACTAAATATTTGTGTATTTAGTGGGGCTTATATATGTGTATATATAGATGCTTTTATTAACTGCAGTTCAACTGGTATCAAAGTACTCCGTTGCCCTGCCAATTTCTAAGAGCAACTTCCAATGTACAGTGTACAAGGATAAAAGGCCTATTGCCAAGCCCAAACAGATGGAAGCAGGAGAATTCTGGACTATGGGTTGTATTCAACATAGCGCCTCGTTAAAGTCACTTAGCAGTATACTTGTTCCCCTGGCGAAATGTTTTGCACCACCAGTGGTGTTGTACAAAAGAATGCACAAGCAGGTTTGTGGCAACTTCATTGCACCGTAGATTGCAACTTCATTGCACCATAGATTGCAATGTTACAATTTGCCCACCTAGTAGTGCAAGAGTCCTTGAGCTAGCAGACAGAAAATGTTGGCTACAGTCTTGTACAACTTCAGAATGCAAGTAAGGGGTGCTATTTGTGAATGTTCCCCCATGTAGACATTTATTTATTGAAATCAAATTCTTGCCCTCTAGGAGGGATTTAATGGAAAGGAGCCTGCAGCTGGGACCGTCAACGGGAGCTTCTCTTGCTGTTGGAAGACAAGACTGAGCAACACACACTTTGCCGAAGTAGCCAAAGAACGCAAATATCAGTTTCCTCTTCTTGTTTGGATGTTGAGGTGCCAGGATTCCCTCTGTCTGCTCAGTTGCCTCCCGTACACACATACTCCTTCTAGTCAATTCGCAGGGGCTGTAATAAATTATGTCAGAGGTTTTTGCCAAATCCCAGCTCCTTTGCCATCCCACAACCCTTTACAGCTTGTTGGGAAATGAAGTCCGAACATGGGAAAGAAAGAAAGGCAGCAATGCCTATCAACTTTGGGGCCCCCTGACCCCCTCAAATATTTGGGGGGGGGCAAAGAGACCTGGGCCCCTAGGCATTGGTGCCTATGGTTGCAAGAGTGTGTCAGGAAACTGGGGAAACGGTAGTATGGGGGAGACTTAAAATATTGGTCACTTGGGAGGCACAACAAACACTTCAGAGTAACTATTACAGTGGTACCTCTGGTTAAGAACTTAATTCATTCTGAAGGTCCGTTCTTAACCTGAAACTGTTCTTAACCTGAGGTACCACATTAGCTAATGGGGCCTGCTGCCGCACCACCGGAGCATGATTTCTGTTCTCATTCTGAAGCAAAGTTCTTAACCTGAGGTACTATTTCTGGGTTAGTGGAGTCTGTAACTTGAAGCATCTGTAACCTGAAGCGTCTGTAACCCGAGGTACCACTGTACTTAATAAAGCATCATGTAGTGTGCAATGCACTTTCTGCAGAGTGGTGTGTGTGTTTTATAAACTAAAGATACAGTTGTAAAGGGGTTTACAACAGGCAATGATGAGGACAGAAGGAAGGGAAGGACAGACAGACAGACAGACAGACAGACAGACAGGAAGGGTATGGAAGAGCACCAATCTAGCTACATTTATTTAAATTTGGTTACAGCTGAGGATGGAATTAAAGTGTTAAGTCAAAGTCCTGGTTGACAAAGAGGGGGAATTTGAAAGGGGACCGAGAATTCAGGGAGTGAATCCCAAGGACAGGGCAGAATGAGAGAGAATGGGCAGAGTTGACTGAAAGACAGGAACTTCAGAGAGACGGAGAATAATAGAGATGGAGGAGTGAAGCTTGGAAAGATGGGCAAAAATAAAGGGAAAATTCAAGGGCAGGCCAGGCCTAAAAGCAAGTATGGGAAGTGTGCTGTATATGGGAAGCCAGCATAGGGATTTAAGGATACATCACATAGTCAAAACAGGAGAGGTGAACTATTTGAACAGCAATATATTGGATAGAGGTGAAAGGGGCAGAGGTGGGACAAGGACAAAACAATGAGGAGTTTGCATTAGTCATGTTAGAAATGTCCTTAGAGGTTTTTCAGGGTAGGCTTGATTTATGGATCTTTCAATAAGAGGAACTTTTATCTAGTGTCGTTGAAGGCAGGAATTGCCAGTGCAGAGAAGAAGCAACATCGCCACAGACTGCTCTTTTGCCAGGAAAATGTTGGACAGAGATCAGCAGTAAAGATATTCCAGGAGGAGACAAACATCTATCTGCTGTTAATTTCTTCATCTCAAGCTGCTGTTAAAGTTACAATGGCTGGCTGAAAAGCTGGCAGTCCGTCAGATGGGTGTTGAATTTGCCGCTGCCACCATTGGTTCATAATTTACGGCATCTTATGACACTGGAGCAGTTGCCTGCTAAACTGATTTTTTACGAGCACAACTTTATTGTTGCTACTGCATCTATCCCAAAAGTCACTTAAAATGTGAATGTTAATGGAGAAAAGAGGTTATATTTGGTTCTTAAGTGCTGGAATATTTTAATTACTCTCTTGCTACACATGATGCTTGTATTTTAGAAAACCTTCTCATTTCAGAAGAACACATGTGTTTTCTTTCTCAACTGAAAACATGTTTCTACTGTTATCTGAGGCCTGGAATCAGTTCTGTCATATAGCTGAAAATCTACTTAACCTGATTTTCAATCAGAAATTCAGTGTTGTCTCACATTTGTTTTGAAATTCCCTGATGTGCAACTGGACAAAACATTTGCTTTTCTCTCTTTCTCTCTTTTTTAAAAAACCTAACAGATAATGTTCTGCATGATGAAAGCTTGTTTAAATAGATTATCATTTTTGAACACACAAAAATTAACTATTATACTTCACACACATTTAAAGAGGAATATCTAGGAATAACTATGTCCCCAGAGAACAAGACAGGAAGATGGAAAAAAAATAAACAAAGGAGAAAACCAAAATGAGGACAGCCATCTGTGGAAACTAGCATGGAGTCACTGACTAGGTCTGTATCCACACACGGTTTAATAGACAATGCACATGCCATAGTTAGGAATCTAAAAATTTGGTCAGTGGGTACATGCATTCTGTCTAGTATTTACATCAACAGTCCATATTTCAGTATATAACTGAAGCTCATATAAAATTTAAAAATCTGTTGATGACAAGAGTTGTAATGTTTCTATGCTGGGAATCAACAGCTGTGATGTATTTATTATACTGTCGCAATTTTGGTTTTCGTAATTTTTAGTGATGGTTTCCTGTGTTTAGTCCTCGTTGTTTGCCACTTTAGCCTCGTGAATGGATGACGAAGAGCATTAAAATGATTTGTACAAACAATGATACATTTGCTTAGCACATTTTACTTTCTTGTTCATGTTCCTTCATTTGATTTTCCCATGGCTAATAATCTGATTGTACCCAAATGCTAATTTTTCTACGTACACGCATATGAACTCCCTCCCTCCCTCCCTTCTTCCTGCTGCAGCAGCATGATGATAAGCAGATGGGCGAGGAGCAGAGTGTTTAAGGCTTGCACTGGCTGGGTCAAAGATAGGTTGGAGGATTACCAGGGGCATTGCTGGGAGGGTTGGGGGTGACCCTACCAAACACATTTGTTTTTTCCAAGTTCTGGAGGAAACTATTTCCTTCCCCTCTCCTGCAAGGATCCTATGAAACATGGAGGGCTTCCAATTAGGATAATGCATGTATCCCGACTGAGACACCAGGGGCTCAGCTAGGACTTTGCACATTGAAGGTGTATGCTGTGCTACCAAATATAGGAAGTAGATTTATTCCAATGCTTTTAGTTTTAAAGTATCTCTATATGGAAAGGGTTGTGGGAGCTCAGTGGCAGAGAAACTGCTTTGCACACAGAAGGTCCCAGATTTAAATGCCAGCATCTCCAGGTAAGGCAGGGAGAGACACCTCCTGCCTGAAAAACTCTGGAGAGCCACGACCAGTCAGTATAGAAAATACTGAGATAGATGGACCAATGGTCTGGCTCAGTATAAGACTACTTCCTAAGTTCTTTCAAGGTTCACTTAAGCTACAAAACTGTCCCACTTTCCCATGCATTGAATTTGCAGGTGTATATTGCTTTAGAGAAGGGTAAAAAGGAATATGCAAGTAGATTTGTTCATTCCCTGACCAGTCCACACTCCTTCATTTCAATCACAACCCAGAAAACAGCAGTAGCCTACTGGAGCTTCTAGAAGTAAATACTAAAGTATTTATAGGCAAGCGCATTAGGTTGGATCCCAACATCAAACTCAATAGTCAACTGCCAGTGTGAAATTACCCAGAGTTGGACATCCAGATCTTCAAACCACATTCATGTGTAAGACTTTGAGATCCATTTTTATACAGACCAAGAATCAATCGATACTACATCAAAAGTATGAGGCAGTCATTTACAAATTGAAGTGTTTCACTATATAGCAAGGTTACCTGAACAGGTACCTTTATTGAAAATGATACAAACATGGCTGGTCTTGTTAATGATCAAGACATGTGGCAAACATGGATCACTCACTGAATACATTGATTTTTTTAAAAAAGGCAGGCCGGCTTTGAAATTAGTCCAATAAATGGGATGTGGGCGTCAGCACATTTCTTTACACCATTTTAGCAGCAAACAGTAAAGATGGCTATACCATAACACTTTTAGTATCACTGAAATATGACATAAACAAAAGGATAAATGTATGCCTCCCAACATTATGAGGTTGCCTGATACAGTGGTACCTCAGGTTACATATGCTTCAGGTTACATATGCTTCAGGTTACAGACTCCGCTAACCCAGAAATATTACCTCAGGTTTAGAACTTTGCTTCAGGATGAGAACAGAAATCATGCTCCGGTGGTGCGGCAGCAGCGGGGTGCCCCATTAGCTAAAGTGGTGCTTCAGGTTAAGAACAGTTTCAGGTTAAGAACGGACCTCCAGAACGAATTAAGTACTTAACCCGAGGTACCACTGTATATCATATCCAATTAAATGCTAATTGAGCTGTAAACTTGTACAAAAGCTACTAATGAATCAAGGTAGCCACAGTCACTATAAGGCGGCATTTCCAGTTTGGGGAAAAGTGATGCATTTTATCTGAAGCAGCCCTTGTTATTGCTCACCAGCTTCTGCTGATGACAAACTTGTTCCTATTGCTAAGTGGGCCAAATATAGTATTGAATTTAATGCTTAATTGACATTTCCTATTCATTATTGATAACAAATAGAGAAAACATTCAGTCATGATTCAGTCACAGCAGGTCATAAACTTTCTGAAGAACATTTGCAGTAAGGGGCAGGAAGAGACATGCTTTTTTGCAATATTGGCCAAAGTGTACAGCTGCCCAACCCTTGGGGAGACCTTGAAACAAAGGCACTGTAGGCAGTTTGTGTCAATTGTACATGCAAAAGAGAACAGCATATGAAGGGTCAGAACATTTAGTGCAGTGCCTTTGTCTGCTTCGTCTCTACAGAACTTTCAGCACAAAGTACTTAAGTATATCACAGCCACTCATTTCCCTCAGTGTGATATGGGTTATCAATATAATATGAACTATCCCATAAGCATCAGTCTAGATTCAGGTAGGTAGCCATGTTGGTCTGATGCAATCAAAATAAATAAATTTTTAAAAAAATTGTCTAGTAACACCTTAGAGACCAACTAAGTTAGTTCTGGGTATAAGCTTTTGTGTGCATTCACACTTCTTCAGATATGTTTTAGATACGTTTCAGAAAGCTTATACCCAGAACAAACTTAGTTGGTCTCTAAGGTGCTACTGGCCATTTTTTAAAAATTTTTATTTATTTATTTATTTCCATAAGCATCACGTTATTAAATATTCCTAAACTATCTTAGTGCAACCTGAAAGTATGTGGCAGATAAGTGACAAGATTTAGAGTTTCAGGCTTGGCTATTTTGAATCTTTTCTGGAATTTGCAGTCTAAAGCAAGTGCATCACATTGCTTTCTGAAAAGTTTGGGCCATGACCCAGAGTGACAAGAACGTGTGTCTCAGTCCTCAAGAACCCACTTTCAATCTGAAAAGAAAGGCCTCTTACTTTTCATTTGATTTTGCTACCCTAGACAACAACATAGTAGGCAGAGTATGCGAAACCAAAGGCAAGGGAAATGGGCTTAGGAGCTCTAGGGTCCACCTACCCACAAAAGGGAGAAACAAAAATTAAATGAAGGTGGGTGTTATGTACTAAGCTTGGATCCTAGAAGAATAGGCAAGTAGGATCCTAGAATGCAACAACTGCTTGGCTTGCAGGAAAAGACCAATCAGGCTCCAGGAGGAAAGCAGAATCAGCCAGCACTCATTGTGTAAATAATGTATATAAAAGCCTGAGGTTTTGGGGGCAATTGAATCACTCGTTTTACAAGCTGCAATAAAGAGCATGAAATCACTACAGGACTCTGAGTATATTTCAGTGGAAAAAGCAGAGAATACACTACCAGTGATATAGGAGACTCACAGCTGCTACCAATGTCTCATTTGCATTTTACTGGAAAAGAGCTGGGGATAGCATCACTCTGAGTCAGGAAAACAGGATCTCTGTCCAGTAACAGAGAACTCAGGTTGGGTTCTGCATTAGTGCCCACATCTACCTTAATATCACTGGTGCAAACTACAGGGGCCCTGGGCACGCACAATGTTACTGTGGGACTCCAATGTGACTTCCGGTTTCTATCAGAAGTTGCGTCAGAGGCCCAACACAACCTCTGAGGTGATGTCAGAGGCCCTGCAAAGCCTCAAACGCACTTTCCCGAAGTCATGTTGAAGGTCTTGTGAGGCCTCCAACTTGACCTCCAAGGGCCCGCAAGGCCTCGGAAGCAACATCTCAGGCACTGCCAGACCTCCAATGCAAATTCCAGTAGAAACCAGAAGTTGTGTCAGAGGTCTCATGAGGCTTCGGACGTGACCTCTGAGGCCTTGCAAGGCTTCAAAACTGCTGCTGCGACGCACTGATGTAACATAATGTCATGACGGCATATTACATCCCTGGTGCCATCGGGCACCCATAATCTGGGGCCCAAGTTGGTGCTCCTGCTTAATATTGTAAATATTGCCCTGTGATTTTCAGATGAAGGGTGGTGTAGAAATTTAAACGATTCATTAACAACAACAACAGCAACAACAACAACAATGATGTCACGTGCCTATCGATTATTCATGGTACAGAATTGGCCCCCAGATGGATTGTGTTCTTCTGTATACCTTAATTTTCCAAAATATATAAAAGCTAAGTGTGTAAAGATTGAAGTACTTGTAGCCTCCCAAAACAATCATCTTGCTTTTATAAGGGCAGGGAAATATTCACAGGAAAACAATACTACTGCTTCTGAGAATCCAGGGTTCTTTTTCTACTTCTTTTTTACATCTTAAAAAAAGAAGAAGAGACAGCTGTTATTAATTTTCAACAGTTTCATTGCTCCAATAATCCATGTGGTTAGTCCAACCTACTGCTTTATGAAATACGTAAATATTTTTCATTTTCTTTCTTGAAAAACAAGGAAGGTACCCAGGCCATCTAGTGGGAAGCAAAGAGAACTGCATCCTGTATGGAAATCACACACTTGGATTTCATTACGCAGCAGGTAATGTACAAAATGAAATCAATTGTATTGTAATAGCAATAGGCAGTCAAAGTTGACTGCAATATCAAAGAAGAAAGACATTTTCTAGATGGGAAGATTTCAGGTTGTAAGGTGAACCTCTCAAAACTTCAGGTTCATGTACTTCATGGGAGGAATGTAGAAAGTTGTAAAATGACTGCTATTCCAGGCTAGCCTTAAATAACTAATAAAGTGATGGGGAAATGCATTAAAAAGCAAATGCATGATTAAGTGAATGAATGATTAAGGCAGAGGTTATCTTGGATAACAGTTGTAGCTCAGTCAGTGGTAAAGCTTTGAGAGTCAGTGTGGTGTAGTGGTTAAGAGTGGTAGTCTCGTAATCTGGTGAACCGAGTTCGATTCCCCGCTCCTCCACATGCAGTTGCTGGGTGACCTTGGGCTAGTCACACTTCTTTGAAGTCTCTCAGCCCCACTCACCTCACAGAGTGTCTGTTGTGGGGGAGGAAGGGAAAGGAGAATGTTAGCCGCTTTGAGACTCCTTCGGGTAGTGATAAAGCGGGATATCAAATCCAAACTCTTCTTCTACTCTTCTTCTTTGCACATAGAAGGTTCCAGCTTCAGTTCCTGGGACCACAAGCGTAACATGAGTCAACAGTGTGATGCAGTAGCAAAAAAACCTGATACCATTCTTGGCTGCATCAACCAAAGTTTAGGGTCCCGATCAAGGGAAGTAATAGTCCTGCTCTATTCTGCCTTGATCAGACCACACCTGGAGTCCTGTGTCCAGTTGTAGACACCACAATTAAAGAAGGATATTGTCAAGCTGGAACATGTTCAGAGGAGGGCAATCAAGATGTTCAAGGGTCTGGAAGCCAAGCCTTATGAGGAACGGTTGAAGGAGCTGGGTATGTTTAGCCTGGAAAAGAGGAGATATACCCACCTTCAAATATTTAATGGGCTGTCACATGGAAGATAGAGCAAACTCGTTTACCCCTGCTCTGGAGAGTAAGACCCAAACCAATGGATTCAAGTTACAAGAAAGGAGACTCTGACTAAACATCAGGAAGAACTTTCTGACGGCAAGAGCTGTTTAACAGTGGAACAGACGAGAGATGGTGGACTGTCCTTCCTTGGAGGCTTTTAAGTAGAGGTTGGATGGCCATCTCTCATGTATGATCTAGCTGAGATTCCTGCATTACAGGAGGTTGGGTTAGATGGCCCTCGTGGATCCCTTCCAACTCCACAGTTCTATGATTCTGTATAAACACCATGTAAACAAATCAGAATGAATGCTCAATAAACAGACCACTTGCAGGAGCCTGGTGTAAAACCACCGTTGTATATTAATTACAGTATTTTCTGCTCTATAAGACTCACTTTTCCCCTCCTAAAAAGTAAGGGGAAATGTGTGTGCGTCTTATGGAGCGAATGCAGGCTGCACAGCTATCCCAGAAGCCAGAATAGCAAGAGGGATTGCTGCTTTCACTGCCACTGCACAGCAATCCCTCTTGCTGTTCTGGCATCTGAGATTCAGAATATTTTTTTTTCTTGTTTTCCTCCTCCAAAAACTAGGTGCGTCTTGTGGTCTGGTGCGTCTTATACAGCGAAAAATACAGTACTCTTTCCTTCCCCAGCTGCTGTTTTAAGGACAATTAACAAACTCATTCTTCCCTTAGGAGTAGGGAGAGAAAGCAGAAGCTGTTTCTTGAATGGCAATAGAGGTTTTTTAAAATCATTCTATTTCATTGTATAGTACTGATGCTGATTGTTTTAATAGCTTTATGCAGGGTTTTTTTCCAGCTGGAACTCAGTTCTGGCACCTCTCAGGTCGGTGCCATTGCCATTATAAGAGAACAAGGGAGGTATTCGTGGTGAGTTCTGGCACCTCTTTTTCCAGAAAAGTAGAGCTGGTTTTATGTAAACTGCTTTGTGAGGTCCATTTGAAACACAATATATAAATACCATAAATAAATGGTTAAGAACATAAATCTGATGATACGATGTGGTGCATGGGGCTATATTTATTCTGTTGCACAGGTTCCTTCCCTGTTCGTGATCTGCTGTTGCACATAAGAATTGGTAGTTTGGTTTCTTTTACCCCACTATTAGTTTGTTGTTTCTGCATAATAACGCACCTTGTCTTATTTTATAAAGACCTGAACTTGGTACCAATTTAGACATGATATTAAATACGTACCATATGAGGCTTTGAAAGCAAGTAAGCTCTCTCTTATAAATATGCGTTGTCTCATTTGACTTAAAATGGGAACAAGTACATTTGGCAAATTAGTTCAAAAGATTGTCTTCTTTTCTCTGCATTTTCTATATACATAGTAACAGATCAAACTAAAATAAATAATCATGTCTTTGGAATTTTCCGAAAACATACAAACAGCATTTAGTTTGCTAAAATTTACTCCGCCCCTTGAGTACTCATTCTTTGTCACAAGTTCAGGATTGGTTCCAAACAAATGACCTCATCCCATTTCCCAGGAAAAAAATACTGTGCTAATTCCCACCCTTGAGTTTTTTCTGAATGCTTCTACTAGAACATTGTGGTTGCACAGCTGGATTTTGACAAAAAGAACAGTTAATTTTTTAAAAAGTTTCAATGAAATTGAGAAAGCCAAGAGGCAAAAGCAGTTATCGAAATTTAACATGCAGCAATATAGGAAGAATAAATAGGTATTAAGACTAGCAATACCTATTTAGGGACGCGGGTGGCGCTGTGGGTAAAAGCCTCAGTGCCTAGGGCTTGCCGATCGAAAGGTCGGTGGTTCGAATCCCCGCGGTGGGGTGCGCTCCCGTTGCTCGGTCCCAGTGCCTGCCAACCTAGCAGTTCGAAAGCACCTCCAGGTGCAAGTAGATAAATAGGGACCGCTTACTGGCGGGAAGGTAAACGGCGTTTCCGTGTGCTGCGCTGGCTCACCAGATGCGGCTTTGTCACGCTGGCCACGTGACCTGGAAGTGTCTCCGGACAGCGCTGGCCCCCGGCCTCTTAAGTGAGATGGGCGCACAACCCTAGAGTCTGTCAAGACTGGCCCGCACGGGCAGGGGTACCTTTACCTTTACCTTTTTAAGACTAGCAAAGGACAGAAGTTGGCTCTCCTACATGGAAAGCAGGAGCAAAAATGGATTGGAGATTTAATTCAGTTTCACAGAGTCAGTATTTGGTGGGTCACTGTGGAAAGGCTTCAGGAGTTAGGCTAGTCTGTCAGTCATATCTAGTAGTTGTACACTAGACTCAAGTAGCTCCTATTTGCCAGCAGAAAGCTTGCCCTTGAAGATAACAACAACAATTTTATTTGTATCCCACAAGTTGTGTGGGAATAGGAGTCCTCAATGGCTATACAATTCTTATAACCACAAGTGTGTGTGTGTTTTTAAAGATGCAAGTAAGAGAAACTGGTATCTGAAGCTTGAGGCTATATTTAACATATTATTCACCTTTCTGCCAAGCTAGTGAAGGTGACAGATATAAAGTAATTAACCAACTAACAGTAAAAGCCCAATAGTGAAACAGAAGAGCTGCAGCACAATAATTAAACATGACTAAGATCTTGAATCATAAAACAGTAGAAGCCTAAAACAGCAGCAATTAATCACTTAAAAGTCTTGATTGAAAATAAAAGTTTTGATATACTGCCTGTTAAACCCCTGAGGAATTAAGCTGAAAAATGATTAGCTAGAAGGGTCAGAGACAAGTATGTATTTCAGGTCACGCTAAAAGGCCTTTGTCCAGAGCAGAAAACAGAATAAAGGGCAGGTACATAGCCAGTCAGGTTTCAAACCACAGCACTCCACAGACACAGATTTCTAAAAGAGATATTCCATCTAAAAATGATTCAGATTAAGGACTACTCCTGAATAAAGAGTTATAACCAGCAAGTTTTTTATTGGTTTCTCATATCACTTAGTACTGCTGGGCTGAGCTGCAATAAACCACTTCTGGTCAGCACAGCAAATATTAGGCCAATAGCTTTCTATCTTGGAGGTGCAATCAAATAGCGTTTTAAAAACTGGACTTTTGTGATTTGGAAAGTGAGGTGGAAATGTGTTGAAAAGTGCAACAATGAACGAATAATTAACTGGAAGACATGTAAGCACACACAAGCAAATTAGGATGAATGTAGGGTGACCCTTAACAAACCAGAACAAATGTTCAATAAAGACCAGGCATAGTCTAATCACCACTTAAGCTTTGGGCAAGCAAAACTGGATGCCAGCTATAAATCACATGGAGTACGTGAAATTAACTCTTTATTAACAGAAACCAGGCCAGCTCAGGGGAGCCAGGCCTAATGAGCACAGCAGCTCTTCTCAGTAGGTCTTGCCCCATGAGGCAGTTGCGGAGGCTGAAGAACCCTTCCTTCACACATCTGCCTAAATCTCCTCTCCAGTGCTTTTTCCAAGCAGAGACTGCACCTACATACAGCCAATCGTTCTGCCATATTCATGCCTCTCCTGCTTCGGGGAGGGGAGCTAGTAGCAGCAGGAGGGGGAGACCCCTTGGCTTCTTCAGCAGCCTGATTCATCTCTGCCTCTGGGCCCCGCTCATATCCTGCTTCTGCACTTCTGTCTGCCACAGACTCTTCCTGCTCACTAAGCCCTGTTACGACTTCATTTTCTGACACCTCTTTCTCTCAGTCTGCTCCCTCTTCTCCCTGTGACCACTTCCTGGGCTCTGAGGAGGGTCCCCAGGTGGTGCCTCTGTATCCAGCCTGTCCATGACACTGGAAAACAGCTGAATAAACAGGTGGCCTTTTTTTACCAAGCCGTGCATTGAGCAAAGCATACAATTTCAATACATGTTTACCAATGGGAGCATTTGGATCCATTTTGGCAGCTCTAAGGGCAGAACTAGAGTTAGGGCAGCTAGCCCACTTCACACTGAAAACCAGAATGTATGATGTATGTATTCATTATGGTTTATCTATTTTGGCTCCCCACCCCCGCCTTTTCTCCAAGGAGCTCAAGGCAAGGTATATACAGACCCTCCAAGTGTCCCTATTTTCCAGGAACAGTCCCAGATTCACAGAAGCCATCCCGGTTTCTGATTTGATCCCGGAATGTCCCGCATTTGCTTCGGACGTCCCAATTTTCATAGGAAAAATGTTGGGAGAGCTATGCATCTCCTGAGCCATAAGAAACTGTTAGAAGACACCTGAATATTAAACGTTAAAAATGTTTAGTATTTTGTTTTTATGTATGTTGGAAGCTGCCCGGAGTGGCTGGGGTATAAATAATAAAATGGACTGTTATTATTATGGAATAGGGCGTCCCTATTTTCATGGGAGAAATGTTGGGAGGGTAGGTATGAACGTTATGGTTTCTGCACCACAGTTCTGATGCATGAGGTTAAGCGACCGGTGGTCCAGCGGGCTCCATGGCTGAGCGGAGATTTGTTCCTGGCTCTTAGCGCGAATAGCAGCGGCAGCGGTAGCATCACTCCCGTCCTTCTAGCACATCCCACCCACATGACTAGCGAAACGAAGCATTGCAACCGCGTGCACTTGCTCGGGAGGGCGCCCAGCTGCTTTGCTGCTGCTGTTCTCGCGCGTTCTTTCTTCGCTCGCGGATTGTTTTTCAGCGCGGAGGAGGAGGAGGAGAAGAAGACGAAGAAGACGAGGAGGAGGCGGGCTCAGCCGAGCCGCCTGCCTGCCTGCCTTTCCCTCCGCCCTTCTGCCGCGAGGCGTGGCTGAGTCTTCCCTTTCGCCATGATGAACAAATGACCTCGCGGGGAATGAAATTTAAATTCCGCAAAGGCGAGAGAGTTCTCTGCTTCGAGCCGGACCCGACCAAGGCGAAGGTGCTCTATGATGCCAAGGTGAGGATTCCTCCGCCGGGAGGGAGGGCGGGCACGCGCGCCTGGCTGTCTCGCCCCCCCCCCTTCCCGTGCGCGCGCGCGCGGTACCCCCCTCCTCCGAGCAAGCCGCCCGCTAACGGAAGCGGCGGCCTCTTTCTTCGGTGGCGCTTCCGGGTGTTGCAGCTGTTTCCTTTCCCCTCTGGGTGGCGGGGGAACCCAGCTCTGTTTGGTTGCCCCCCAACCCCGCAACTCACCCTCGCCCCACAGACATTTGAGGGAAGAGAGGGGCTTGGGAGCAAAGCAGCTTCCTTGGGCTCCTCCACCTCGCTTGGACCCAGCTAAAGGGGAACATATTATTGGGGCATATATTATTTTATTTTGCTCCATTGCACATACCGTTGAACGAGAAAGGAGACAACGCAGAATAGGCGCCAGTCCTCCTGCCCCCCGCTAGTCTCTTCGTCTTATTTTGAGGCTTTTCTAATATAGGTTACCTGGTTACCAGGGGCTGCCCTTTTAAGGGACAACTTGACACACGTGTCTGTGGGGTAACCGCGTGCCAAGTTGGCTGCCCGTGTTCTCTTGAGGGAAGGGGTGGGTCTTACCAGCGCCTGGAGATTTCTCGGATCAGGTGCAGGGAATGTGGGGAAATTGTCCCCACTTCTTAAAAGACAACACAGACCACCGTGTTTACTACTGGCTGGCTCTATTCTGTAGCTGTAGAACAACCCTAACCATATCAGCTTAGAAGTACGCCATACCGACTTCAGCGAGGCTTGTTCCCAGGTAAACGGGGATTGCATTTTATGGCCTGGCCTCTGTTTACCGAATATTATCAGCTCAAGCTGCTGCAAAGGTTATATAGAAGGCTGCAGTTGTGCCTTTTCTGCATGGCAAGGCCAATTCCATTGTTCTGCATAGGAGAGAAAGGCCATCCCAATGACTTCTTAGCTGTGGGCTTCCTATAAGAAAGCTGGTTTATTTTGGCAACACTAGAAACGAATATCTCAATTCCATGCTAATTTACTTGGAAGTAATATTTATCCAAGTGTTACATATTCTTAAAAGCCACATGTGGAAATCACTTCCATGTAGCAATTGGCATGTAACTCAAGTTCAGTGTATTCACTGACTGCAGAGGCACTGGACGGCATGACCCTTTGCAGCTAACCAGAGTGTGGTACTTGGGTGTTCAGGCAGAAAAACAAAACTGGCTCATTCATTTTGTAATGTTTGAACTGGACCCAAGTTCTATTAAAATAAATAGGACTTTGGACAATGAAGGCACTACCAACTTTTTAGCATGGGTGGATTTGTATATGTATTCAATATGGACTTTCTACACCATCCCCATGCATTGAAAATCAAAGACCTTTAATAAAAGGGCATAGCATAAATACTTTTGTTTATAGTGAATGAGAACTGCTTTTTAAAAAAAAAAAAAAGACAAGCATACTTTGTTTTATAGTAATATTTATAAACTATAAACGAGGCTTGCTTAAAACATTTAAGGTAAGCTATATATTGAAGCAAACTGGTAGGATAATTCTTTGCCATCTACCTAGCAGTTTATGAGAGGTTTCTTTGGGGTGTAGGACTGAAAATAATATATTTGGCTGTAATCTCAAGCATATTTGAAACCATTTCAAATGCTTGAAAATATATTGCAAAATAGCTCAGGACTGCAGCTTAATACTGAATACAGTGACGGCAATTCCCTGGAATGTACGCCAGATCCTTCCAATTCCTGTTCGTCCAAACCAGATTATGCAGCCAAATTCTGTGTATACTGTATTTAGTTGGAAGTAAGCCTTGGTGAAAGATAGGTAGACTCGTGTGCTTAGGATTGTAGCCATAAACTCTATAGGGAACTGCAAAGGAAATAACTGGAAAAACTGTTATATTGCTTTTATACTCTGCAGCTTAATCTTATGCAGAGTTCGTCACACCAAAGTCCTTGAAATCAAAGGGCTTTAGTATACTTAACCCTGCATATTGTTGTGGTGGTATTCTTTCCCCTGTTTTGTGGCTTTTGAATGAAATTGTGTGTATATTGATGATGACTGTTAGAGACAGGTGGCAACATACGTTCATTTGCTTTTTAAAATGGCTCTTCAGTAGCAGGCACACTGTTCAGCAAAACGCCTGCCAAGCCAGCTGCACCTGTCACCGCCTTTGTTTCCCAGAGTGTGTCTAGTCCAGGCACCCTGGAAAACAAAGATGGTAGCAGGTGAATATAGCTAGAGTCAGCTCAGGAGTTTCACTGCAGCTACAACAGGAAAGAGAAACTATGGCCCCTACATGACGCCACCTGGTAAAGGGATGGGAAAAGCAGAGTGAAACTAGCATTTACCTTGCTATTATTTCTTTACACAAGCACCCCCCTCCCTTACCAAGCTGGTGTCGGGAAAAGCAGGGTTGTTTCCTTTTTATTTATTTTTTTAAAAAAGGTGTGAGCAGACTCCATCACTTGTCTGAACAGCACACCATTGTGTGCTATCTGGAGAGTCAGGGGTGACAGCAGGCTGGACAGTTTCCCTCATCCCAGCTTGCCAGATGGTATGTCAGAAAGGGAGAAGGTTATTTCTTTTTTGTAGAAAAAAAGGATAAGAAAAAGAAGTTCTGATTAAAGGAAAGGAGGGTCAATTCTTGATGACACCTGATGGGGGTAGGGTGGGAGGAGCATCAGGACGAGCGTAGTGTGGAGTGTGCAGGGGTTTGACAGCTCCCATAGGAAGTGATGATGGAGGAGAGTTTCAGCACACTGTGGTTCAGAAGCAAACAGCCAGAGTATGCACAATCAGGTTCTTCCTCTTTTCTGCATTGGTTTTCTCACTCAGTCTTCTCTCCTCTGTTTATGACAAGTGCCTGATTGACTTTGATCTGCAAGCGTTTTGCCCATCTCGGCCCTATTTTCAAAACACCCCTGGCACAAGTTCCACAGATCTGGTAACAGTGTTAGAAACAGAGATATGAAAGCTAGGAGGTAAATGGCATGCTTAAACCTAGGTTATGGGTGCAACAACAGAATGTCTAGGCATGCTTTTTAAAAACAACAATAATACAAAGCTGAAAATGAATGAACTGCAGCCAAAATATTACGTTCATTTTTCACATGGTCTAGTCCTTCCCCTGCCCACCCTCCTAATATTCTTAAGAGGGTCTCTTCTCCAGTCATCAGAGAGTAGCTGGAAGTGGGGAGGCAGAAAAAGGCCCCCCTTTCCTTCCACTCTGCAGTTTTAATCTGAAATCTTAGGTGCAATACTGCGCCCAGAGCTCAGAAACTGCTCGCACTAATGAAATTCCCTGTCACAAAATGCACCTAGAACAATGGGAGTTTCAAACAGTGTCTGGCAATACTGGTTATTAATAAGGCTACCATCTTCTAATCCCATTTTCCTGGGAGCAAGACCCATTAAACTCAATGGCATGTTTTGAATTGTACTGTTAAGGCTGGAAAAGTACAAAGGTGTGAAACAATGTCAAGGTGTTTGCTTTGTTTTTACTCAGTTCAGTGGGAAGTGGGGGAAGAAGCAGAGTGACTAGGGTGGTACAGGTGAGAGAGACTGGCTACAGTGGCATAGGGCTCCCTGATGATGTCTAGCCCAGGGTTTCCTCATACTGTATGTAGCAGCACCATTGGCTACACACAGCGGTTACATTCCGCCTACTCCCTCGGCGAAAACTGCAGTTCCCAAGTGCATTGTCTGCGGTTTCTTCTGCAGGATTTGAACACAACACCAGTTCCTTTCTTAGTATGGGCTAGAAAACCAGTCTCTGAAGTGTTGTGACAAATAGAAATTGGTGATCCATCCTCAAAACAAATAATGCATTTGAAAAGAGAGCCGCTCAACAATCCCCTACACATTCTCAGTCACTAAATGTATTGTCTCTGGGTAGTATTCTTGGTTGGCTTGGTTCCTTAACTCCTTTCTGAAACAGCAGTACTATTGCTTTCTCATATGATATTGTCTTTAAGCCTTCAAAATAAACAAGCTTACTTGGAAATGAAACTAATTCTCTTGGTCTGAAGTACAAACCTGTAGAATCTATTCCCATGTTTATATAATAATACACAAACATTTATAATTTCAGATTGTTGACATTGTTCTTGGAAAGGATGAGAAAGGAAGAAAGATTCCAGAATATCTGATCCATTTTAATGGTTGGAACCGAAGGTGAGGATGTACATTGTGCATAGTGCTGCAAGTTCTTTTAATAATTCATGAATAAATAAAATGTCAAATAATCACACCTTTGCAGGGATTGGTATCTGTAACGCCCACCTGAAAGTCAGACAGCAGTTTTAATCATGCTTATCACTAAAATTGGACTTGCTCCTAAATAACAATGTCCATGGCCAGATTATGAGGACCTGCCATCAGTGTAAGCGGAGGTGTGCCAACTTAACTGCTTTGTGCAATATTTTGTGCATCCACTCATACAAAAAATGTATGCATGATCTCACTAACTTGGCTATCAAACTAAAAACCAACATTAACTAAATCCCAATTAGCCTTTTAATTATGAACTGACCTGAAATCATATGTATTGTTTCAAATACTACTCCTTACTGTATTCTTACATTTTCATGCCTTTTTTTTTTAATACTCAGTTGGGACAGATGGGCAGCTGAAGATCATGTTCTTCGTGACTCTGATGAAAACCGCAGATTACAACGTAGATTGGCAAGGAAAGCTGTGGCTCGCATGTAAGGATCAAACAAAGTTTGCACCAATAGTAATATCTGTTGAATACATACTCCTTTTACATACAATTGTGACTTTATACCTGCTGAGGTGGATGTAGTTATTCTGTACTTCCAAGTGATTTTTTTTTACTAAGCTTTTCACTAAACTCTTTTGGCACATCAATGGGAGTCCATCTGTTCCCACTGGGAATTCTTAAAAGGAAAAAAGCTCCAAAAGCTAAAATTCTTAAAACGCCCTACCCCTAGTAGTCAGAACAGTTGTGATGGGTGACAGGCTTTTTAGTGCTTTGCCCCTTGCTTTTTAGAAGAGGGAACCACTACTAATTCTGCCCCGCTTTTGTGATTTATTTAGCTATAGCTATTTTTTAAAAAAGCAATACCTTTTGTTTTCATGAGAGAAGCCGCGTACCTATATAGGTGAAGGATCCCCTCCTTCCAGCAATAGCGGGAGCTACTGCTTTTATAGCTTGCTATTCTCCTTGGTAGTGAGAAAAGGCACCAGCAAACCAGTCTCAGTCTTCTCTCAACCCATTGCTGCAGTAGTCCTTAAAAACCTAGAATTGAAACTCCAGGATCAAATCATAGCTTGTGCTTTACATGACAAGCACTAACCATAGTTAACCGGTTTGGGTGAATGAGTAAACTATGGTTTACTGCCAGCAAGGGAGGGGATTGCAGCACACAAGGAAAGGAGGAGGCATATGATAACAATAATAACCTGCCAAGGCTTTTTTGTGTAGCAACAACCTATAGCTAGCACTGTGTATGCATCAGTACCTATGTCTTTGAATCCATTCATGTTCAGGGGAATGACAAAACACAGGCATATCCTAAAGATGTATGTTTGTATGGTATTTTTGTACTCTTACTGCTTTAAGGAAAATAACAAAATGTTAGGTTGAATGGTAGGCTTTCTTAAATTTCTTTTAGGAGAAGAAAAGGAAAGAAAGGGCGTTGCAGACTGCCTGGTGTTGATTCTGTATTGAAGATCCTTCCTGCTGAAGAGAATGATAAAAGCAGTGAAAAATGTAAGTTTGGTGTCTGTTTTCTCTGCTTATGATTGAACTGTCTATTTAAGTATTTATATATCAACTTTATCAGCACAAAAAGATTGATCTCTAGTCCTAAGAAGCTTACAGCCTTAAGCTAATAAGGGAAAGGAGGGAGAAAACAGAAGGTGCAGCTTTACTATTGGTTAAACTTCACATGTAAGTCTTATGTACAGGAAAACTTACACTATTATTGGTTTGAATTGCTTTTTGTTGCTGATAGTGTGTGTCCTTCTAAAAAGTACATTCACCTGTAAGGAATTTGGCAATACCTCTGAGTTCAGGTTTGGAAATGAACATATTTGGGATTGGAATGGAACCGTAGCCTTAAAAGCACATCAAATATTTAAGCTTTTCAACACTGGTAGTAGTAATTAGGAAGGTTTACCATACATCCTGCTTCTTCTGACACTTCAGCAATTAGAACTCTTCAGAATCTCTGTTGGGTAATGTCCAGCTTATTGTTCCTTGTGAAACCAATTTATTTTCTGTAAATTTCCAATTACTGAAGCATTGTACTAAGGAGTTTCCCAATTACAGTTATTTTTCACTGATATTAAGAAACCTTCCACATTTTGTGATGAATGAATGAAACTTTATTTGCATCAGCCATCGGCCATAGCAACAAAAAATATTGTGATACACACAGAACAAAATAAAAGTCAATTATATAAAACACAGTTTGTGATGTGTTTAAATGTGTTTAATTAGTTAAAAGGAAGATTGATAAAGTTTCTAAATAGGCAGATAAATCTAACTTGAGGATTACCGGTACATCTCCTTTTGTCAAATGAAGTGAGTGGGTAAGTGTGCTAAATGTCAAAGGTAACTCATTTTTTCTTATACAGCTATAAGTAGTTCTTCTTCTGATGACAGTGATGAAGGCACAGATGAAGAAATAAAGAGTGAAGAAAGTGACGTGGATGAAAAAATAGAAATGGTATGCCAATACAGCTATCTTGACCAGCAAATAAATGATACACCATAAAATACTTCATGGGCAACAATCAGAGTTTTCTGGGTACAAAGTGTAGACACAGTTTCTTGCTTGCAAAAGATTAGCTTAATGTTTCCATACAATGTAAAAACATGGTGCTATGTACCCTATGATTTTTGTCACTGGTATATCTCGGCAGACCAGTGATGGTAACCTTGGCCACATGAGCCCAGTTCTTCCCAAGCTATGCCCATTAAATATATACCGCTTAATATTTCACAAATTGCTAATATCCAAGCAAGCTCCAATGGGACCTGGGAGCTCCACTTGGGAACTGATTCCTGCCGCATTGAATTCAAGCCGGTCCACAATGGAAAATACTAAATCTGATGTCAGGTGGCTGCGAAGTGGGTGGTTCCATCCATCTGTAAAAGTGACTCATGGGAGTTGGAGAACATCAGGATCTGGCCCATTGTTTGGATCCAGTTTCCCATTTTTGTAGCATACCATATAACTCCAGAATTGTTTTTCGCACTGATCATGGAGGCGTATTGTTTCAAAGTACAACCTAAATGTAATGTGACTTGCTCTCAAAATAATGGGTGATGTTACTTTTTTTAAAAAAAAAAAAAGTTACAAATGACATTAACATTTCTATGCAAAAAAAAAAAAAATGTGTTAGTGTGCAGTTGTTTTAAGTGGGTGATGCAGCTAAGTCATATGTGGAGTAATTAGTGGACATAAGTTGGTTATGATTAACTTTAGCTAGCTACTAGCATCAGTCCTGGTTCGTATGTTATAAATAATTCCAGTGTTTCTCTCTATGTAATTTACTTCAGCTACAATGTATGGAAAGACTTTTTAAAATCTTGTATGTATTTGTACAGAAAGAAGAGCAAGAGACTCATACTAAACGGGACATGGAAGAGAGAGCAATAAACATTGAAATTCCTGAAATCTTGAAAAAAAAGCTTGAAGAAGATTGTTACTATATTAATAGGAGAAAACGGGTATGAATAACTTAATCAAATGAAGATGCTTGAAATCACTTATATCAAATTCTTGTATTTAGAAGACTGAACCATTTTAGTTATTTGCTTCATAAGCTTTATGGAAGCTAGTGAAAGAGTTCTGGATTGATGATGAATAGCTAATTTATACTGCAGAAGGAGTAATTTTAAAAATAACCCGAATTCTGCAAGAGTATTATTTCTGATCACTTCTTCCATGCTATCCCAGAGGGAGGTTATAGCCTAAGGAAAGTACGTTTTGTGCTGCTAAGCTCTGGAGCTCTGAGAGGCAATATGATAGCCATCTTCAAGTATCAGAAGGGCTGTCACATGGGAAATGGAACAAGCTTGTTTTCTGTTGCTCCAGACAACAGGATCCAAACCAATGGATTCAAATTATGTGCTGGGGTATATGTACATACCCCTTTTTATACCACTCACGTAGACAATACAGCAAATGTGTGGATACAAGAGAGTAAGTTTGGTCCTACTGAACATTTAGACTCTGGAACATAAGTAAAATGAATATAGGTTTTATTGGTGTTCAGTAGGTAGCTGGTGCTACTGGAATTTCTATGGCTGCTTTACTCTCCAAACAGAGAAGGTTGGATGCAAGTTTCTTTTGTACACTTTATTTTTCTGAGTTCAGGCTTGTTTACTTAAATGTGTATTTCAAAAGTATGGAGGTAAGCAGATCTCAGATGTCATGAACTTTTATTATGTTGTTGCATAAACAATTCCTTCAATTTGGCCATTGATTGATTCATCTAGCTGGTGAAACTGCCATGTCAGACAAATATAATAACCATCTTGGAATCGTACGTGAAGCATTTTGCCATCAATGCAGCTTTTTCAGCCAATGAAAGATCACGGCACCATCACATGTCTTCACACACCAACTTGAATCTGCACTATATCCCACCAGAAAAGAAGTAAGTAAGAGCTTTTTTGTTTTATGTATCCTGCTTGAAATGAAGGCATAAGTTTTCAAAGCGGTATGTGCTCACTTACTGTAAATGAACTCGGTCACTCTGAGGATAAAGTGAAAGGTTAGCTGACACAAGCAAATCATAACGCTTGAAAATCCAATATGGAGATGGATCTCGTTGAGCTGTAAAGGCCATCGTTGGAGCTGTTAAAATTACCTTCCTAGTGGGAGTAATGTAGATGCAACTTAAGGAGTTGGTTTGGGCAGGTTTTGTCTTGGAAGTAAAAGGCAATTGTTTTTAAATAGAGATGCATTTGGCAGTCCTTTTAGTATCAGCCTCATTTTCTGTCCCTGAGCGTAAGCTCCAAAATTTAAGGTTCCTTAAATGGCAGCTCTCAGGAAACACCAGGTACATATAGAGCCTTTTCTGTATGTCATTTATGTTTATATAAAGTCATCTTGTATAGTTAAGACAGTAAGCAGAGTGAAGATGTAGCAGAAGGTTTAAATCTTCACTGTGTTATTTAAAGGGTGTGTGGTGTTTTGCCTGGGTGTTTGTTGATTTGGTTGTTTACCAAGTCATAATATCTAAATGCAGTTTCCCTCACCAGATACATCTCTTGCAAGAAGAAAGATAATATCAAAACAGATGTTTCATGCTAGTAGTCCAAATTCTAAACTCAAACAATAAGCTTTAAGTTGTTTCCAAAATCTTATAAGCTCACTGCTCGCCTCAAATGACCTCACCTCTTTGCCTGCCAGCAGTACATAATTCATCCTGTCCCTAAGATCTATGTGAGTTTTTTCCAGTCCTACTTTGACTTTCCCTGCTGTCGCCCCTTTCCCTCAAGTCTGTTTATTCTCAGCATATGATCTACTCTTCCCCTTCCTTCAGCAACCATTTTTCTGAGCCCTCTTTTCATAATTTCAGCTTCCCAGACCTTAGCTTTCCGGCTTCCCGAGCCAGCCTGCTATTTTCTTCCCACATTGCATAAAGAATATTTTCACCTGTGGTTGAAAGTGGTTGGTTCAGTTACAGTGTTGTATCTTTGTTCTTGCTTGTTTCATATACTTTCACACTCTTTATACTTGTGATAATGTGACACAGTTGTTTCTACAATGTACGTTGGCTACTCTGTGCTTAGTGGGGAATTGACTTCCTGTGAATCTGACTTTCTATTGTCAGCATCATCCCTGTGCAGCTCAGTCAGTGGGCGAGGAGTAGAGGATCACTACTAACTGGTCAGTTTTCAGCTTCTTCTGCAAAACTTCAGAGATAGAGTCCCCAGCTTCCAGCCTGGAGCAAGAGCTGGGGCTTGTGATAGCTTAGAGAAGCTCTGGCCAGTTCATAAACACAGTGAAACGTTGATGAATCCAGCTCTTCTCCAGAGCTTTGGGGTGGGGAAGGGAAGGGAATTGTCCTCAATCTCATGCTGTGCTTCAGAAGCACTCCCATGTGGCGTGATGCGAGACCCATCCATTCCTTCACAGGGGAAGAACCTTGGTGTCTTCAAATTTTGGCTGGCTATCAAGGAAGGCATTCCAAAATTTGTGGACCTGTACTCAAGAAGTGCAAATGTTTATGAATTTGTGCTCTTGCATGTTGAGGCCCCATGACCATGCAGTTCCCTAGAGTTCAAATAACTTAAAATGTACATTCACTTACAATTTCTGTTAAAATTGTCTGCCTTATGACATGTTAACATAAACATATTTAGTTAATTATAGAAAATATTTATGCATTTCTTTTGCAACCTTAACTTTCTAGTGTTGAATTGTGTAAAGAAATGGTGGATGGGCTAAGAATAACATTCGACTTCACTCTTCCTCTGATTCTTCTGTATCCCTATGAGCAAGCACAGTTTAAGAAGGTGACTTCCTCCAAATTTTTTCTTCCAATCAAAGAGAGTGTAGCAAACACTAACAGGTAGGTTTGGTGCTTCTTTTTCCCCTCTTCTCTGGAGTATATTTTAAGTAGATGATGTAACTGCAGTGCGTTTAACCTTTGCTTGCTTTTTGTGATAGTGAGATTGGTTTCCAGTAGGCTAAGAACAAGTAGTAGAAAGTAGTTTTGAAAAACATGGAAGTCACATAGTTCCTATAGCTAATACGTTTTTGCATAACATACAGTTGCATCGGTAAGCACTTACCACTTTAGTGCACTTTTATTTTTCTCTTTCTTCAGAAATCAAGAAGAGCTTTCCCCAAGCCCACCACTTCTGAACCCATCGACTCCCCAGTCCACAGACAGTCAGCCTGTGACGGGAGAGTCAGTAACACCAAAACGCCGAAAAACCGAACCTGAAATACTGCAGTCCCTAAGGCGCTCCACACGTCACACATCCAACTGTGACAGATTGTCGGAAAGCAGTTCCTCACCACAACCAAAACGACGGAACATTGATGCTCCTACTTCAATGCCAAAATTGTTTTTGCACCTTGAAAAGAGTATGTCGTTGCAGCAAGGTGGAGAAATTATTTAGTGGGGGCAGGGGCAGACACCACTTTGTTGTAAACATTATCATCTGTTACTTTTTAAGAAGTAGGGAAGGACATTTGACATGTGCATGCTGAGTGTTAGACTAGTCGTGCAAGAAAAGTAGGTACTGGTGGCACCGAAACTTTTCCCTCTGGGTAGGTAGCAGGTATCTTAAGCTTGGATGCATATAATTTCAACTGCCTTCACTCCCCACTCTGCTTAAGTAGACTTGCTTCAAACATAGAATAAAGTCCAGAATAATCAGCCTTTGACTGATTCATGTTCTATGTCCTTTAAAATGTGTCCATGGGATGGGTTATTGGTGTGTTCTTGTTCTTGTTTTTATTATGTATTTTGTGATCACGTTTTGTATGTTTATGTTGTGAACCGCCTTGTGATCTTCCGATGAAGGGCAGTATACAAGTTTAATAAATAAATAAATCATGTATTAATTTGGTTGCATCAAGTTCATTTGAAAATAATTTCTTCCTGGTCACCTGATCAACTCCTGGAAAACAGATTTTTTTTGACATGTGACCTGAAAGATACCAAAGCCAAATTCAGAGGCGCATGCCTGGGTGAGTGCTTTCCCTAGAAGGTAATGATCAAAAAAGTCCTGAGGAGATTTTGATTGCAGCTGGAAGAAGCCTCACACAGGTGAATAAAAGTTCTGTTCCTGATGCATCAGTGAATAATATAGCTCTCTGCTTTTCTTTTGAAGAAACTCCTGTCCACAGTGGGTCATCGTCACCCATCACGTTGACTCCTAGCAAAGAGGGTGGGGCAGTATTTGCTGGTTTTGAAGGCAGAAGAAACAATGAATTAAACGAGGTAAGCTCTTAGTCTTAGCAGGTTCCTAAGATTAAATTGCGTTAAAAGAACCAAATTTAGCTGTGAACCCAAGTTGTCCTTCGTCTCTTTCGACAAAGAATAGCTGCACCTGCAAATGTACACATGGCTCCCACTTTGCTGCTTCCCTAGCATGAGCGGAAACAATAAGCCACAATCTCTTGAGTTCCAGACCAGATTATTGTGTCCAGATTTTTTTGGCTTGTCTCTCTCCAAACAAAACATAGCATAGAGCCAAGGTTTGCTCTTGAATTACTAATTGTGGTTTGTTTGAGCAAAACAAGCTGAGATCCCTGGTTCAGATGTCATTTGAAGCAGGGATCGTGGTTTGTTGTTCCCGCTGATGCTAGGTGAGGAACACAGTGAGACTGAGATATACATTCATGATAAACCATTAATTATGGTTTATTGTGATGTATGAGCTGGGCCTATATAATCTCTTGGGGATATTATTATGGGCCATGCTTTGATGTATTCTTAAACGTGCTAATTTTATGTTTAGGTGTTGTCATGGAAACTTATGCCAGAAAGCTATCCCCCAGGTGATCAGCCACCACCGCCTTCTTACATTTATGGATCTCAACATTTGCTACGCATGTTTGGTAAAATACATTTTTCACTTTGAAAATAGATTATGTATAGTGCTAAGGTCCTATGCACAGTTACTTGGATGTAAATAACGCTTTGTCCCAATGAAGTTTGGATTGGATTTCCACAGTAACACTCTTCCAAATAAGCAATTTGAGCTCTTGAGAGAATTTGAGTTTCTCTTTTAGGTATTCTACCATATCCAGATATACTTTATCTACTCCATCTTCTGACCCTGGTGTAAGAATTCAAATACTGAGTGCTTCCTGTTAAACTAGTATTATGTTTGTTCAAACTGGGTGCTAACATGGGAAGCCCAGCTAGTTCATTTCTACTAACTGTTGTGCTGGGAGAGAAATAAGGATGGGATACAGTGGCTGTTGTTTTAAGCATCACATGTATTTGGGGGGGCTGCTTTGTTGTAGGTCACTGCAGATGCACCTGAGCTGTCACTCGTTGAAGTGTTACGAAAAGCTGGTAGTACAGCTCTAAACTGTAAGACAAGCTATTTTATCAATCAAGTTGAGCTGCGTATCCTTGCAGCATATTTCTCATTTGATTTAAGTACTTTTATTAACACATTATTTGTTCCACAAATAATAAAAAATCACTTATCCAATTAACTAGAGGCACCTCTTGACTTGATCTAGTTGTTTCGAATTCTGAAGAACAGCATAGCAGGGCACATTTACTGTCTTCGTCAGAAACTGTTACGGGCTGAGCCACAAGCCATTCTGTATGGCTTGAGGATCAATATACCTTTACAAATGGAAGAAAACCACCAGAGTATTCTATACTCATAGAATATTGTATTGAGTAGTGGGAAACTTAACTAAACTTTAAAAATTCACAATTTTTTTTGTCTTTAGACAGTTGCATAGAAACTGATTAAAAATTAAATATGATATTGTTTTCCCCCCATTTTGCTTCTACAGTAAAGCTTCCAGAGATACTCAGGAAGATGAGCTTTCCTGACAAAAACCTAAAGGCATTAGTAAAGCACTTTGAGCTGTTCCTAAGGTAACTTGACCGTGAATTATAGAAAGTCTTTAAGTCTAAATGTTCAAGGGCACCTAGTAACTGCAAGAGCAATCATTTTAATAATGGACGAGTCCTGTGCTATGTGACTGTCTTACATCTTAGTCTGTAAGAAAAGTAAGAGGGTGTGCCCAAGAAGTCAATTCTACCTTCACAAAGGGCTTCCCGTTAACATTTTATATAATAAGAAGCTGACACATTGTTTGATTTGTGTATCCTCTGATTGCACATGTGAAGTGAACTGGGAGCTTTGGTGTAAGGAGTGCTTTAGATGCACAACAGGATGTGCATGATCATTACATGATGTCCAATGCTGTCCTTAGCGTCCATTCTTGATACACCAGTGCTTCAGATTGGTCTACCAGTGGCACAGTTGCCATTCAGAATTGATATTTGTTCATTATATAGAACACTGAATTAGCATTTCTGCCCTATAATACTAACTTGATCATTTTTTCTGATTTGAGTTTGCAGCTAGTCTTATTTGTAGGAGGAGTAGGCACTGTGGAATTTGACTTGCAATAATGATATGTGACCACTAGTCTGTACCAATATGCAGTTAATACAGTGCCAGGCAACCTTAGCTATAATACATAACTGAGAGGCTGCAAGTATATTCAGTTAAGTCTTAGTTAGAGAAACTACAGTATTTTTAGGCTGTAACCCTCTGCCCAGTTACTTGGGAGTAAGCCCCATTAGACCCAATGTGCTTACTTCTTAGTAGACAAGGGTAGGATAGTATCGTCAGAAGCTGTAACTGAGAGATGACGTAAAATCAGTTCAAAAAAAAAAGGGGGAGCTTTATTTTTATTTCTCGCAGTGCAGCATGAAACCTACATGTCTGGCTCTGTCCCTGCAATCTCCAGTTGGGCTGGGAAGGATTTCTGCCACTTCCATTCTGTGTCAATGGATTAAAGGGCTCTGCATGAGGCAGCTTTAGTGGCCTAGTGAAATTGCTGCTCCTACTTATGCCAAAAAGTAGAACTGTGTAGAACAAACCTCACTGTTGGCACACCTACCAGTCCAGTTTTTCATCCTCCCTGCTCAGAGAAGGCAGCTTCATACACACTCTTTTTATTATTTGAAAACAATATTTCCCACCTTCTCTTCTTCTCTTTATCCCTGTGATTTGAGGTGTCACCATGTCCTGTGGAGAGCCTAGCAGTCTGTTGATCCCTCAGAGGAGAGAGAGAGGGCAAAGAGTGTTTGTTATAAGCATATTGCAGATTCAAGGAGAACACCAAAGGGTTAAATTAAAACCTTTTCATGTGTATTACAAATGACATTCTAATGTCCTTGGGAAATCAAAAAGCAAACGGTTACAACAACAAATAACTGTGCATGTTCAGTGATGGTAGACTTTAGCTTCTTAATCTCAGAAACCATGCAGATTGCACAGGAAATATAAATTGTAACATGTCTCTGAATTACAAAAATACTTGGCTTGAAGTCAGAAAATAATACATTAGAGAATTACAAGCTCACCAAATTTGAGTTGTGAACTGACTAATTTTGATCTTTAGCAGCATCGCTGGAAATGTGACAAAAAGACTCCAAAATCTTGAAG
This sequence comes from Podarcis tiliguerta, assembly GCF_965153285.1. NCBI lineage: Eukaryota > Metazoa > Chordata > Lepidosauria > Squamata > Lacertidae > Podarcis > Podarcis tiliguerta. The sequence goes on along the minus strand of NC_139537.1, from coordinate 65,185,424 downwards.
GTGTGACTCCCATTAAGGAAACTGATTTTGTAATATTCTGTGTTGGGTGTTTGGAAAATTACCTATGTAGGTATGTTAAAGAATTACAGAACTGTTAATACATATTCTGATTTTCCAGGTTTTTGGCAGAATACCATGATGACTTTTTCCCAGAATCATCTTATGTCGCTGCCTGTGAGGCCTACTATAGTACAAAAAATCCACGAGCCATCTACTGAAGCAGTCCATATTGACATAACCAACTGTACATACTCCATGCCTACTACTTTACTTCACTACTCCAAGAGAAAAATCAAAATACATTGTTGTAATATTACAAAGGGAGTTCCTCTAAGTCATTCTTTTGATATAAGAGAATCACATTTCATTTCAGAGGTATGCTGACATTTCATTCTAGCACTAGATAACCTTCACTTCTAGATAAAAGAAGCTCTGCATTGACTGCTGATGCATAGAACTGCATACCAATAAAGCGAGGAAAAGGAATAGATGCGTTAGAACAGACTTCACGAGAACCAACCATGCTGCGTTCCACTTTAACATAAGCTTGCTTCACCTTGAATTCCCGGAACACCACCTCCATTTAAGGCGAATCTAGGAGTGACTATTGTACAAGTTTTTCTCATTTGGAATTTATAACTCATTACATGAAGCTATTTTGACATAAATCGATATTTATAGAAGAAAGAATAAGCAAGTGTTGTGTTAGCATGATCTCAGCTTCAATATTTCTGTGGTTATGGGGGGAGGAGGAACCCAGGATTGCTTTTAAGGATGCATTTACATTTTCCCACGGTAGGTGTGTTGGCAATGCCTGAATAGCTTGGATTTGGATTAATACACCCCATACGTGATTTGAATTGCTTTGGTAGTTTTTTATTTTTTTTGTCAGCAATTGTTAAGAACAGGGTGTACTTGTTCTCGGGAATGAAGAATGCCACAGTGACAATTGCTTTGGCAAGAGTTCTGAAAACCAACAGTGGCTGCTAAATGAACCTCTGATATGGGTTGTTCAGCTTGAGATGCAGATTTTGTTTAGATTAGTTTAGGAGTATGTGTGCTGCTACATAGGTAGAGATCTGGACATACAGTTGCCTGCTGGCCTTATCTTAATGTGGTAACTGTGATGATATATAAATGAAATAGATCTTGTTTCATATACTAACTAGACTTAAATAACCTTTAGAGTTAAACTCATATGCCCATGCCAGCAAAAATAGCTTGCTCAATTAAAAGACTTTAATTTAATCTCTCTAATCGAGAAAGCCAGTAGGCAAGTAAGAAGGGCTCACACTATCACTTAAGTAGTCTGATACTGTATCCACACTACTTGAAAACACACACACCCCACTAATTTTATTAGGCTTTGTCAGCTCAATTTATGAATTAAGAATTTAATATTTCCATGGGACAGAGTTCCCTGAATGCTAAGTTGCCCATAAATATATTTTGTAGTAGTAGCAGCAGCAATTGGTTCAGGCACCAAAATACTTCACACTTGTGTCATTGCTCCCAAATGTTGGGATAATTCACCTCGATGATTTCTCCGTAACAAATGATTGCACCCTGTTTTCTTAAACAAAATCCCAGGTTGTGAGCCTAGTCAGTTAATAATTTTGAAGTTGCAGGGGAAATAGCTTTAGACTCCAACCCCACTGACACACTTTCACACCTTAAAGCTTACTAGGCGTTGTAGCTTCTTGAGATAACATAGAGAATGTTAGAGGTACCAGTATGCCCATGCAGATAGCAGGCCTACTATTGTAACAGGCTGGCTTGTGCAGTTAGGAGACAACTGCGGGTAGAACGGTTGCAAGGTGTGGCGGGGCCATTTAATCCGGACTATTGCTGTTTTGGGTGCTAGAGTTTGATAAATGTATTGGTTCCACACAGGTTTGCTTTCCGACGATAGGTCCTAAAGTGCTTTGAATGATTTTGTTTTCCAGTTTGAAGTTTTATAATGACAAAAGCATTTGATAGCCTTGATGTAAATATTGTTTGTACAAAATGGTTAAAATAATTAATAAGTTAATATAGAATAATAGCAAAGCTTGATCCGTAATTCTTTCCATTGTGTGTTCAGCTGTATGGCAAATGTCTTTTGTTGTATTCAGTGTATAGAAATAAAACGGCTGAAGTGAACCATTCCTTTATTTATTCATTTATGCATTTTACATATCTTAGTACATCGATTATCATTGTTTATCTTACACTCTTTGACTTCTATACACTTCCCTCCATGGGGTCTTATTTAATCCTTGTTGAGCTGCTTCTCCTTAATTACCAAAAGTGAACCATTCTTGTGTAGTTGCTGTTAAACTGTAAAAAAAAGCATATTTGGGAGCCCAAAATACTACTTTGTGTATCTGTTAATTTGCTAGTGCAGCATGGTAGTTAAAAGCCCTGTTCTAAAGGATTGTGTCCATCCTGTTTTCTGGGTACTTCACTCAAAAGATCCAGTTCATATCCAGTTCTTTCTTACATTTTCTTGTAACCCAGAGTATGGGTTCTTATAACCACAATGCAAGGAAGCATAATTAAAATTTATTTATAGATACTTTGCATATTTTCTTAAATGAAAAATGCTATTTCACAAAACTGAAAAAGGGGTCTACTGCTACGTAGAGAAACTTTAAAGGGGGAAGTCCAAGGCCTTTTTCTGGCTTTCTTCAGATTACCTTGATAACTCACTGGCCTCATGTGCCCCTGATTAAGTTATTCTACATAGTTGTTTACCCAGGTATGTACTCATGCACATGTACAGAAAATAAAGCATTGCTTTGTGCTACTATCTATATTCATATCACACTATGTATAACTATTTCTAAGGAAATGCAAAAAATATACATGAGGAGCCACAACTTTTTCCATGACTAGGCTTGTCCACACATCCGCTTGTCCCCCTGCTTTCCCCCAGGGAAACCCAACTCTTGATGGCTGAGTTGGAGGAAATGTCAGTTGGGTTTTCCAGGGGAAAGCAGGGGAAAGAGACAGGACAAGCAGAAAATCTCCTGTACCTGTGCTTTCTAGGCACAGGAGAAGCAGAAGTGTGGATGACCCTTGTATCTGAGATAAAAATCACTGAATTATGTACTGATGCCCTTTCTAGACAAACAAGTTGGCCACTTCTATTAATCTTCTATTGTTAGAAGGCTACTTCAATTTGTGTGACTGAGAGTAGACCTAGATTGGTAATTCTACTGCCATCATCTATTTTCTCCACCTGACAATTAGTCTTTCCTCCTTCTGTGTGATGATCCTAGAGTACAGAATGCATCCAACGGGCGTTCAGGGAGAAATGAGAAGACATTTATAATTATGATAAAGCACTAACTGCTTAAGAGCCAGCAAGCTTTTGAGTGGGGGGGGGGGGAGAGACACCTCTTGAGGCTGAAACATGAAACAGTTGTGAAACAGAACCCCATCTTAGAACATCGTTTTTACTATTTACAGGGAAGCAACCTGACACACATCAATCTGGTTTTGCAGCTGTAATGATGAACTCTTGACACCAATTAGGTTAGCTGGTCTATAAACCATTCCAGCTAAGCTACTTTGGAAGTTGGTGTGGGAAACTGGGTGATATATTATGCTACAGTGTTGGAGTCCCATTGCTTGTTGAAGATGAGTTTAAGATGCTGCTGCTGTATTCATAAAGGTAAAAGGTAAAGGTACCCCTGCCCGTACGGGCCAGTCTTGACAGACTCTAGGGTTGTGCGCCCATCTCACTTAAGAGGCCGGGGGTCAGCGCTGTCCGGAGACACTTCCGGGTCACGTGGCCAGCATGACAAGCTGCATCTGGCGAGCCAGAGCCGCACACGGAAACGCCGTTTACCTTCCCGCTAGTAAGCGGTCCCTATTTATCTACTTGCACCCGGGGGTGCTTTCGAACTGCTAGGTTGGCAGGCGCTGGGACCGAGCAACGGGAGCGCACCCCGCCGCGGGGATTCGAACCGCCGACCTTTCAATCGGCAAGCCCAGGCGCTGAGGCTTTTACCCACAGCGCCACCCGCTGTATTCATACTGATGTCAAAATATGGTAACTTTTAAATCCAACCAATTGTTGCTATGTATGAAGTGTTTATGCTTAGAAAATTCCTTGCCATTATGCAAATGTGAACCTATTTTACATTATGCAGCCACAAACCACTTTTGGTACAGTTCCTTATTCCCCTTTATAACAGTAGCTGAGTCAAGCTAAAGGTGTCAGACAGAACAAGATTATTTATTTAAGGTTGAACCAAATTATTAAACACAATTACTTAACAGGTTAGATATTAGAATTAGGCTTTGTTCAGTGCTTACTAACCAGCAGTTATCTACTGTGTGTGTGCATGTATATGTGGATTAAGAGAGAATTAAGCTTGACAGATTGGAGACACATAGGTCTATGGGGTTTCCCCCTGAGGGAAGTAAAAGAGATTCACTTTCCTTCATAATCCCTTATCGGAGGGAAGGGGGACCAGAGTTTGTCTTACTTTTATGCTAAAATAATTAAGAGTGTTCTTGCTTGTACACTTTTTTGGTTTGTTTGTGTCCTCTGATAGGCCTTAAAATGTGAGACTGGGATGTTGCATGCAGTATTCTTAAAAGCTCCTGTGAACTTTTTCATAAAGTATAGCAGTATAGGATTTTTAAAACTTAAATGAAGCTGTTACCTCTTTTTAAGTTTTCCACTGCTGCGCGTTCCAAAACACACAGTATAGAGCTGCTCAGTTCTCCACAGACAACATTTCACAGCCTCATTTGCAAAGCTCATGGACCTAGAGAAATAGATATAGGTAAACATACAGGACAGAAAAGTACAAAAATGACATAGCAACATGAGGATTTGAAGAGGCCTTGATCTGGCTCAGGCAGAGAGTTATTGCCATTGCACTTTGATGCAGGGTGTGTGTGAAAACACAAGAAGAGCCTGCTGGATCAGGCGAAATGTCAGTTTAGTCCAATATCCTGTTCTCGTAGTGACTTATCAAATGCCCCTCGGAAGCCCACGTGGAAGGTGAGTACAACAGAGCTTTCCTTGCTTATGGTTCCCAGCTAATGGTATTCAGAAGCATACTCCTCCAGCCATGGAGCTAGAACACAGCCAATTGGCTCACAGCTACGCAGATTCTCAGCTTCCTTGTTGAACTTATAGCTCATAAATGTGGCTACAGCTGTGTTGAACAACAGCTGCACAAACTCTTCCTGCAGATCCTCCCAGCATCGATTGCAGCTATCTGCTGCTGCCTTCTTCACTTCCACTGGAGAACCACTGCTTGCTAGTACTCTCTTTTCCCCTTCGGTCTTCTTTCTCCTGACCAAAAGAAACAGACTCATGCCTAACCTTCTACTGCTCCTCCCAGTGAAAACCCTGTGTCCAGTGACAAGCTGCACATGCTCATGATGGCAATATTGGCATTATTTAAGAATCAATGAGTAGAAAAGACATAGCAGTGGGCAACCTATGTACCAAAGGCCACGGACAGCCCTGGGCATTTTTTCAGGGATAATGCATGTAGACAAGGCTGAAGCTGGTGGCTGGCACGACCAGAGACAGATGTGGGTGGGGTCACCCTTTTACCTTTCTCTACTTTCTGTTGCCCCTGACTCCTACCCCATTCCTCTTTGCCCATCATGCTGCTGGTGGAAGGCAGATAGCTCCTTTGCCATCCATGCCCCACTCACCCACATGACATTACGTGAAGGGCTACAGGTGGCCCCCATTCCTGCTGTGGAATGCTCTCAAGTTTAACATGCCTTCCATGCTTTTTGGTGTATGTGAATTGGTAAGCACTTAAAAAAATAATCCCTAGAATATAGATCTCCCATTGCAGTCATGGTTTCGTTCATTTTCCAGTTGTTAACACACTATGGTTAAATCACATTTGGGGATAATAAAGGTGTTGCTGTCTGGCCGTGGTCCTGGCAGCTCTTCTGAGACTGGCGTCTGCAAAGATGCACCCCCCTCAACCATTCTTGTGCTGTTCAAACACCACCTGCAACTCTGTAAATGAGTGGCTTGCTTCCTCTGTTCCAGGGCTGGACTTTGGTGTGGTCAGCAGCAGCCTGAAGGAAGCAATGCTAGCAATATTACACAGGAAGGGGAGGAACAAGCCCTGATAAACCCAACAGTTCAACAAAAGGAAGGCTGCTGCAAATCCTGAGAACACTCGCTTGAAAAATGCTCTGCCAATTGATGTAGAGAACAAGAGGAAACTCACGTTTTCAAGTTTTAAGCTCATACACATCACTGTCTCTCTCCAGCCACCTAAGAACCTTGAGGGCAGAAGTAACACAGCATCTCTGCAATGTCTCCAAAGACAGATAAAAGAATTTGGTCGTGAGATTCCAGCAGATGGAGTGCCAGTTGTGTCTCGAACTTGCCTACTTGAAAGGAAATGGGTGCTTTTATGTCAACCTAGTATGTTGATGTGTTGACATAACAGTTCTTTTTCTGTGTTCAAGGGAACTGTTTCTTTTCAGGTTTCAAAATATTTCAGAGTCCATCCGATTGATGCCTATACAGTGGTACCTCGGGTTAAGTACTTAATTCGTTCCGGAGGTCCGTTCTTAAACTGAAGCTGTTCTTAACCTGAAGCACCACTTTAGCTAATGGGGCCTCCTGCTGCCGCTGCACCGCCAGAGCACGATTTCTGTTCTCATCCTGAAGCAAAGTTCTTAACCTGAAGCACTATTTCTGGGTTAGTGGAGTCTGTAACCTGAAGCGTATGTAACCCGAGGTACCACTGTATACAAATAAGTAGTCCCTTTTCCAGCATAGCCCTAAAGACTATAAATGAGGAACCTGTGGTCCTCCAGTTACTCCCATCATGGCTGGGACTGATGCAAATCAAAGTCTAACAACATCCGGGAGGCTACAACTTTCTGACTCCTGATCTGTTAGGCAGTCATCTTAACACCACTTAGCTGGGAGTAAGCCCCACTGAATTCAATAGGAATTGGCTCTGAGTAGATTTGCTTAGGATTGCACTGTAAATTACCTTCTAGGAACCTGTGAGATGAGTTGTGTTGTTTGGCATTCTCTCATTCCCTCATAAGGTTTTCCTACTGCAGACCTAAGGGCTGGCTCACAATTTACCTCAGGTCATTTTCTTCACCCTTGTGGCCTGTTTATAAATGTCAGCTGTGGTAACTTCTTATCATCGTACCATAAATGCAGCTCAAATCCTTCAGGTAACTAGTTTATTTGCTGAAGATGCAGTTCCTTACCCTTTAATACTTCAGAGATATGTTTAGTTGTGATTGTAGTTAGTTTTTTAACTGTTTTAATGCTGCATTTTACAATGCTGTAACCCAGCCCGGAACCTTCTGGGGAAGGTAATAAATCTAATAATAATAGTTAATAATAGAGCAAGCAGCAGTGAGTCACTGAGGTGATGTGTGAACTTGAATGTGTTTGTGGTGCACCTCAGCTTTTGTTACCTTGTGACAGGACTGTTTTGTTCTTTTTGTTTTTAACACTGTTGCATGTCTGAGTGTTTGTGAAACACTATACTATTTTGATAGTTGGGATTGTTTTTACTTTTCCCTCAGGTATTATAAACTAGGTAAATTACTCTAATGGTTAAATAGAATGTTAGTAATAAGGAGTGGAATTTGATATGTTTGTGAGCAGCAGGTGCAAAGCAAATCTGATTGATTGCTGTGATTCCATTAGCTTCAGTAGCTTTGGAAAAAGAAAAGTGCCTGTAACATATGTGAGATATTGTATGTCAATATAAAATTGATAGACTGACACAAATGGAATAAATTTGTTTGGTCCAGGCAAAAATCTCAAAATCTCTTACTTCAGTTAAAATACGAAGTAACTAATGATAGACAATTTTACCCAGTGGTGGAGGAGGGGGCGGTAGGCCAGAGAGAATAAGTTCATTTTATTTGGTATATGGCTCCTTTTTGAATTAAAATACAGCTTCACAACATAAAAATACAAAATGAGAACGCTAAATATATAATAATACAAATAGAAGCCAACAACACCTCCCTCCCACAAAAGCATTTAAAAGACCACCAAATGTTAGTCAGCCAAAGGCCTAGTTCTAGAGAAACCTTTTCTTGCCTGATGTCTAAAGACGTATAATGAAGATGCCAGGCGAGCCTCCCATGAGCTGGAACTCTGAGCAGTCAGGATTTCAGCTCTTGGGGACAGCCTCCATGTACTTGACAGGCTGCCCTGTCATGATCTGAGTCTAGAGAGAGACTCTCCTTCCTCAGTTATCACCATGCGCTTGTTAAAGCCTGAAGAGGTCTTTACTTGTAGTGTCTCTAGGTTCTTTTAAGAATGTAGGTCCCTTTGCTGACAGGAAAAGAGTAGTGGGGAGCTTTCTTGACCTGTCAAAAAAAATAGTTAAAAGCATTTCTGGGTCACCAGGGATTTCTGGAAAATGATGCAAGAAAGACACCTGTAAATCTTTCAAAGAAAAAATGGAGAGGGGCAGAATTAAGTGTACCGAAAAATGATCAAAGTATTTTTTAAAAGCTGAAGTGTAAGCACACAGACTAAAATATACTGTTTGTTATTTGAAAATTGGATTTATTTTATTTTATTTTAATTTATAGATAAAATCAGTGGCGTAGCGTGGGTTGTCAGCACCCGGGGCAAGGGAAGTAATTTGCACCCCCTAACCCGTGGAGCCAGGTAGGGGCAGAGAGCTGCGAGTGCGAGCGCCCCCCCCCCCCAGATGTTGCCCCCGGTGCAGCCGGCACCCCCTGCACCCCCCACGCTACGCCACTGGATAAAATGAACTTCAAAATAGAATCTAGTATACAAAGCAAGTCTGGCTGTACTTTGGATAGTGCCTGGCTTACAGACAACACTTCAGACAACTATTTGAAGAAGGCGGCACTAAAAGCATACATCAATTCTTGAAGGTATAAGCTTCATTTAGTAGTATTATGGAAAAGTTCAGTAGCTTGTTGACGGCCGCCAACCACACTTCACTTAAATATGTCTGCTGATGTCTTTTGGTGTCCATAGATTCATTTCCAGTTATACAGAATTGCTCTAAGACTGTCACTTTGAGTAATTTCAGATACTTTGTGGACCTATAGCTATTAATGGACTTCAAGATCACCAGTGTGATAAATAATTCATCCGTGAGTCATTTTTACTGCATCTTCATTTTTCATATCTTGCTTTTCTGTGGTGATTGTATCACGTCTAATCATCGGCTTTAAATCTAGTTTCAGTGCCTTGACTTTTGGGGGCAGCCACAGGGTTTCACAACATGCAGGTTTTACTGCACAATAGAAAAGCTAATATGCTTACTGTGGAGAAGAAAAGAAAGATTCTGTTCACAATGACAAGTATGTGAAATGGCAGGCTATCGATTTGTGTGATTACATGATACTATGGAGCCAATGATATTGACAGGGAGTTGAAATACAGTTCAGCTTCTAAAAAACCCTTCCTAGAATAAAGCCACAGTCTCTCTTTATTCCGCAGTTGTGCGGGTGAAGCCAACTTCCTACCTTTGCCATTTGTGAGTGCTGCACTTACGAGTAAACTAACTAACTCAGTTAGCTTGCTCCTGTCCATATCCTTAAAGGAGACACTGGTTTAACCCCTGTAGGCATTGCTTTTTTTCCTGGGGGGATGCAGCGGTACGCATACCCCTAAACATTTTGTGAATCTAAGTTTGGCCTGATTGAGGGGCAGTATTTCAGCATGAGTAGGAAAATGAGAATATCCCTAAACATTTTTTAAAAGAAAAAAAGCACTGCCTATAGGCATGAGTGATTATTGAGGGGTTTTTTTTTAAGAAAAAGACAACAACTTTTGGAAATTAAATCTGGTCTTGATGGATATGAATTAGACAAATAAACTACCCTGTTCAGCAGCCCAATAAAAACTGAGCTTGTATACTTCTTTGTATCTAGAAAATCACCACCACAACGTTTTAATGGCATTGTAAGATGCATGTACACTTGTATATTTCTCTTTTTAAAGTATTTGATAGATAGAAGGTATAATACGCTAGTCTTTGCAAGTATCTTTTTAAAGCTGCAAGTAGGCTTTTATTATCTTTATCACTGAAATTGTTTAATGTGTGTGCCTGTCAAGATTCTGCTACAGCCGTGATGTCTGTCTGTGTTCCTTTGATTTTCTGGATCTTGTGCTGGAGAGGGAACAGAGAGGGAACTATGTGCAGATAGGCACGTGTGCTGCTGCTGAAATCCATAAACTCACTCAACTCATGTGTGTGCACGTGTGCGCATCCACACACACACACACACACAAAATTATATGCAATGTCTGCACAGCAGTGAGGCAGAAGCAGAAATCTTTAGAGTGGGGGGAAATCCCAAGGGGGCAAACCATGGAATATTGAGTGCAGTGGAAAAGAAAAAAAAATAAAAACTAGTAGGAAGAGGTGAATTAACCAGCTTGATAGTGCATTAGTGGTGATTTATTTTGCTTTGGTTTGTTGTGCTACCACATTAATGTTGTTCATAGTGGAAATAGCACAACAAAAGCGAGAGAGAAATAAACAGAGCAGTAGTGTTATAAAAAGTTACGGAATTTCAGCATGAAGTCTGTGCACTGATTGGGAATGAAATTGTGTGACCATCCCAAAACTTTTGCAGATGCAAACAAGTATTGAAAGCGGGATCACATGTGGCATCATGAGCACAAATCGTCATGAATGCGCAACAGAAAGGATGTATGGAGAGAACCTTAGGGAGTGCAAATACAGTGCAATATTTTGTTAGCGGTCTACTTTGATGAATAAAAAGTGTTTTGTGTGGGGGCTCTTTCACAATACTTTATAAAGGTGTGCATTATGTGACGGAAGAAGTAAGGAAGGAGGATTTGACAATGGAATGTGGTAGCAATGAGTCATCGCTGGCTCAGTAGACAGATCCTCTTGCAACAGTTTCACATAGGAGTGTATGACTATAGATTTCCACCTTTTCTTAAGTAAAGAAGTTAAATGAAAATCTAAAAGCCCAGTTAGACATGGGGACTGCTAACTTTAAATCTAAAAATAAACTGAAGTCAAAACAGGAAGAAATTGATTGAATATGGGAGTAGCCTGGACTGCTCAATAAAAGTACTGTAAAGTAAAGAACAAGAAATGTAAACCACATTGAACTGAGAGTAGATACTTAATGCCCACTTTGCTTCTGACCTTTAAGCTCTGCGGATGGTGGTTTTGTTATGTACTGCTGGGGGATGTAATGGTTTAATGCTTTATATTAAATTCTGTGGTATATTTATTTAAGGAAGAAGAACCAGACTAGTTTAAGTGCATGGCTCTTTGAAGCAGGCATTCATTTTGATGCAAACATTTTATTACCTTTTTATCCTGCCTTTCCGCCCAAGTGAGGAGGAGGAATATGGTATTTGTGCATTCATCCTCATATCAATCGTCTGAGGAGAGAGAGAGAGAGAGAGAGAGAGAGAGAGAGAGAGAGAGAGAGAGCTTTCCCACTGATCTTAGTGGTTTCGGGGAGATTTGAACTTGAAATTTCTGCTCATTTGGTTACTATCTAGTCAAACACTCTTAATAATAACACACCAGCTGTTCATGAGCTATAATGGTACGAAAGGAAAGCATGTACGCTCTTTAATCTCTTCCTGTCCCAAATCAATGCTGATTTCGTTAAAAGGACATAATAATAGCAATATAACCTTTGAGAAGGCAGGACAGTCATTTTGAATCTGTGTGGTGGGCCTAATGGGGGGGAGTATGGAGCCTGTGCTGAATATAGAACAAAAATAGCTGGTTACAAGACTGATCTTGATATATGACTAATATTGTAATAGGTTGTTGTTAGTATGGTAGTAAAATAACAGCAAGGAAAACCTTGGCTTAGGTTCCAGCACGCTTTGTCATTTATTAGTAATGATGATCTAATCTGATGGCTTGGATGATACCATTTACAGGTCGTTACAGCAGATCCGCAAGAATAAGACTACTGTGGCAAATAGCAGATGTAAACCTAGCTGCTCTGAGGTGTGCGTAGTGAGTGAAAAAAAGAGAGAGATAAATATAGTCTCTAGTTAGATATATTGTTCTATCCAATTATCAATAAATTTCTGCTCAGTGTAAATTCATTATGAAGAGTAAAGCCTTGATACTTAGTATGCCATCTATGAGACTCCCTGGAACATGAAATGCCTGTCTTCAGTGGCAGTACCAGTTACTGGGAACAACAGCAGGCCATATTCAGGCATCTCGTAACCATGGATACCAAACTTGGGAAGAGATCAGTAGGAATGGGAAGGGTTCCACCCTCTTGATGTTTCTGCATAAGCTGACCACATACCATGATAACAAGCATCTGTTTGAAGGGGGTCACTTCTACAAGCATGGGGTTTCCTTCATGAGAACAAAAACCAAAATCTTGGCCAAATTTGGAAACCCTATGGGTGTAGAAGTGGCCCTCCTTCAGAAGGACACTGAGCATGAGTCACCAGGGCTGTGACCAGCATGTAGAATGGCACTGAGGGAAGTGAGGTTAACCCTCTCAAACTTTCACTGGACCCTTAATGCATTTGTTACCTGCAGGTTACCAGATGCCTGACTAGGGTTGGCATAAGAAAGCAATTTGCCTTCTTTCAGGCTCCCTGGAAGCTTGTGGTTAGATGCTGAACTGGTTGGCTCACCTGGTCTGATATGGTGGAGCTCTACTTGTGTTCTTATGCATATGCCCACATTGTGGAACTACATATAATGCATTATGTTTCTACGTATATTTATTTCAATGGAGTTGCTTAAAATCTAAATAAATTTGGTTTGCTTTTCTCATGACTTTGCATATGCCCAGTCCTTCAGAGTAAAGCCTTTACTCATTCAATGCATTACAGTGGTACCTCGGGTTACATACGCTTCAGGTTACAGACTCTGCTAACCCAGAAATAGTACCTCGGGTTAAGAACTTTGCTTCAGGATGAGAACAGAAATCATGCAGTGGCAGCGCAGCGGCAGCGGGAGGCCCCATTAGCTAAAGTGGTGCTTCAGGTTAACAATAGTTTCAGGTTAAGAACAGACCTCCGGAACGAATTAAGTATGTAACCAGAGGTACCACTGTACTAAGTATATGCAGCCAAGGAAAGAAACATTTGCTGCATTTTAAGGAGCAAAATTGGGAATGAGGGGTAAAACCCAGTGACTATCTGTATATTTATGTGCTTGCTCATTTAGTGAGGCACTGGAAATATTTAGAACTGCAGTTGCCAGGTTATGGCATATCTAAGAATACATTTCTTTTGCATCTTTTCCTTTTCATCTTTAGCTGCTGGACTGTGAAATTAAACACAACTCTATCCTAGTAAGCACCTGGGTCAATTAAATTGCATCTACCAAAACAAATATGTGAGAGACCTTGTATTTAAATGCTTCTGGGAACAGATTTCAAGGTAGCAAGCAGGAAACCATGTTCATAATTCCCTCAACACCTCCGTTCAGTATTCTTGCAGTGCATTTAGCAGTACTGAAGAACTTACGTCAGATCTGTTTCTTTATACAGATGCATAAGCCATACCGTGTTTGCAGCCAAGCAATAAGGGGTGTGTGTGTGTGTGTTTCAACATAGCCCTAAGGAAATAATTTCATCAGTGTAATCTCCCCCCCCCCCCCCCGAACTGTTCTGAAGGTTTTCCTGACCATCCTAAATGGATTGGGGGAGGGTGCAGTCTGGAGGTCTGACCCACAAATAATGTCCTCTCCTGATCTTTCTGCTGTTGAGGCGAAACACTATATGCCTGGCTCTGCTGCCGGCTTTTGATAAATTAATTAAAAGATGAAATGTGTTAATTATTTTCTTTTTAATGTAGATCACGCTGCTCAATTTGCTTCTCTAATCACTTAGATCAATTGCATCTTAAAATAAAGTCAGTGATGATTGATGAAATAACCATGTAAAACACAGAGAGATTAAGAAACATTCTCCCCATAACTTAACTCTCTTCAGAGGAGTCTTTGGAGTCTAGGCAGTTACCTTAAATTACATTAGCCTTTTATGCAGCCACAAAACACTGCTGATTATGTGCCTCTTATGAGACACTACAATTCCCCAGATATTTTGCATAGGCACTACTGCAAAGTAAGATATCTCCCATTCTATGCCTGTTTACCTGCTTGCTTGCCTACATGCAGAATTATGTATTTCTCTGTTGAATTTTATTCTGTTAGTTTCAGCCCAGTTTTGTGTTTTGTCAAGGTCATGTTGAATTTTTCCCCTCTCTTTGGATATGTAAGCTGTTTCTCCCTGTTTTGCATCATCTGAATATCTGATGAAATTTCCCCCCATCTTCTTGTTTAGAGAATGGTTGCCTTCCACATGTTGTTGCTTATACTCCAATTCCCATCAGTCCCAGCCAGCATAAAAACCAATAGTTAAGAAGGATGGGATATTAGGGAAGAGAAGAAATACATTTCATTCCAATAGCAGAAGATAGCCTTCCCTTAAATTGGCTTAATTTGAATGGTCCATGAAACCCATAAATAAAACACACCGTAAGTTGGAAATCAAATCTAGAGACTGAGAGGGAGGCTGTAAAGGTAAAGGGACCCCTGACTGTTAGGTCCAGTTGCGAATGACTCCGGGATTGCGGCGCTCATCTCGCTTTATTGGCTGAGGGAGCCACATACAGCTTCCAGGTCATGTGGCCAGCATGACTAAGCTGCTTCTGGCGAACCAGAGCAGCACAAAGAAATGCCGTTTACCTTCCTGCCGGAGCGGTACCTATTTATCTACTTGCATTTTGACGTGCTTTCGAACTGCTAGGTGGGCAGGACCTGGGATCGAGCAACGGGAGCTCACCCCATCACAGGGATCTCATCCCGTTGCGGGGATTCGAACCGCCGACCTTCTGATCGGCAAGCCCTAGGCTCTGTGGTTTAACCCACAGCGCCACCCACGTCCCAGCCACCCTTCTTAGGTGGGGATTTTTTAAAACTAGGTGCACATGCAACTATGTGCATGCATTCCCTGTTGGTACTTAATTGCCATAACAGAAACAATAGATTTGAAGCCAGGAGGAAGCACAAAAGGAAGCACCTACTGGTATGAATAGGCAAGACCAGAGTTGCCTAGTGAATACAAATTCAAATACATGTGTATGGGGATTAGTCCAGGCTAATACAAATGGGAGAAAAGTGGATTAACAAGCCCCAAACTTCCATAGTGGGAAAAGTTTATGTCGATTTGTAGCTACCAGTTCTTCAAGGCATTGGCCTCTATTTATTAGAAAGGTTGCTTCTCAAGGACCTGCTTATTGAGCATTCATTCTGATTTGCTGCAAGGAGGTTACATGGCCACATCAAGCAACTGTTATCTCGCACCCGTCAGTTTTCCTTACTGCAGAAGTCTGATTTTCTTTGGAAGCAGGTTTGTTGTGCAAAAACTCCAAATCTACTTCATCTGCGCAACTTGCATTTGCCAGTATGTGACAGAACCCCACCAACAAAATAACAAGTCTGGACCCCAAAAAGCAAAATTAGCCTTCTCTTTCCCTCTTCCCCCACTCCCCAAGAAGAGTCCAACAAGATTATCTCTCCAAAGAGGCAACAAGGGTCAGATCCTATTTCAAAATGTCTCCTATTTGGGGACAACATGCTGCTCACCTGGAACTGAATATTCTAAATTTACTCCATAGGTATAAACAAAGTAGTCTCCAGCATCCCAGCCTGCTTTAGTGGATCTAGTTGTCTTGGAAGAAGGTGATGATGCCCCTTTCTATTGAATCAGCATTACAAGTAAGTTCTGTATGCTGAACAGGTACTGCTGATGCTTCGTTTATTATTACTGTTTAAATTGCTAATCATTTCTATAAGACTCCTTAATAAAGCACAGGGCTTACAGTAATGATCTGATTTATTCTCACTACAACCCTTCAAGGTATAGCATTAAAACTGTACTACAATAAAAGGCAATGTAAATAAAAGAAGCAATTAAATAACATACAGCATATAGCACAGTGCATTACCATAGCCACAACAGACAGAAACATTATTAAATCGTCTGCCAAGACCCTCAGCAATTTTCAAGCAGTCCACAGAGAAAAGAAGCTTTGGAACCACTGCCACATACAATATGTTTTATTAGTAGAACTCTGAAAAATACTGGCACAAACAGGAAGAACATTAGGCCCAGTGGTAAAATGCTTCTAACTACCCTGCTTTAGGTTCGATATTAATCATTGTTTGCTGAGCTGGGCCTGAATTGTAGAACGGTAGCCCTAAGAATAAGGAAATTCGCATTTTCTTTTCAGATACGATGCAGAATCCTCTGTCCTTCCCCAAAGAGTGAGGGGTGTTCATTATGGAACTGCATATTTTGGCTTATCTCCATATGATTGCAGAAGAGTCTGTTCTTGCATAACACCTCTCATGCCCCGTTCGGCCCCCTGAACGTCTGGATGGGACTGTAGGGGAGAAGAGGGAAGGTGAAAAATCAGTTGGGTGATTGGATACCCCCAATTATTTCCATTCTGTTTCCTCAGCGGCTGTACAGAATTTGAAAAGTTGGGGTGTCTATGCTTTTTATTTCAAATGCATAGTGCACAACCCTTTGCTTCATAAATACATTTTTATTTTCTGTGAGAAAATAGAGGAATTTTTAGCCTGTCACTTTATCCTTGACCTTGAAACACTGGATGCACTGACTCTGACTTTAATTGTCATGACATCACAGCTGAACTTCTACAATGTATAATTAGTGAGGACTTGTGGTGATGTCATAATAAAAAAGCACGGAATATAGAATATAGACATTGCTAATTCTGAAGGTACGCGGGTGGCGCTGTGGGTTAAACCACAGAGCCTAGGACTTGCCAATCAGAAAGTCAGCGGTTCGAATCCCCACGACGGGGTAAGCTCCCGTTGCTCAGTCCCTGCTCCTGCCAACCTAGCAGTTTGAAAGCATGTCAAAGTGCAACTAAATAAATAGGTATCGCTCCGGCGGGAAGGTATACGGCGTTTCTGTGCGCTGCTCTGGTTTCTAGTAGAAGCACTTAAAATGTCCCACATGGTGTTCTGACTCTACGGAGTCTCTTTAGGCTCCGAGGCTTCATATGTACCATTTATGGTTTGGTTTTGCAAGTTAACTTTCTGGTGACTTCCTAAAAATTCACACCTGAACCCCTGGGCCTTTGAATACACCTCTCCCCCCATGTGTTTTTCTTCCTTTGGAAGAAAAATAAAAGCAGCTTAATGTGCACACACAGGCACACTTTGCATGCACATCTGATCCTACACTTTGCTACTTGTGTGGTGCCTTTTTTCACTAGTCAATAACTCTCGCTGTTGTCATTCTGAAAAATACCAATATCCTAGCTATTGGACATAATTCAGCAGCTCTGGTTTATGCTCAGATCACCA
Source organism: Podarcis tiliguerta (assembly GCF_965153285.1). Taxonomy (NCBI): domain Eukaryota; kingdom Metazoa; phylum Chordata; class Lepidosauria; order Squamata; family Lacertidae; genus Podarcis; species Podarcis tiliguerta. The sequence goes on along the minus strand of NC_139537.1, from coordinate 65,168,088 downwards.
TTCATACAAGACCTTCATTGTTCTTTTCTATGCAAAGGGAATATCAGTATCAGCACTTAGAATCTTCCCTTGTAAATATTAAGCAGCAAAGAGGCGGAAAACAGGGACACATCTATGACGAAGACTTGGAAGTCAACTTTTTGTATTCCATTTGATGTAATTTGGCATTGATTCGTTAAAAACTTGGAAAAACCAATAAATATTAATTGGTTCTTAAAAATCTCCCTTGTATACATATTAGACAGGAGTCTTCTCTATTGTCCATCTTTGAACAAACCTCCTTAGTGGAGTTGTTTTTATTTATTTATTCTAGTTTGTGTTTCTATTGGATTTTAACTGAATTTATACACAAGTCATTGCTGTTTGGTGCCCCTCCCCTTGTGTGTGTGTATACTATATATATCACACACACACACACACACAAGCACGTGAGGGACATGTCACGGCAAATGATTCACAAAGAAAATAAATAATTATATGAAGCATTTCATAATTATAGGAAGACAGACGGCTGCCAAGAGTCTGCATGTACACCTTTGTTTTTAACCACTCACAACAGCAGAAAGAATACATACAAATTCTGCCTTTTATTTAATTGCGCTGTTACATGATTGGCAAACAGAATCTTCCATTTCACTTTTGCATGCACATCTATATCCTTAAATAATTTACTTGTCAAACGAGTACAGATATTCACATGCTTCCCATTCTCCTATCCTTCTTGTGTATTTACAATATAAGCCTATATGTTGTTGTTATTTCTTGTTCTTTTTAATTTGAGTTTTTTTAAATATTGTACAGCTCCTTGGTTTGTTTGTTCTTCAAAGGTTTTATTAGAATAGAAGCAATTCTGAACCCCCTTCCTTTTAGGATTATTGTGAGGAATCAGAATAGTCTGTAAGTGGTTTGATAGTGCTGTGTATTTTAAACGAAGCTTAATTCTCTGTACAGCTGAACTCTGATGCCTTCCTTGAGAGGACAGTCTTGAAGCTCTAAATTTCTGCTCTTTCTTTATCCATGTGGTAAATTGCTCTTGCTCAATAAAGTTTTCCTTATCTGGCAGAGGTATTTGGTCCCACCGTTCCACTTTCTGCTTTAGCGACTTCAAGTATGCTACAGAAGGGCAGAAATCCTAAGCTTTGCTAAGCAAGCCGAGAAAAAAACGTTTAGGGTTTAAAAACATTTTTTTTTTTTTTAAAGTAGCTCAGCATTTTGATGCCATCCTGGATGTTTTGATGGAAATCTGTATGTCTGACCATCAAATCTGACCGTTAATAGAAAGCCATATTTCTGTTAAGAGTGAGGAGACATCTTATCAGAGCCTTTGCTTCTGTAAAGGCACTCAAAGCACATGACCTCTTAAGCATATCTTGTTTCTACTCAGCAGAATAATGAAATATGATTGGTCTCCAAGCTGTTATTGCCTCTGTTTTCCTAGTCTCTGTGCCACAGCCATGCTTGCACACTTCGCTATTTTTGTGGCTGTCTCTTTTCACCGGTGAAGAACTTTAGCTGCTGTCCTTCTGAAAAATACCAGTAACGAAGCCGTCTTTCTTGTTGGTCTAATGAAGAGCAAATCTATTGACTAAATTAGTTTCTGTACTTCTAAAGATCATGGAGAGAAACTTCATTGAAGAAGAAATTCAGCAGACCCTCTCCCTTTCCTGGGACACCGGCGAAGTCACAGATGAAGATGAGAAGCAGCTTTGTCAGTGAGTAAAATATTTGATTTTATAACATCCTTTTCATGATTTCTATATGATCCACCACAGCACAATCAACATGAGAGATACAAAAAAAGCAAAAAAGTACTTTTGGCTCCTTGCATTTGTATGTAACTGCTGATGAGTGCAATTAGAGATGTTGTTCTCAAGAGAGAACGTTATCAGTTCATTGTCCTATCGGGTGGGTGCTTCAATTTGTACACATCATGCAAACTGTATAGCATGCACACACAGAATTAAGAATGAATGAAAGTAAATTAGTTGCTACTGCTCTGTGGAATAATAGTGGTTGTATAAATTATTTCTCTTCAATGTTTTTCAATAAAGTAGTTTCTTGCGAAATATGTATACATTATTTATTCACAACTTCTTTGCCCTTTGTATCAATATGCATAAGGATAGCCTGTATGCTTTATAATATGCAGGATATGTGTGGTTAATGCAGCTGCAAAGATGAAGCCAGAAAGGCAGAAGATTGACAGAGCAATGCTATTTCAATGTCATGTTTTCCTTACATTTTAATTTTGTATCAAAAAAAAGTGCAGCACTATTTTGAAAAATTCAATAGTAATTGCTGATGTCTCTTTTGATCAGTACAAAATATGCCACTGCATTTATTTTCTTAACAAATGGCCGTGCACATGCTGATGCATGTGGTTTTTTTATTTATTTAAATCAAAGCAGTAGCTATGAATGGATGTACTTTTTCGGTAAATGAAAAAATGTAATAGAGGGGCTGTGGCATATTTGCTACCTCAGAATCTGCTAACGCTGCCATTTATTTTCATCCAGGCATCTTCTATCTGCTGCTTGACAGAACCGCAGAGAAATAAGTTAGATGGATTGGTTTTATTTCTAAAAATTAGGGGAAAATTCCTCCCGATTCCCAACTTCTTTATTTATTATAATTATATATTCCATTTTTATCACCCCCCTTTTTTTTACCTCCAGGGCAGCACACATGGTGTCCTCCAATTTTATCCACACAACAACCTTGTGAGATAAGATAGGTGAATAAAAGACAAGTAGCTGAGGTCAAATAGAGAGCTTCATGTCTGAACATATATTTGAACTTGGAGCTCTCCAGCCTAAGCCTAGTACTCTATCTACACTACCCTTCTGCTGTTGAGAACAGTGTCGCTCTGGTTTTTCCTTCAATGTCTGAACTTTTGCTTCCACTCCATTGCCTCCCTTTATCCATTTCCCTTGAATTGGTTTTTTAAATGAGCGCCACAAACACGGCTCCATCCTTAACCCTCCCCCTCCAAACTTGTCAAGAATTTTTTTGAACAAACCTTAGTAGCAGGCAGCCTCTTCCACTTTGCCATCTTTACATTGGCTTTTCCATGTGACGCCTGCCAAGAAGCAGAGGCAGACAGAGAATAAAAATAGAGTTTGGAGGTGTATTGTCAATAGTTCCTCAGCAGTAGTTACCTGCCATGTTAAGGCAGATAATTTGTTTGTACAGGAGGGCGATCCTGCATTGAGAACTTCACATTTCCCAGGCAGTATTTCAATACTTGAAGCAGAACTAGCCCTGAGAAACTGTCTAGAGAACACTGCAGAAGCATTCGTATTCCATAAGTATAAAATATACTTGAGCTGCTATAATTATTTCTAACATAGATGAGGAATAGGGATGGGCAAAACTGTCAATTTTCATTTCTCTCTGTTTCTCTTTTTTAATAAAATCTTAAGTTCAGTTCTTTACATTATTTCCAGATCAGTTTGAGAATTCCTTTTTAAAAAGTCCTCATGAAAGTTCACCTGCATTTTATTACAGATTTCTCTTAGCACTCATATTTTTGCAGTGCGTATTTCTCCTGATATAATACATTTTGCACTAATATGTGTTCATAGTATATGCATTTCTGTACAATTACTTGGCCGGTAAGCTGCATTGCAAAATTTGGAGAAGTATGAATTTCTAAGGATGGTTGTGTTTTGGTTCCACATAGCATTTCAGAAAGTGTGAAGTAGGTAGATTTATCTTGAAATGCAAACTGAACTGAATTTCTCTCCCATTCTTAATGGAGGTGTGAACCCATCTACTGCGACTGGCCCTACCAGCCAGTAATTCTAACATGTCAAATCACTACAGTAGCAGCACTGAAGTAACCTCGCCGGGGCACAAGTCTGGGAAGTGCGTATGGAGGTGCTGGGCTGCTCAGATGGCAACCCCCTACCCAGCCTTGCTGAACTGGTCCAAAGGAATGCAGAAGAATATATTTGGCACCAGCTTGGCTGCAGGAGTTTCCAGAAGAAAGCATACAAGATGCCATCCAGCCATCTTAGGAACTCCACTATGGATTTGTGTAGGGTTGACTCCTTAGCCTTTTCCTCTCCCAAAGATAGCCCACAAGGCAGTGGAGGTTTAGGATCAGAGTTTTCCTTCTCCTAGATAGGCTATCTTCTCAGGTTGATGAGCCCCACCTGTCCCTGACTTCTCTCTATAGCACATGCAGAAATCCCGTCCTTGACCGCTGGACCCACTTTTAGTCTTGCTTGCTCAGTCCAACGGTGGCTGTCTTCACATGGAGGGAACTCCCTATTTTACTGAGGGTTTGAGACTCATCAGCTACCTTCAGATGTCTTCTAAAAGTCGGATAGTTGTTTATTTCCTTGACATCTGATGGGAGAGTGTTCCCCAGGGCAGGCACCACTATTGAGAAGACCCTCTGCCTGGTTCCCTGTAACCTAACTTCTCACAGTGAAAGAACCGCCAGAAGGCCCTCAGCACTGGACCTCAGTGTCTGGGCTGAATGATGAAGATCACCCACTTGAAGCTGCTGGCTTGCCCACCAGTAAAAGCTTACTTGTCCACATATGTTTTGGCTAACAGAATAATCTGTGCATTCCCAGGTCACCTCTAGCTTGGCCTTGAAAGAAGAAAAAGAAACTTAATTTCCAACTGCCCTGTTGTCATGACTTCCCATTTCTCAAAGGTCTATTCTGTTTTTCTTGTTATTAGATGTAAAGACTCCAAATAAGAAGGTCACAAAAGCCTAGAATATTTCAGATAGCATTACAGATAGTATTAAAAGAGTTCTATCATTACATTTCCCACAACTCTGACAAGCCAAAGGATTTTATGTTGTGAAATGCAGGCCTGGAAGTTGAATGCATTTTATATTGCTGTCTTCGTTCAGCCAAACATACAGTAAAAAGTCCCCTTTGAAGGCAGTGATTACATTTTGACCTTTTAGAGCTTGCTTTTAGAGTAAAGATTTTTATCTCGCATTACAGATAATTGCTGACTGGGTTTAATGCAATCCTCCCAGAGAGCAGGAACTGAAGAGCCTGGGATTTCTGTGATTTAATAGATCATTTATCTTGACTGAGAAGCAGAGGAAGGGAGAGAAGGCTGCGGAAACTTGAACTCTCCGCATCTGAAGGCCTCACAATTTCCTACCTATAGGCTGCATTTGTATGCTTGTACTTCCTTCTCACAAACTTTGATAGATGGTATTAAAGCCTCATTGTAGTTAATATGCAATCCAAAGAGAGGAAGTGGCTTAGTCATACTGGCCACATGACCCGGAAGCTGTACGCCGGCTCCCTCGGCCAATAAAGCGAGATGAGCGCCGCAACCCCAGAGTCAGCCACGACTGGACCTAATGGTCAGGGGTCCCTTTACCTTTTTAACTCCGTGGCAGTCCAAGCTCAGGAAATGCAGCTAAAGAGGTGTGCCTTCAATACTATTAAACCTGTTTACATTATCCTGTTTAAATTGGTTGCCTCTTTCTTGAATCCATTAGGATAGAAAAAGCCCAGACTGAGGAATACCCAAATCACCCCACATTACCTTTGAGATCGTTGTTTGTTTGTTTTTAAATGGCAAAATGGTACAGAGAAATATTTGATTTACTCTAATACGGCAAAAACTTTCAGGAGAAACTTGTCCTTTTAAAAAAACTATTATATTTGAAGATTTTTCAATTACAGAAGAACATCACATGGACCAATATTTCATTAACCTTTCATTTCAAACATAAGCACCAATTTTCACTTACATATTCTCTTTTCAGAGTTAGCAGAGATCAAATTAATTGAAAATCTCTGTTCAGATTTTCATCATCTTCTTTTTTTAAAACGTCAGGCCCCTCCAAATTGGTGGGGGTTTTTTTGTCTCGCTTTGGTTTTTTGAAGGTGTATTCTACAGTATGTAATTGACACAATTTTGGTAGTTTTGCAGTGGTTCATCACTGTTACATTATTGCTGTCTGAAGTGACTCTCCTGAACTATAGTGCAAAAAAGCAGGACAAAAATTGGAAAATTTGTGGTCTCTACAGTCATGTGATTCAGAGGGAAGTTAAGGTACATGCATTGATTAGAAACAAAGCAATTACCATCCCAAAACATTTGCAGGTGCAAGCAGTATTGACAGTGGCATGGTGTATAACTGCCTGATTCCTTCATGATAACAACTCATCATCAGTGCAGAATAAAAAGGATGTCAGGGCGGGGGCTGGGGTTGGCTTGATTTGTTTATGTGTTTCTCAGTATCATAAGGACAGGGCTTTTCCAAATTCATCTTTTGAGTCAAGAGATATCGGAAACAGGAACTGCATTTCCAAGAAATCATCCTTGAAATTAGGGCTCCCAATTGCACAGATTATGTTTTGTTCATTATAATACCCTTTCTTTTGTATTGAGGTGGAAAACGTGGGGTGGCGCATAGTAGATAAAGCAGTTAAAATGGGTCAGTAGTAAAGAAAGGGGAAAAAAGAAAGAAAAAAGCAGAGTGAAAGATAGACAGTGTTGCTTGTGTTGCCATCTTGACTCCTTTCCCATCCCTATTCTTTGTTAAAATGCTGCTTAATAGGTTGAACCTAGAGGTATTTCCATCATAATGCCAGTTGAAACTGGGCTGTTCCTAACAAAAGTCCTATTTATTCAGCTAAGGAAACTTGCCCAATGTCAGATTTCATTTAGACATTGCCACCAAAAATGTAGGTAGGTTTCTCTGTTGCCATGGCTTCTCCAACACTTACTAGGATTTTGTTATGTTGTGTTATGTTATTGGAACGAATTTTTTACCATGCTATCAGGATACCTTGTTGGTATTACTTTAAAAACAATTTCCTGACATCTACAAAGAAAGCAGGTATACATTGAAAATCTGTGTCCGTATTTCCTGATTTTGTGCTCCCTCCTGTTACTTTGCCCGTTTTATCACACATGGATACAGGTAACATGAACCTAGAAGTATGTCTTGAAACTATTAGATTAGCTGTCCCCAACCTGGTTCCCTCCAGCTGTTTTGGACTAGAACTCCTGGGAGTGATGGCTGATTGTAGTTCAAAAGAACTGGGAGCTGTATTTCACTTTCAAAACTTGTAAGGCATCAGATTCATTATGTGCCTCAGCAGTAATTCATTTTTTCTGTGTTGAGCCGTTATGAGTATTGGTACCAGGAAACAAAATTCAACATAAATTCAGTTTGGATGTCTTTTTTTGGATAACAATATTTTCCCCCTTTAACACACCACAGAAGCTGTGAGCTTTAATTCTCCTCTGGGAAAGGAAAGGAGCCTGCCATCCATGTTAAATAATAATAATAATCTGACCCTCCAAAACTTGATGCTGGGGAAGTACCTGGTGCAATAATTTTTGACCTTTTATTCCAGGCGTAGGGAGGTTTTTTTTCCAGCCCAAAACCTTTGTTTCTTCCTGGATAACCTTTCAGTGGGCAGGGTCAGCAATTATAGAAGGGGACGTAGATGGAGCAATAGAGTCAACTTTTCCTTCTGTAGGGTACATTACAATAACACAAAGATTAGAGGGTTCTACACACACACACACACACACACACACACACAGCAAGAGAGAGAGAGACAGGCAGGCAGGCAGGCAGGCAGACAGACAGACAGACAGACAGACAGACAGAGACAGACACCTACTGCTCCATCCAAGCAACTAAGCCAAAGGTATTATCATGGTCAAATGACACATTCCAGGTATGGAATGCGTCAAGCAAAGTCATTGGCCATTGCCTAGAAAGTGTGTGTGTGTGTGTGTGTGTGTGTGCGTGTGTGTCCTTCATCCCATCCTAGGCATGAAGTTTCCCAACCCAGTTTATACCATAAAACAGAAATGGAGAACCTGTGGCCTTAGCATTGATGTTGGACCATAATTGCCATCATCCATGTCCATTGGCCATGCTGGCTGAGGCCAATGGGAATTGGAGCTGTGTTCATAACATCTGGAGGGTTGCATGCTCTCCACCTCTCCCATAGAAGCAATGGCAAACTGGCTTCCTGGGACTGGTTCCTGTATAAATTTCACTTTCATCTATATTATTTCCTCCAAGATATAAGCCACATTATATGATTTTTCAAGCTAGAAGTTTAGTGAAAATCAAGTTAACTTCTGTAGAAGATAGTTTTTCAGTTGTTTGGGGTTTGTTTGTTTTTTGCTTCTCCTTTTCAACAGCAGGCACTTTTCAAAAAAAGAAAAGAAAAGGCATTTTTAAATAATTTATCTGCTTTTGCTGTTGTTTGCAGAAAAAGTCTCCCCTTGTGACATCTGAAAGCAGAACAAAGGTACTGTCTGGTTTGAGCTTTGTATTCAGAAAAGTTAACAAGCCAGAACAGAACTGTATCTCAAAGGAAACAACCCCAAGCTGGAGAAACGTACAGTTATGCCCCCCCCCCCGCAACGTATTTTCCTCAGTCTTGTGTACAGAAAACTGTACATGCTTCTTTGAGGATGAGATTAATAATCTTTAGGTTTATTTGCAACCTCAGAACTTCCATTTCTTGATACTTTTTAATATAGTATAGGCATTCACCACCAACCTGGTGCCTTCCACGTATTTTGGAGTGTAAATCACATCAACTCCAGCAAGACCTATTATTTCTTGCAACAGATGTCAGATATTACTTGAAACAGATACCAGCTGGCTGTCCAAAAGCAGTCCATGTGCAGTGTCCACAGTATTCTCATTTGTGATGCTCATTGTATACAGAATCAAGATTAGCTTTTCCCGGTATTTAGCAAGATGAATTTACTGGGGTTAAAACCAAATATACTTTAAGACATAAACACACACACACACACACACGTTTCATAAACCTTAGCCAGATTCACTGATCATGCTTCCAAATCTTGAGTTGCTGTGGTAATGCAGAGGCATAACAGATTTGTGCAGATTTCAAATATGTACATATTGTATGAGTGCTCCCTTGAGAATTTCAGGAGGAGTGAGCTGCACATTTGCCAGTGTTACTAACGACACCCAAGGCAAGCCTGAGATTCTTCTGGGTCTGATTTCTTTATTAAAAAAACCCCCAATTTTCACTGTGTTTTATTTCTTGGCATATTTTATTTCCACATATTTCCAAAACACACTGTGTGTATGCATTTTATTTATGAAGCTAACCGGTTAAATGTTAAACTCAAACACTTTATCAGCACACCCCCACAGTGCTCAAATTCTAAGGCTTAGTTTCATCTGTGATGCTACATAACTTATATCCATGTTAAACTTACAAAGAATGCTTATTTTAAAAGCAGCAACAACAACTGAGACCCATTTAGAAAAATTGCCATGGTAGATTCGGACCACATGCAAAATCTTTCAGTTTTAAAAAAATCTTCCACCATTTATAATGGATTTTTGCTTCAGTGCAGCCACTGGTCTAATACCCTTCAACATTTTTCCAATGAAAATAGGGGCCATCCTATTCAACAACAACAACATTATTTATACCCCACTCTGGGGAAGCCACTCTGGGGCTTCCAAAATATATAAAAACATAATAAAACAATAAACATTTTAAAAACTTCCTTATTCATAATTGCCTTTATATGTTTTCTAAAGGTTGTATAGTTACTTATCTCCTTGGCTCAAAGGTCACATAGCTCCATATCCTCCAACATTTTCCCAGTGAAAATAGGGGAAAAACAGGACATTCTGGGATAAAAGTAGAAACCAGGATGGCTTCTGTAAATCCAGGAGTATACCCTGGAAAACAGGGACACTTGGAGGGTCTGCTGCCTAGTGGCTATAGAAGCATGTGCATATTTATAGTTTCCCCCTCATAGAGCCACACTTTCCAGCATACTTAACAAAACTACAGTACCCAGAATGCTTTAAATGTATAGTGTGGATCTGCCCCATGACTCCATCTTTAAACATTTTTAAATGGACCACAAAGTCTTTTACTGTTGCTAGTTCATGGAAGTGTCTTGGCTCTTAGTATGGGCATGAATTGCTGAGTAGTGCTGTTTTGTTACTGATTTAGTAATATTTTGTGCTATTTGAAATGCAATGTAATAGTTGGTTTTACATGGTTTTAAAATTTTATAGCTTACTTATTAATACATACTGTTGTGAGCCACTTAATGAACTTGGTGCTTAAAAGGCAGTCTGTACATTCCTTAAATTAGGAAAGGTTGACCTTCTAGGCACCTTGCCATGCACACACATTTGACAACACCATGGTTATTGTTCCAGGTCAATTCATCACACACCAAATCCTGGGAACTACTGTACTCAGTACCAGTTGAGATTTGTCTCCTTTTTAGTTGCTTCCACAGATATACATTATTTTGATTATCCTGAAAAACAGCCTAGCAATCCTATACTGCACCTTATACTCTTCAGAGAATTGGGTCTCATTTCAACAGCTGCCGCTTTCAGGGCTTTTTATGCGTAACTTGGTTGTTGGAGTTACTTGCAAAGTACCATTCCAATATATATACACAACTAGCATAATGATAGCCGATTTCATTCCAATTGTAACCAGCCAGAGAAAATGTTGTTTCTCAGTCTATAGAACAGTCTCCCATTGACACATGGATCTATCTGAAATACATTCCCCATTCGCATCTCTTTCATTGCTTTGTGATGCATATAATTGCAGAAGGTGAAAAGCAGGAAATTATGTACTTGAAGGGGGGTGGGGAGAATCTGATTGCTATTAAGAGATGAATAGCCATTCAAAGAGAGATCTTTTTGCTCTAAGAATTTATTTTCTACATGTTATTATGTCCTCGCTGGTTGTGTGTTGTTGCTTGAAGTTTTGGATAGACCATTAGTGTAGCATCCATGCATTCTTGAGTTTCTGATTCTTGGAATGAGAAGCTTTGTAATTATAGTTGTGGCTTTGATTGTGCCTTTTTGTCTTTGAAGAGGCCATCATTGAATGCCAGTTTCAAGTATTTGAAAACTCTTCTACAATTGCACACACCTCCTTATACAAGATGCTTGATATATTTGTTCTACCTATCTTATCATGGGAATTTGAATGCCATGTATACAAATAAGCACCTGTCAGACCCTGGCCAGTCACAGAGGCAGGGTTCTGGCATACATTCTGCTTAAAGGTGGGCTCAGGAGCCAGCACAGGCAGATAAGGTCATGTCACATCCAGCAGGTAGAGGTTTGACACCTTTGGGGAAGTTGGGGAGATGCTGTCACAGTGCTGATTTCTCTGTCCCTCTGACAGACAGGTCTTAAAGCAACAACATGTGGATTTGAGAGGAAACATGGCTTCTTTCCTAAGGCAGAATGAAGGACAGAGATCAGGGACCCTTTTTTGCAATAGTCACTTTGCCAAGATGCCATTGTTCTATATGCGTCGCAGCCCGTAGGACAAAGGTGGCGACCAAAACATGGAACACATCAGCAGTCACTACTTGGAACAGAAACTAATTCTCTTGTTGCTGCTGTCTGCCTAGGGATGCAAAAAAGGAAGGGAGACTCAGAAGGATGCAGGGAGAATCTTGCTGCATCAGACAAAAGACCTACCTATTCCAGCATCCCATTCCCACAGTGGCTAACCAGGGTGTGTCTGGGAAGCTGGACGTGTGTGTAGCAGCCCCACCTGTGACTGCTCCACAGTGATTGGGATGGTGTTTCTGATCCTGGAGGTAGTAGATACTCATGTAAGGCACCTGGCAGCTTCTGTATATATGGCTGGTGGGTTGCTTTCAGCCTGGTGAGTCAGAAGCTGTGCAGCCAAATATAGCATTTTACAGAGAGGAACAGCCAAGGGATCCGAGAAACCTGACAGTTTAGGAGTGGCTTTGGACGATTTCCAAGCTGCATTTCAGCAAAACCAGACTGTTTGTACCAACTGCATCTTGCATATTTCCTGCCTCTGTAAACACCCCATATTCCACAGCGGGGTTTTATTTTTCACAATACCAAAGAGCATTGTCAGGAATATCTCTGAGGTCTGATGGTTGCCAGAAAAAAAGATGAAAAAAGAAAATGCTTTCATGCATATGGAGGAATGCTGGCCTTTCCAGAGCATTCAAGGCAAAACAAAACAAAAGCAAAGAGCAAAAACAAAAGCCCTGCTTAAGAATGAAGAACATATTATTATAATGTATAATGGAGTGGAGGAATCGTGGTTTCCTTCAATAACTCTGACCCCATAGTTCTGCACCATGTAAGAAATAGTACAGGGTTATAATGCCATTTTTGACCTTGAATCTAATGAGAATAAAAATAGACATTGATTAATATGAAGCTGTTTGCCTTGAATGCTAGGGTTGCTTTGACACAGTGTCCAGTCAGCTGCTCGATTCTCGCTGTGACAAACAAGATTGGCTAATTAATTTTTCTTTTCATTGTTAAGCTGAGTCACCTTTTCTGTCAGGGGGCTGTGAACTTTACACCTCCATAATTTGGAAGAAGGTCCCATTGGTTTCAGTAGAATATACTTCCAAATATGGATGTGTAGAAATACATCTGGGTATTCTCCACTAGCCACTGCCATCTCTCAAAACTAGAAGAGCCCATAAATAAAAAACACAGTTAAGAGCTCAAGGTCTCCCTCTCCCTCCCTCTGTATGGGGAGGCAGAAGTGTTGCTGAACTACAACTCCCATCATCCCTGGTTATTGGCCCTGCATGCTAGGGCTGATGGGAGTTACAGACCAGCACCATCCAAAGGGCCAACGATTCCTCACCCCTAGTCTAAGTACTTGTTTGGTGCTAAGGTTGTTTTTTAAAATATATTTAATATATTTGCTTTATGTACAGTGTTAACTTACAAAAGTTCTATGCCTTCATTCCGGAGCAATACGCAGGGCTACATGCATAATTGAGTTTTATTTCTGTTGTAAGTTTCCTGCCCATCTTGTGGAAGTGGTGGGATATAAAATGAATCGGGTACTGAATAAACAGAAATCATTTCTTCCCAATACTAGGTTCATTTTATGGTTTACAAAGCAGTTAGAAGCTGATGTATCACAAAGGCAGCAAATTATTGCAATTACCTTGGTGTTGGTATGTTAGACTATTATGGCCTTGGGGTCTCATATATACAGCAGTCCCTTCAAAACTACCTAATTCTGCTTAGTAACCCCACCTTTATGCCCACTAAATGTCAAGGTGCCTGGAGAAATCTAGCAGTCTACAATGCACTCCCTAAAAAAACAAAACCCTGAAGAGTACACTGTCCTGCTACATTTGAACCCTATAAGAAGCTGCAAGGTAGTTTTGAGGATAACTGAATTCCATGGCAGGCTATATGCTTGGTTGTGATTAAAGCCTAGTATCTTTGGTAAATATGAATTAGCAAAGCTTGTTAATAGTTTGACATTAATAATGAAAAAGTATTGCTTTCCAAGCCAGATTTATTAAGTACAGATCTGGCATGTAGCTCAAGGAGCATCTATAAGGTTTCTCATTTAACTAATGGTTGCCTCCCTGCTGGTGTATTTTCAATTAGCGTTAGGGAAACATCTGATCCAATACTCCACCATTCACTAGTCTGGCTTTTGTCCCAATTGGATAATAGGACTGACTGCAACATTTCTACACAGTGATCATATTGCAACAGGCACATGACTTCATTCTCGACTATCCTTTAGAAAACAACAACAACATGTAAACCTGACAAGATAGCTGTCTAAATGTGAGAACATTCACTCCTTTGTAGCGCCATGTCACATTGATGTTAGAATCCATCTTAAGTATTTCCCATAGAAACCAGTGGAATTTAAATAGTGGGTCTTTGGCTGGAATAGGAGGAACAGAGGAAGTTGACTTATACCAAGTCAGGCCATTGGCCTATCTAGCTCAGAATGCCCAACAGTGGCTCTCCAATGTTTCAGACAGGATATATTCAAGTCTTACCTGGAAGTTGAATCTGCATGCAGATCAGTTGTTCCACTACTGTGCTATGGCCCTTCCCCACTGCTACTAGAATTGGCATCAGCATCAGCCGTCAAGAGTACTATCTGTGAAAGCATTATTCTACACTTGTACTGACTTCTCACAGATAAATAGATTTTCAACTGCCATGAGAAAAGAGAAGACTCATTGTGTCTGATCCAGAGGAGTTTGCTCTATCAGAGGAGGTTCCTCTGGATCTAACTTATTATGTGTCCAGCACAACATCATGAGAAAGTGTGTGGGAGAGTCCATAAAAGCTATGTGTTGTAACAGGTAGGAATATCTGGATGTATGACTAAAAAAACACAAAGGCAGAGACACTGAAATAAATGCAGCTTCCGGTCAACATAACATTGAGCTAGCTGATTCCAGAACTCCCAGATAACACAGTTTTTATTTGGTTTAATTGGGCTTAACATGTTTTCAATCAACTGTTTTTATGTCTAAAAAGCGGAGGACTTAAAAAAACCCACACCCTTCAAATCTAGATATGACTTTATATTTCATGCATAATAGAATTCTAGTGATTGCTGAATTAAATAGAAATGAACTCAGTTACATTGTGGAATGACCACCAAAAGGGGGGAAACATTTCTCTGTTAAATATACTTATTATTAAACAAATGTTTTAGGTCTATGTACACACCCACAATCATGTTCTTACCAGCACAAGGAGATAAAGGTGATTATTTGTTGAATTGCAAGTATTCATCAAACATGATGAATAATAAAGTTTAGTTAGTTTAAGGGTCACACGGCTTTGCATAATTTTGTGATAAGGGGCTGAATTACACTCAACACTCAATTTTATACAATTAGCACCCTTCCATTAAAGAGTAAGCCCATTATTCGTTTGGGAGTGGGGAGGGCAGGGTCCTATTGACACGTTTTTCAGCTGAGTAGTATGTCAAAATACCATATGTTCGCCTTCATTCCAGTGCATTATTATTTGCTGCTGGTTAAGTATTATTTCCTGCTGCTATAGCTACCCTGTGAAAATGTGCATCTGCTGTGCTAGTGTTTTCCTACGGTGGAAGACCATATGTCATATTGGACTGATGGCAACATTTTCAAGTCAATAGCCCATGAAATGGTAGAATTCCAGAAAGACCTATAGTTCAACATAGCAAATCACTTCTGGTGTTTGAGTTACTTAAAGAAATGGGAAAAAATGGGGGCTCAGGAAGCTGCCTGCTGGGAAAAAAATCAGTACATTTTTTGCTACTGATTCTTATACTACAGTTGCACTTGGAAGCCCATACTTTCTAGATTTTTTAATGCATGGGAACAGTGTTTTTTTTAATGCACTACCGCGGGCATGGGGAACTTGTGGTCCTTCAGGAGTTGTTGGACTTCAGTTCCCATCAGCCCCTGCCACTATGGTCAATGGTCAGGAATGATGAGAGGAGTAGTCCAACAACATTTGAAGGACCACAGCTTCACCAACCCTGTTCTCCTTCAAGGAAACATATTGTTCAGAGTCCCCTAAATTCTGAGAACCAGCAAAGGGTTAGAATTTAACCAAGGACCCTGATTTCCCCAGATGCAGGGATTCAATTGCTGACAACGGCCAAGTCATTAAGCAAACAAAGCCAGGGATATGTGCCATTAGCAGAGACTCTGTGCCAGGTGTCAGAGGGGTGGGGTCCCTTCTCTAGCTCCGAGTTAGTTAGCAGAGTTGTGTTTAGCATTGCAGGTTGCCTGATGTGAGCTACGGGGGGGGGGGGGGAGGTGTTATTGTGTAAGCAGCAAGTTGGGACAGGGGGACAGAGGGCCATGGCTGATTTCTGCTGGCATCCAAGACTGTGGCCTTGGGAGAAGTGAGAACTCTCAGAGTGTGATGCTGTAAAAGTCGCTCCATCATAGGCTCAGGTTGTATAGATGTGCCAATAAACCATATATCATGAAAACACCACCGTCCCCACGATTCCTTATTTCCACTTACCCTGGGTAAGTGCCTGAACCCCTGGAATCTTGCACCTCTCAGAGATTGGGGTGGCCTGTAACAGTATTATCATTTATTAATTTAAGCACAGCTTATATGCCAAAATGGCTTTTATATGAACACATTTGCAAAGGAACTCCTGCATATTTTTTTCATGGATCTTTAGCAATACAGTAAAGGATTCTGGCCATGTTTAGGATGCATATTCAATTAATGCCCTGGCCAGGCCTGCTAGGATTTCTCATTGCCCTCTGTGAAATGAGTCTGTGCACTTAAACACAATGTTTCGGTATGAGGAATATATTTAAATACCTGTTTTTAACTGTTCTCTGTCAATAATTTTAATGTTTTTTAAATACTTTTTCTAAACCTCTCAGAGGTTTTCTTACAATGAAGCAGTATATAAAATTCATTAAATAAATACAAGCTAAGGAAGATTGGTCACAGTGGGAAAACTTTCAAGGAACGTTGACCATTATTGATCTGCCCATTGACTAATTCCTGCTGACAAGCTTCCAAGGAACCTGAAACTGCAAAGCGGTTTGAAAACACTGCACTAGAAAACGTCTCAGTTGAATAGAGCAAATACTTAACACCTAGCAAAATACTTAGGATTGTATCCAGTGATGTACATCACACTGGCAGAAAGCTCCATGGAAGCATCTGTCAGTGGAATGGGGTGTGTGGTGATTTTCACCCATTCCCTTCTGCACAACCCACAAATCTGCTCCAGAGGGTGGAGAGTACCTTTCAGACCAGTGTGGCAGATGGTGAAGGGAGATCAGTGAAAAATGTCTCCCTCCCTGTTCCACTGAAGGAAGACTCTGCTGGATGAAAGAGCCTTCCCGTCTGTACAAGGGACACTGTTGCTACAGCCCATGATGAGACACAGAAGTGTGCCTTTCAGCAAAAGACTGCAGTGTGGAGTGCCCTTGTTCAGTATTCCAGCCAGATGCCTTCTTCCAGGATACTCCATTCCATTCCCCTCCCTGCTCAAAGTGTCCATTTTCACCCACTCAGCAGTGCTCACCAGTCATGCTCAGCACCTTATTGACCTGCTATGCCTCCTTCCACATAGAGCTTTTCTAAAGATTGTGTTGTACTTCTGCAAACCTTGAGATTTTCTCAGGCTTGCTGATGCTGCCCTGTTATATGTGTGATGTTTTGGCTGCATAAAGAGCCACACAGAGAACGACAACAATATTACATATACGTCTATGCCAGTTGTTTTAAGCATGAAAAGGAAAGTACTGTAGTGGGGACAGAAGGTTTTCCTTTGTGCACTTGCCAATATGTGCTGAGTTTCAGGGTCCTCCCCCCACAACATTTCTTTTTCTGAGGTTATAAGACCAGAATCAGTAATTTTAAAATAACTACTGATTTTCTCTTGGACTCTTTCCCCCTGATTTTTCTGATACTGCTACAGCATCCCACTCAGTAGCAATGCTGCTGCCAAAGTTTATGTGGTCAATTAAGTGTCATCAGGCAACTCCTTGACAACCCAAGGAACAGGAGAGCTTCAAGTCAGTGGGAGTGGCAGAGACACAGTTGAGTGGGGTGGGGGATCCAAAACACTGAGTAGAGCCAGACTCTATGGAGTCTACAGCCTTTTATGGTCTGGGGTGAATCTGTCAATTTCAGTTTCTCACTGTTCAAATCTTAAGTTCAGGTTTCCACATGAGTTTGCATTTTTAAAAAGTCCTCATGAAAATTTACCAGCATTCTAGTGTGAATTTCTCCATGTAATTTGTGCATAATTTTGTCTAATATAACCTTTCCCCAAAGCTCTGGTTCTTGATATAATACATTTTCTTATATATTTTTTTTGGGGGGGGCGCCATATATGCACTACCATGAATTTTTGCACATATGACTTGGCTGGAGAACTGCATTGCAAAATTCAGGGAAGTGTGAAGTCCAAACGACAGTTATGTTTCGGTTCATGTAATGTTTCAGAAAGTGAGAATTAGGTAGATTTACCTTTAAATGCAACCTGAATCAAATTGTCCCCTCATCCTTAGCCTGGAGGCACATTTAGAAACCTGATAAACTATCACGGGCTATGCAAAAATCAGTTTTTCTTCTGTGAAATGGATATGCTCAGAACAACGCCCCTACTCCCAAAAGACGCATAACACATGCATGCATGTACAAAAAACCCAAACAAAACACAGAAAGAAAACAGGCAATCCCCTACCCCAAACAATCAAAAGAAAATACGACCAAATAAAGGAGGTAAAACATTCCTCAAATCAAACAAAACAAAGCAAGCAACCCACCAAACCAAAAAGTAGCAGGCAAAACACAGACCCTCAAAAAACAAAACTAAAATAGTAGATAAAAGATCACCCTTCTCAAGAAACCAGCAATAGAGGGAATAAGAGTCTCAGACCTAAGTATGTTGCCAATTACCGTATTTTTTGCTCTATACGATGCACCAGACCATAGGACGCACTGGACTATAGGAGGGGGAGAAGAGGGGGGGGTTTCTTGTCCCCCCCCTAAAACAAGGTGCGTTCAAGGTGCATTCGCCCAAAGCCTCCGGAGCACAGAGGGAGTAACCACTGCGCTCGGGAGGCTTCAGGCGGCTACCTTGGAAGCCTGGAGAGCGAGAGGGGTCGGTGCACACTGACCTCTCTCACTCTCCAGGCTTCAGTGAAGGCAACCCGAAGCCTCTGGAGCATGGCGGGAGTTCCTGCTGGACTCCGGGGGCTTCAGGTTCCTTTCGACCTGCTCTTTGGGGCTGGCGGGGGGAAGCACTATTTTCCCCCACCGCCAGCCCCAAAGAGCAGGTCGGGGAACAGCGCAAAGGCTGTGCGCAGCCTTGCCACTGCCTCCCGAGCTTGTGGTGCTGGTGGTAGGGGGAAGCGCTGCTTTCCCCCACTGCCAGCCTCAAAGATCCCTGAAGCCTTTGGAGCACAGCGGGACCTTGCACTACGCTCCAAAGGCTTCGGGTTCCTTTCGCTGACCCAAAGCCTTTGGAGCGCAGCGCGAGTTCCCGCTGCACTCCAAAGGGTGGAGGCTTCGGGGACAGCCTTTGTAGCCTCCGCAGGGCAGTGGGGTGAAGGCACCCCACTGCCCTGCGGAGGGTTTGCGCAGCTAACCCCAAGCTAGAACAGGGAGACGGAGCACTGCGCAGCGCTCCGTCTCCCTGTTCTGGCTTTGAGCTTATCCGCGCAGCCTGCATTCGCTCTATAGGACGTACACACATTTCCCCTTAATTTTTGGAGGGGGAAAAGGGTGTCCTATAAAGCGAAAAATACAGTAACAGTATGTAGGAGGGCGAAGTTTTGATTCATACACTTGCATCTATATCTATATCTATATCATCTATATCTATATCTATATCATCTATATTTATATCTATATCCCAGGAGAGCTCTAAAGTATGAAGTGTATTGCTGTAATGTGCAATTATGTCTATATACTTGTTGTTGCTTTTCTTTAGGGGCATAGTCACATTTTATCTGTTGCTAAATACAAAAATACATAGGGGAGAATTTTACAGCATGTGCTGGTGAGGTTTGGCTCACAAAAGCCACACACACACACACACACACACACACCCTTGATTTGTAGCCTGCTGCTATTAGAATAACACTACGGGCTTTTTAGCATTATTCACTAGATGGCAATATTTATCCCAAAGGCTGTGCTGACCTGATGCCAGTACTTTAAGAGCTGTTATTTGGGTGGTATAGGGAACACTAACTCTTCCATTTCAAATGGCACATTTGTGCTAGTTAGTTCTTTGCAAGCCCAATTGAAATGGGAGTTGCACCTGCTAATTTGACAGAACTCTGCACGGGGGAAAAAATCCTGGCGGACCGTAGCCTTAGATTTTGTTTCCTTATGTGAACTCTTCAATAATTGCAACCACTTATGGTGCACACTAGGAGAAGGAAACAGCTATCTTGTCAACAGCCTGTCTGCATTAGTAAACTAACTGCATTAGACACACATTTCTCAAATTCAGCATGGTTCTCTTGCAATGTACTATCCACATTTAGTAATGCCCCGAGGGTGCTAAGAAAACAATCCATCTTGATATTTTGCTTTGTCAAAGCTGGCTGGAGGAGGTGTGAAGGGAACAGTTGCAAGAAAGAGAGTGAAATATTTGAATTCAAGAGCTGCACTTTAATGTAGACTAAAGATTTACATTTTATTAATTTGTGCTGTCTACTCTAAGATGTAATACGGTGTTCTGCGAAGTAGCCTGACAAATGGGATGTAGGCACTTTACACTCTTCTATAGGTTTCTGAGTAATCATAGTAGCGCTGTTTGAGAGTCTGGATATGTGCATTAATAGGTTCACAGGTGAAAAAATAAAAAAAGAGTGCCAAGATGTTGTACTCCCTGCTCTGGTTCACTAGATATTCTCACCCATGGGCTGTCCTTGTATAAAGTAGGGTAGCCAACAGGTAAATACTGTATTCATGGGTGTTATCAAGGTGCTTAGTTCAGCTGGCACCTGTACGCTTTGGCCTTTTTAGCTTTGCTCTTTAGCACTCTGTACAATGAGTGCTGGCTTTTTCAAGGACAAAGAGGAAGCAAACCTCTGCATACACCAGCTATATTTACTGCTAGCAGACAAACTTGTCCTCATTGCATGTGGAGGAGCAAGAACTCCAGATGCATGCTAATTCAATGCCCTATATATGTGCTTGATCTGTTTGCCAACACAATCGTTTGGTCATGACGAAAGCCTCCGGCAACTTAATGGGTAGTCATTTCACTTTCTTAAGGCGAAGTTCTTCTGCCTCCATTCTGCATGTGGCACATCTTGGACACTCCAGTTCAAATCCGGTATAGAGGTAGAACACTCAATCTTCTTTTTTGGCTCATGGGTCATGACCCTCACCTTTGCCTTCTTTTTTAAATTTTTTTATTAAATTTCCATTTACCAAACCAATCATATCATCTTAATTATTCCAAATTATACCAATACAAATCATAAAAATCCAAATATTTTGGCAAATTATAAATTTTGTGGGGGGTACCCATGCTTCGAGATCGGTAGGAGTCCATTCATCTATATTTCTGCTGCTTTGATGCTCACAGTCCCATCTTCTCATCTCCTTGTCGTTACCCTTTTTCTTCTCAGTCACCTCCGAGTTGTTTCCACAAGTGAGTTGAAAGAAACAATCTTGTTTATATTTCTGTGTGAACTTTGTAATGCTCTCCCGTAATTCATCTCACATAGATCCAATAGTCCAAGAGTCCCATTCGAGCAGCCGTCGCCATCTTATTCAGTTACGATGAAACACAGTCTAAATGTCCGCTCGTTTATTTTCTCAGACCCATTGTGTCATAAATTAGCCTTTCCAGGAGGGTCCTTGCCCTTTCGAATTTACGATCCAAACCTGATACCAAAACAGTGGCTCACCCTCCCTAAGACTACAAATCTTACAACGAGGTCTGCCTCTTAATGGCGGATTGCTTTTGTGACTACGCCATAAAGAAAGCCTCTCTTCTTTCCAGATCTTTCATGGAGTAAAACCTTTTATTAGTATTTCCCCCCCCCCCCCCAGTTCATTTTTCAGTCTCACTTGCAATTAGTTGTTTTGATGGTTCTTCTAAGCGGGAGGGTTGTTAGGTAATCATATTGAAAAAGAAGAAAGTTCCCCCCCTTTCCATTCCTTTCCACATACCGACATGTTCGTGGTTCTTTGATGCTGTCCTCTGTTCCTTCTCATCATTCATCGTCTCAGTGGTAGATTTATTTAGCAGATAATACACTCCTGACCTCGCTCGAAGCATGTGCATTTACTTCTCCAATTTCCCCCCCTCTTAAGCAACGCAACCAGTTTCGCTCTTGAAAGCGGCGTCTGGGAGCTCCAGAGCCCGTCCGAGAGCTATCCACCCAGTGCCCTCACCCCCTGCTTCTTTCGAACTCGGGGGTGATTTATAGGCAACAGCGGGCGAGGCAGCATCTTCCCACCCCCTGGGAAGACGAGGGAGACTGATTTACTCCCCATAATCAGCCTCTAATTACCTCATGTGAGCCGGGTAGATGGTATGGTCGGCCATCTTCCAAAGTGCCCCTAGCGGGCCCCCCTCACCTTTGCCTTCTAAGGGTGCTCAGCCATACTGTGGGGAGAAATCTGCATTGTTCTGATTAGCAATTGTGCTTTTTAGCCCCTAGCCTTGAACACAACCAAGTCATTAAGAATACAGTGCGTCGTTCCATGGCAACCTACAGCTCTGGATAAAAGATCACACCCTTGTCTGGAAATATCTGTTAGCACATACTATATTATTGGGTCATATGCAGGCTTTATAACTTGTGATATGCTGCTAAACAATGGCTGAAAAGAAAGGAAATGTGAATGATCAAGTCAAATAAGCTGGTGAAGAGGGAGGAGCAGTGGCAGGTAGAGAAGGAAAGAAGAAAAAGTACAGAAAGGCCATGTACCAATCAACCAGCTTAGCGGGATTTGGAGCTGAAAACTGAAAAAATCATTCTGGTAAATGAGGGAGCAGTGGGCTGGGTTGCCTGGCCAAAGCTTTAGTTTGTGAGGTAGCCTGATGGTCCCAAATTCTAATTATCTTTGGTATGCTCTGATCATTATCTAACAAGTTAGTACAATTTTTTCGGCACAGGGATTGTCTGTTATACAATACATTGGCCAAGGCAATCACAGTTCCAAATCAAAGCTATAGCAACTGATTTGTTGAACAGAATTACAGCTTGTATTTGTAACTTTACAATTACAGATTGGTATTTGTTCCTGCGAATGCAATGAAGCTCACAGCTAAGTAATAATTGCTTACCAATGCAACAATCCACATAACAGCTTTGTGGAGTTGATAATTGCACAACCATTGGCTGGAACAGACATTTTAAAGCAAAATATTATCTAAATTAATGAAAGGGGAAAGGCAGAATAAGAGGGTATCTGATTAGCCAAGAGCAGAATCAGTGGTATAAAAGGTTTGTGTTTTTTTGGCCAAATATTTTCTAAAGAGATGAGAAAGAAAATAAATTTGTCCTGAAGGAATCAGTGGAATAAACTACAGTCGGATGAGCAACTTAAAATGCTGACCATACTTGAGAGAATCTTGTTATATGAAAGCATAACAACAAATGTAAATTGCTTTTGTTTTGTTAAAGGTAGTAAACATTTATGTGTTTTGTTTCTTGGTTAAGCATACATAGTGTTTGTTGCATGTTTCCCCAATCTCTGAACGTTGCAAAATTCCAGGGTTTCCAGGCACTTACCCAGGGTTCGTGTTTCCTTTGGAATGAGGAAAAGCAGAGACGAAGCTGTCTTTGTGATATATGGTTATTTACACACCTTAGTCTATGATGGAGGGGCTCACAGCATTAACACTCCATAGCCGCAGCATTGGATTCAAGCAGAAATCAAGCATATCTCTCTCTCTCTCTCTCTCTCTCTGTCTCTCTTCTGCCTGCTTCTAGCTCACACACCTCAGCTCAGACCTTTGTCTTTTCTAACTACTATACTGTGCTAAGAGTGAAATCTTAGCCTATACCAGCCTATACCTACTAAACTGTACCAACAAGGTCCAAATATATGCCAGCTATCTGGCCAGGTCAGGCCATCATAGGTAAAGAGCTAACATTTTCAACAAAACTGTAAGGGTGGATAAAAGATTTATCCATTCAGAAGGGAGACTCGAAGCTCTCAAAACACTTCACTTTACTAAGCAAGTGTTTTGGAATGAGCAGGTGTGTAGAAAAAGGTCCTCAGCCATCATGGCATCAGGCTGTTCTGTTTATACACAGCATATGATAGAAGACCAACAAAGCTTGAAGTTTCTAAATTACCAAATAGTGTAGCACAAAGGGTTTCTAAATTACAAACGGTTGTAAATTAAAGGGCTAATTACCCTCTTGAAATCATTGCCGTAAGATGTTAGTAACCAAGGCAAAGACTTTAGCGACCTTTCTAAAATGAGCACACACTTCTAAGCAGTGTGGATTGCCTATATCTATAATACGAAAAAAGACACTTTAAAAGGGAATATATAAATAATTCTGCTCCAAGAAAAGATGCTTTCCCTTCAAGGAAGTTAAAAATTGATGGGAGAAAGAGCAGCATTTCATCTGTGAATAAGCGATTCCATTTTGAGATGTCTCAAGCCAGCCTGTGAAATGTCCATTCATCACACAACAACCTGATCTGAAGTGACACTTTCTTGGTTCTCATGTTCTTCTGTCCCCAAAAATGTAAGACAGAGGTCAATACATTTGGGCACAATTCTCCTGCATTGTCTAGATATCAGGATAGGACTGGTAAGTAAATCATAGGGCTCAAATGTCTTTTTTTTTTTTTTTTTTTGCTGGCCACTGAGAAGTGAGGATGCTTAGCTCTTTGGCAGATTGATTCATCTCTTCACAAGAGTAACTCTCACGAGCTATGACATATTGGAGTGAGAGATCTGCTGTAGCCCAGATGTCCCTACATGATCTTATTATTGCCTGCAAATGGTCTTTCTCTATTCTATGGGCTCAATGTTATGTAAGGTAAAATAATGCTTTAAACTGGGTGTTTGTAAGTGTGTGTGTGTACATACTTTATCTGGTACCTTGAAAATTCTCAATTCTTTAGTATACTAAAGTTATTCCATTAGGGCTGCCATTCTTTTCATAATTTACCCTTCATGCATTGCATTTGGTTTCTAAAAATGAAAGCTTATTGCTCTTTATAACAAAATATTTTGAAGTTACTTACTGAGTTGGGCTAAGCCATGGTTTGGTTTAGTGCATCATCCAAACTTGGTATCATGGTTTGTCTGGAGGAGACAAACCATGAGCTGGGGTGTGGATAACATATTAACCCAAACCATAGCTTAGCTCCCAGCAGTGCAGCATCAAGAGGAACCAGGGAGGAATGTAGCAGCCACAATCTCTTATGTGGGAACTTACATGCTGATGCTTAGTTAAGATTGCATGCATGAATTAGGGTTGGCAGGTGTTCAGAGGCAGGAAGTAGGCAGAGTTGTGTATGTCACACAGGCAGCAAAATGTATTGAGCTGGCTCTGCTGGGGTTATATTGAATGGTACTTGTTTGCACGTTGTTCTGTTTGAGTTCCCAAGATCTACAGAATGAACTGGAAGCTGAAACATTTTCATGTTCTTTCACTTAATCAATTGAAAGAAAACCATGATTGTGATATAGCCCTAACCCAGACCTTGCAGTGCAATTACTTTTGCTGGTGCACTTTTCATCACCCCATTTACACAGATGTTGACCTACCACATTGTATTCTAGCACATGGTCACCTGCACAGCAATAAAAACGTCCCCAAATTTCAGCCTCTTCCGCTTTACAGTTTTCTTTCTGTACACAAAAAGCACACAACAAAATCCTGGGAGGGGCTGGATATCAGAATGAAACCAATTGATTTTTACAGGTGGAATGCTTTTCACCCTAGCCAATGCTGAGGTAAAAAAATTATAATGAAAGCTGCTCTTTATCTCTGATAGCTCAGCCAGTAGAGCATGAGACTCATGCTCAAGGTTGTGCGTTCAAGCCCCATGTCGGGTAAAAAGATTTCTGCATTGCAGGGAGTTTCACTAGATGACCCTTGTGGTCTCTCTCCAACTCTACAATTCTATAATTCAGCCCCAAGCAGTTTTCTTTTTCTGAAAACAAAACAAAGACCTGGGGCAACCAATATCTCAAGGAATCTGCCACTGGGGTGCTTTCTTTTTCCAGCTAATGTTATTGGGATAATAATGGCCTGTGCCTTTTTTTGAACAAAAACAGATTCCAAAGTAAAAGATTTAAGGTGCCTTCTTCTGACACAACACACAATGGCTTTGTTTTGAGTCCTTTATTATCCCAAGATACATTTGAATTTATATTGGGATACAAAAATGTTTTCCCTGAAGTACTTGTGTTACATTTTTCAGGAAGCCGGGATACTGTTATAATCTAAGAAGTGTACTATTGAGAGTCCAGGCCTGCATCATTATCAATATTACTACATTTGTACCCCACTTTTCTTCCAATGGGATGCAAATATGACAATAATGAATTTAGCATTGTATCCACACAACAGCCCTATGTGGTTAGTTGGGTCAAGAGACAACAAGTTATATCTAACAAAGTTCTACTTAGAGCAGACCCATTGAAATTAATGGACCTAAATTAATAATGCCAATTACTCTGAGTAGAACTAAGACTGGATACAACCAAATGATTGGTCCTTGGTTATCCAGTGATCTTCAAGCTTGAGTAGGGATCTGATCCTGGGATTTCAGCACTCTAGCCACTATACCGCACTGGCTCTCTATAGACAGGAATCTGCTGATATGGCACAAAAAGAAACTTCTGCTACTGTAGGTAAAGAAGGCTTTTTAAGACAAGTAGAGTAGAGATACCTATAATTTTTTTTACTATCTTCCTCTCCAATTTCCTAAAGAGAGAATTGCTTTCAGAATATTAGAGTCTCTATTTCGTGATAAGAAATCTTAACCATACTCACCCCAAAGTGTAAGCACAGAGCTATTTTAATGCTAGAGAATGTGCTCATAAAAATGCCGTTTCCATAACAATAGCAGACATGGCTTGTTAACTAAGTCAGGTCTTTCACACAGAGATATAAAAGCACATGATTGGCACATAGTTTGCAGTCTAGGGCAAAATCATCTTGAGAAGCTTTAACCGTTATGACACACACGCAGCATTGCCTTATAGAAGAGTTCACGGAATGGAAATAATAGGCATCATAAGATGAATACATAATGGAAGGAGACATGGAAACATGTACTGCGATGGACTCAAATGTTTTTGCATTTTCAAAGTGCTACTGCAGCTTAAATTTAAGTGTTGAGTGATGTCACCTTCCTCTGCATGCTACTGCACATGTTGGCTTGTTTGCACAAGACTTTTGGTGGTGTACATGCTCATTGCTTGGGACAAACCTAATCCAGGGTCCCTCTAATCCAATCTTCAGTCTCCAATAGTGACCAGCCAGAAGTTTGCAAGCAAATCATTCCCTGTCATTTTCCTCTAGCACCTGGTACTTAGAGATATACGTGGAGGTTCTATTTAGCTCTTACGACCAATGTGCTAGGGGCACAGACCCATTATCCTTGACTTTTTCTTACCTTTTAAAACTATGCAAAGAATATCCATTACATATGACCAATTACATAGTTCATGCAACCCTACACAGATAAACCAGCTGCAGAGGTTGGAATAAAAGAATCATAGAATTGTAGAGTTGGAAGGGACATTGAGGGTCATCTAATCCAACCCCCTGCAATGTAGGAATCCTGCCCACAGCCATCCCTGGGTGGACTCGAACCACCAACCTTCTGCTTAACAGCCAGATGCGTGACCCATTGGTTAGCATGGGGAAGAAGTGACCGTCCACTAACAGAAGGGGCAGGGTTCACCCAAGTGGCCCCAACGATTCTCAGGTGTAAATCTGCCACTGACAGCTGTTCCTAAAATAGGTGATCCAGGGCAAGGGTCACTAGGTTCCCCTGGATCCAAAGTCCCTCTGGTCACCTCATGTGAGCTTGCAGAACTTTGGATGTGGCATATTGTCTACCACTTCACTTCTTCTTGCTTGGCCTGCCAGAGTCCTGTGCAATGGCTCGGCTGAGTGGGGCCAAGGGAATGTGGAATCATGCTGGACCACAGGGACACAATCTTTAACCTCTCCCGGTCCTTAGAGGAGCTGTCTCCCCCAATCCCCAGACTCCAGTGCTACTGAATCCACTTTGTTTAAGGATTCTACTGTCTTCCTTCAGCCATGTCTTCTCTTGTTACTATGACAGGAATTCGTGCCTGTTTGAATGGGGTGAATACTTGGGAAAGGCTAGGAGGGTGAGTGGGGTGTGGCAATAGTTACAGCACTGGGTAAAGTACGTAGGTATAATATCCAACGTTAGCTAAAACACAGAGAGGCTATGCAAATCTCTCCCCCCGCCATCTGTGAATTTTAACATGCTCCGACTTGTAGAATCCTCTTTTCCAATCAAGAGCAGGGCATTAAAAAAAATATGCGGCAACAGTTCTCAGGCATAAAGAGCTGTTTAAGATTAGCTGTCTGTGTACAGAGGAGTCCATGACTCAAATGCTATATCAGAAATGCAGTTTTTATGACAGTGCACAGATTAATTTTGGAACCCACCACATTGCTCGTATATTGTACAACAAAATCTGTTGCTTAAATGTGGCAATTGAGAGAGTAAATGGGAGCAAATTGATAATATTTTTGCTTGTTTGAAGGAAGCTGCATGATGTTATAAATAGCAGGATGTGGTAAGGATTCTTCTTCCTTGCCTCTTCTGCTAACTCATTTTTTTATGAAGATTAATGATGAAAGATTAAACAGACTCACATTATGTTTCAAAAGAAATGGCATTTATATTAACATCCCACTGGGATCTGCATCTGTGATGCCAGGAAATTAATTTGAAATTCTTTTTCAATATGCTTGAATTTCCTTAATGCTTTTGCCCTGCATTGTATACACCAAGGAAGCATAACAATCTTGCAAAAGTAAACTGAAATAAATAACCTAGCTGCTAGGATAGTAGAATCAGCTCTCTTACAGGCTTATGTTAGTATCATCTTGATTAAAATATATGGCTCACAGTTTTGCTAGTACATGCACCAAGTGATGTACATTTAAAAATGCCAACCATTGTTACATTTAATTAAAACTTCTAATTCTGATGAATTCCATTAGCAATTTGTTGGGGATCTTATTGATTCATAATGGAATAAAGAAGGAGGGGATGACAGGCGAAAACATCTTGATTCCATGACTTACTGTGGGCTTTTTTGCAGCATAGGAAATAAGTCAAGGCTAACATTCAAAAGCAGAGCCCAGTAGCTCATGCCGTTTCATATTTAGAGAAAAACAACTGTGGCAGAAACTTCAACAATGCCCTGCATTATTTAACAGCAGATGGCATTTAAAAAAAAATTCTACATTCACAAATTTTGTTCAGAGCTGTTAAAGGCATAACTTCACTTTTTTAAATAAATAAAAAAAATCCAATTAAGGAATGTAAAAATGTTGACAATATACCATACTGTACTGTATGTAGGAAGTGGTGCGTCATGAAATATTATACTTGAAGTGGAAAGAATTGCCAGTGGCACCAAAGGTGGCTAGAACCGAATAATCTGATCTATTTCTTCTCGAAAAGGTTCAGGAAATAAATTTAGATCAATTAGCCCCTGAATTAGCTGGTGCAGAATTAGCCTCTTTTGCTTAGTGTATTCCAAAAGTATATTTTAATTGGAAAGTCCCCCTTGTGACTTATGCAAAGCTCATTAGAAAGAATCAATATTTAAGGATCGTTAGAGGTGACCTGAGAGATGCTTCAGTGCAGAGTGTTAAATGCTTAAAACAGGCTGGGAAGTTCTGAAATGCAACAGAGGAGAGCTCAACAATCAAGCAGCATAATTATAAAGTACTTCAGCGCCCCCTCCCAAGGTTATAATGAGGACAAAATAAGTTACCATCTGAGCCTGACAACACTAATCACTCTGTGTGCCACAACTGGAAACACTGCTTAGCTATCCTGGACTTTGCGGGCATATTAATGGGCAGACACATTAAGCACAGAGTTAAGGCAAGAGGCAGGCACCCTTTTCAAGATGGTAGAGCAGGGATGGGGAAACTGTGGCCTGCTAGATGCTGCTGGACTACAACTCCCATCAGCCCTGGCCATTGGTCATGCTGGCTGGGAGTGGTGGGAGTTGGAGTCCATCAACATCATGGTTGGGGGGCACAGGTTCTTCATCCCTGCTGCAGAGGCCTGGATTCTTTCTACTATTTTATGTCACATATCCTAGTTAAGGCTGTTGCTGTTCCTATCCACCGAGCAGAGGAATTGCTCAGCCCCACATTTCCTTGCTTTTTAAACACACTATAAAATTTTGCCATTGATTCTTATGTTGCTTTTGAAAGAAGGAAAGTGCCCAATCCCACGGGTAGCATGTGTGCATTGCAGGCATGAGTTCCCTGCTGAAATATCCATGTGGTGAACGCTGCTAAATTAGAAATATGATTCTGCTGACAGAACATGCTGTCAGCTGAAATGTTCTCTTCTCTTCATTCTACTCTCTCCCCCCTCACTCCATCTCTTCTTTCACGTTGCAGTTCTCCCCAGCATCTGGTAATGTGATATTTTCACAGGGGCTTATGTCAAGGCATGAAGTCTGGAAACTCAGGGAAGAAGAAAGTCAGGCACCAATGAGCGGACAGGATGGCGGGGGGAAGGTAGTCTCACATCATCAGCTAAGTCTCTTTTCCTAAAGACAAGTTCCCAAGCTGAAGGAGCTGGACCAAACCGTAAGCCTTGATAGAGCCAGACAAAACCCCATGGGGTCACCTGACAAGCAAGTGGAAGCATTTCCTTACAAACATTCTAATCTGCCTTATAGTGGTCCATCTAACAGTGTTGTCTCCACTGACCAACAGGGGCTCTTCAGGGTTTCAGAGAAGAGCCTTCCCCTGCGTGGAGATGCCAGGAGTTGAATCTGGGACCTTTTGCATGCATATTATGTGCTCTGCTGCCATTAGGCAGCTGCCTAAGGCAACATATGTTGGGAGGTTGGGAACGGCAATGAGGTGTTAGGAAGATGTGGTTGTGTCCCTCATGTATGGCCAGAACAGCACCCATTAAGCTAGCCTGCTGCCCTCAGATGCAGTGGAGATCCCATCACCAGTGTTGAAGTAAGATTCAGTTGCCAGTATGGTTGGCTTTTGTACATGAAATGCAAATAGGTAGCATTCAGTCCTTTGCCTTGGGCAGCAACACGCCTTGGGTCTGTCTACCACTGAGCTACAGATGCCCTGTCTCTCTAAAGCCTGTGGCATAAGTGGTGCCTAAGTGGGGTGGATTACAAGCCAGGGAATTCTTCTTCTGGCAAGTCACTACAGTGATTCCAAGAGAAAAGGGCTGGGGCTTGATCTAAATAATTCCTGGTTGCTGTTATGACACATTCTCTTTGCACTACCGAAAGTGACTGCTTCACAGAGCTCAATGGCAAGGTCTGGCCTTTAAAAGACACTCTGATTAAATTTATACCGTTCCAGTTGTCTTGAAGACAGAAGCTGCTGCCCCAGGGTGAGATTGATTTGAAATTGTTTCCTCATAACTTGGCCATTTAACACCCTGTGCACAAGAAGTTTTCTACCCCAAAACTCCTTTCAGTGCTGTCCTCTGTGAATGTAGACAATGCCTATTCCCTGGCTGTAGAAATGTAAGAACATACTTAATCTCAGCATTTGACATTGAGTGATGTTTCAGAAATAGTCAGCATTTGGCAGTATCTGACAGCTGGTATGTTGCAACAGTTGTTTAACATTAGCTGACAAATGACATTTGCCATGGAGTTTGTTATTTTATGCTATGTTCGTTCATTTACCTAATCTCAAAAGAGGGTCTTCAGTAGGGAGTAAATCTCATTCAGATTTTGAATTTTGATGGAATATGTGAATCATAAAATTTGAATGTTGAATTCAAATTCCAAATTGTAAAATTTGAATATTGTTGATTAATAAATAATAATAATAATAATAATAATAAACAGATCTAAAAAGGCTTAAAATGTTATTGCACTCTTCTAGCTAAGAACAGCTGCATGGGAATCAGATCCCATGGATATAAAGGGCATATTCAGTTGTAGATCAAAAGTCTGCTGCAACTTCATTGTATAAATTCTTATTAGATGTACAGTAACTATTCATGGAATTCAGTGATTTGTTCCAACTGAACAAATATAAAATGAAATATTCCTCATTTCATGGTTTACTGAAGTTGTCACAATGTTTTGATAAGGAATTTGGGTTTTTTTTTTAAAAAAATACATACCTATATGATATGGTGCAAACAAGGAAATTACTTCAAGCAAAAGAATTAGCCTGCTGAGTTAGACCATGAATTGTGTTTCCATAGATGGAGGATCTCCTTCTGTTTGCAGATCACACTACAGTGGTACCTCAGGTTACATACGCTTCAGGTTACATACGCTTCAGGTTACATACGCTTCAGGTTACAGACTCCGCTAATCCAGAAATAGTGCCTCAGGTTAAGAACTTTGCTTCAGGATGAGAACAGAAATCAGGCTCCGGCGGCGCGGTGGCAGCAGGAGGCCCCATTAGCTAAAATGGTGCTTCAGGTTAAGAACAGTTTCAGGTTAAGTACGGACCTCCGGAATGAATTAAGTACTTAACCTGAGGTACAACTGTATAATCTGACAGTGATTTTCACAGTTCCCCATAAAAACACACACCACTTGTCAAATATTCAGGGCGCATAAGGGGTTAAGAATGAAGAATTCACAAAAATCATCCCACTCCCCTTTCCACCACTGGGAGCAGTGTTCTGCTCACAAGAACTCCTGGATCCCAGCCACCGAGGAAGTGTTTATAGCGCAATAGCAAAGGCTGAATGGGCTGAATTTATCAGGGTAATAAATAAGAGTTTGGTTTTTGGGGCAATGATTTTTTTTATGGCAATGAAATTATTGGTCAATTCAATTACCATTCTGCCAAATATGACTTTCATAATCTTCAACCCTTCACTGTACAATCTCAGCAAATTAAGCATGTAAACGAAGCAGCATATTTTAAATATATCAGGTTTTCCTGCTCTAAAAATCCAGACACAATCCAGCTAGTCTTACGATATTGGAAGGCTAACAAAACCTTCAAGTAGATTGGAGCCATCATTATCAGCAGGACTATATGAATACCGTACAGAGATCATAGAATCACAGAATCATAGAGTTGGAAGAGACCACAAGGGCCATCAAGTCCAACCCCCTGCAAAGCAGGAAACACCATCAGAGCACTCCTGACATTTAAGCAGAGTCAAGCCTCTGCTTAAAGACCTCCAAAGAAGGAGACTCCACCACACTCCTTGGCAGCAAATTCCACTGTCGAACAGCTCTTACTTCAGGAAGTTCTTCCTAATGTTTAGGTGGAATCTTCTTTCTTTTAGTTTGGATCCATTGCTCCGTGTCCGCTTCTCTGGAGCAGCAGAAAACAACCTTTCTCCCTCCTCTGTGTGACATCCTTTTATATATTTGAACATGGCTATCATATCACCCCTTAACCTCCTCTTCTCCAGGCTAAACATGCCCAGCTCCCTTAGCCATTCCTCATAAGGCATCGTTTCCAGACCTTTGACCATTTTGGTTGCCCTCCTCTGATAATCATGAGGCATGTTAACACATGGGAGTAGAGCCAAGGCAATGGAACCCAAGGCAAATCCAACAGTCTCTACAGAGCAAAGTTCCAGAAACTCTAGACTACCAAGGCAAGTTCCAGCTTCCCAAAATGGTTAAGCAAACAGGGCAGGCAGGCAGGCAGGCAGCTGCAGTTTCAGAAGCAAGCAGGAAAGGGAAGCCATACAAACAGAAACACTCCTGAAACCAGAAACACTACCACCAAAAGTTCTAGGGGTTTCTGATGCTTGCTTGAATTTCTAAGGACATTTGGTAAATAGTCCCAGCAATCAGTCGGGCTTCAGCTGATCTCAAACAATAGGTGATGTTGAGGGGCTGAAATAGGACGAAGAAGACTGGCATGAAAGCTTGATCTCAACACCAGTACAACTCTTCCTGAGTCAAAATACGATTTAGTTTGAGGGTTGTGAATAGGTTTCTAAGGAAAAAAACCCACGGAGCACTGCCTACTCCAAAGGCTGACCTGATGAAGCCAATTGACTGCAACTTTAAACCTGTTATCTCCTAGGCAAGAGCATCTTGACACAAATTAAGAATGAGTACCCTAGCTAACTGGCAGAGCTCTGCAGGTGAACCTGTGCTACACTGAATAGATGCATTAAATAAATTCGTTCACAATATCAAACCACACATGAGAATTTGGTACTAATTAATTTAAATCGCTGGCTATACAGAAATAAGAAGAGAAAAATATTTCTGGTATAATTCATTTGGAGGCCTTACAGGTCAACGAAAGACTCCACACTGAGATTAATGGGGTGGAAATGGCCTTTCTAAAGTGTTGTAGGAAACAAGCTCCAATAAAAAGATGGAATGCTTTATGAACGGTTGTAGCAGAATATGACATCTCTCCCTGAAACTAGTCTGTACAATGCACTACATCCAACTGTACTCTGCTAGCAAAACTAAATAGCTTAAAAATCAATCAGTGGGCTGGAGAGAGTTTATTTCTGGATGGCTGAACAGAAGATGGCTGATCCTTAACTGGAAAATAAACCATTTTAAATGTCGATTCCCTCCTGCTTCTGCTTTGAGAAGGAAAGGCTATACAAATGTCTGCATCTTTCAGAGTGTCATGGTCACAAGCCGCGGTCGGTGAGGCAGTTTGCTAGAGAAAACAACTGCAGCGGTTCCTGCAGGGTTTTTAAGGGAGAGAGGAAGCTCTCTGCCCTGCTTACCAAAATATGGGAAGGTCTTGTGAAGGCCTCCAGAACCCACACAATACCTTTCCAGAGCCCAGTATGCAAGGCGGAGAGCTTAAAAGCTCTTTCTGTGACAGGCTTCACCAACATGTAATTTTAAAAACCCTCTCCGCATTGTTTACTGGGCTCTGGAAAGGTATTTTGTGGGTTCTGGGAGGTTTATGGCAGATTTTGCGGGAGCCTCCCACAGCAGGCATGAAACCTTTCCAGAGCCCGGTAAGGAATATAGAGAGTTTAAAAGCTCTCTGCCTTGGGAGGCACAGGGCAAGGCCTGCTCAGCACACAAGTTCTGGAAAAGTAGAAATAGTTGTAGCAGCTGCAAATAGGGAGAAGTTCCAGGATTGGTTTGGCTAAATGCAATTTCAGCTTTACGTGCCATCTTTGGAACCTAACCCCTGCACAAGTTGTGAGTTGAGTGTACATGTACGTACATATGCATGTATAGATGCATAGATAGATATGTATTTTGAGATTAGAATGTTATAGCCCACCCCACAGGAGCCAACTCCTAGGGGCTGTGGTGTCTTCACCCCCCTCCAATAAAATGTTTCAGGGAGCCATGCCCTCCCCAAGTTGATGAGCACTGCCATTCAAATGGTGTGTGCACACCGTGTCATGTGATTGATTATGTGGGGCGGGGCTTACTTGCCCCCCCTATTTTATTTAAGTCGGCAACCCTGAGCCACCTTGAGTGATGAATGAACACTACAAGGGTGGGACTGAGGATTTTTGTACAAACCATCTAGTCAGCCAACCAACAAATGTATCTACAATTTTAAACCAGTGAAATACTGTTTCAGAATGTTTGAAGTTTGGGCAAACCTGGTCTAAAGGATCGAATAAATGCTGGTTGAAAAGGCTGAAAACACCGTATGGTATTTTCTGTGGTTTGAGGTTCTGTAGTTTAAATAACGTCAAGGCAGGTATAGTCATTGCCGTAACTGATTATTTGCAGGTGGCAATTATCAGCTATGTTTTTGGAAACAAAACAAAAAATGGCATTCCAGTCATCATGCTGAGCAATGCTGGTGTTTCTCCCCAGTGCTACTTCCTTACTCTGCGATTCCATGTCATCTCACAAGCGAAGAATGGCTGAACTCTGTAGGCACTTGAATTGAAAATAAAAAGCAATGAAGCAAACCCAGCCGTACAGAGGAACAAATTTTTGTGACAGCCTGAAAATATAAGCTCTGTGCTCACAGTCACATTTTACTTTAAAAAAAAAAAAGTAAACTTCCCCTGAATGAAAGGATTGGGGAGAAGGAAGTTAAAAGGGAAAGAGAAGAAGGTCAAATCTTTCCAGAATGCTTGGGGGTTGAGAAGCCCAGTGGGAATGCACACTGCAGATCAGGGAAGATACCCCCAGCGCCAAGAGGGTGCCTCTGTGGTTAATGAGCAGAGTCAAGGACGCTGTTGCAGACAAGAAGACTTCTTTCAGAAAATGGAAGTCGTCTCCAAATGAAGAGAACAAAATGATGGAGGATAAATGCTGTCAGTGGCTCCTAGCCATGACAGATATGTTCTGCCTCCACTCTTGGAGGCAGTATGCCTCTCAATATCAGCTGCTGGGAATCCCAAATGGGGAGAGTGCTGTTGCACTCAGGTCCTGCTTGTGGACTTTCCATAGGCATATGGTTGACCAATATGAGAACAGGATGCTGGACTAGATGGGCCTTTCACCTGATCTGGCAGGGCTATTCTTATCTTCTTTTGCTCTTGAATTTGCGATTAAAAATAAAACTCTGGAATTCCTTGCCTATTGACAGCAGGCAGGCACCTTCACTGTACACTGGGGTGCCTGTTTTTGTCAACATATTGAACATATTAAAATATGTATTTTGTCAAATTATAGAATGTTGACACGTGCTTTAATCTGGTTGTCAGCTTATGTTGATTTTCATTATTTTCTGAACGTTTTAAATAGTTGCATTTAACCTTTTATTTTATTTTTTACTGAAAGTTATATAGTTCTCTTTTTTTGTAAACCGCTTAGAGCTTCATTACAATCAAGCAGTATATAAATCTCATGAAAGAAATAAGTAAAATTAAAATAGAAGGAAGAAAAAATGTTTTTGCCTTTTTTTCCAAAAGCACTTCGGATCTGGGCAAGACAAGCCATATTGTAATTCACTGAGGGGAGGTCATTCTGATTTGTTTTATATCTCCCTTGCATGTGAAAAACAACCAAGCCATGACTTGTTCATATCCTATTGTGTGAATAAAATGGGATAACCCCATGTTGCTGTCCGGAGTGCTTATAAATTGCCCACATAATTATGATCTTTCCCCCCTGGAGGTTTTCATTTTAGTACCTCTTCTTAGCCTTAGAAAGAGATGAAGAAGCTTAGGTCCAGAGGCTGAATGCAGCCTCTCTCTACCTATGTTTACACTAGGCCCCAACTGGCACCGGAATACAACCTCCAGAAGTTTGTCCTTATGCCCCTCAGGTGGGAAATGCTTCCCCACCCTTGCCCTCTGTTGTAGCTGTTCTACATCCTCTTCAGGTGTCTCCAGAGAGCTTAATGTTTCCTCAGTGGCACAGGGTAGCACATTCTGCCTTCCTTTGCTTTTTATCTGAGAGCTTGGAGAGCAATTTTCCAGATGTACAGAGTCTAACTCTGACAAAGCTCATGAGTTTGAATGTTCAAGTTTTAAATCAGGACAGTTATTGAATGACATCTTTGTGTTTTTGTTGATAAACGTGCCTGTTTGTATATTATAGTTAAAAAGCTGGTCAAAACAAGCAGACCCCAGGGGTGCTGAATTAACCATCTAGGGATTATGGTCCAGAAAGCTGATCCAGCATCTGCCTACTGCATTGAGGATACAATGTCTGTATCTATCTATCTATATCTATCTA
The DNA here is from genome assembly GCF_965153285.1 of Podarcis tiliguerta. Lineage (NCBI taxonomy): Eukaryota > Metazoa > Chordata > Lepidosauria > Squamata > Lacertidae > Podarcis > Podarcis tiliguerta. Next base: position 65,131,021 of record NC_139537.1, on the reverse strand, counting down.
TCTATCATCTATCATCTATCTATCCTAAAGTTAACTACACTAATAAGTCCTAAAGTCCTAAGTGCTCAGGCATTGCTACATCTGTATAAATATGAAGATAAAGAATGGAAGATTTTGCTTAAAAGCAGGGAGCATAAACAAGAGGGAGAGCCAATTTTCAAAAGTACTCAGCCTCTAATTGCTCCTGTTCTCGATGGGAGCAGTTGGGTGCTGACCTACTTGAACAATCAGGCTAATTATGGAGGAGTACAATAGTATGAAACCATATTTTGGGATGCACTGTAGCTTACTTAGCAGAGGAATAAACGCACTTATTGTGCAGGGAAGATCTATTTAAACCTAAAGCGAAAAACAGGAAATGCGGAGCTGAAACCTATTAATGTTTTCAGCTTGATGCAGTCTGCTTTTTTGTCCTCATTAGAGCTAACTGATATGCTAGCATGGGCTTTTCCTACCGAACTACCCATCCTATGGCTCAATAATTGTCCTGTCAACTGTATATGATCCCGCTATTGATGATTTAGGAAGCTGTTGTCTATGGGAGTGTCATGTGGCTCACACACTCAGGTTTTATTGTCCTTATTTCTTATAGAGAAAATGGCACACACACAGCAATTAAGTCATCAAAGGCTGTGCTATAGCTGACTAGCATTGATTTGCATATAATTTATATGTAAGAGTAATCAGAGATAATAGCTCACAAGTTACTATTTTTATCCTTCATTTATTGAACACCGAATGCTTACAAATTGCATTTTTTTATTTTTAAAAAGAGCATATACTCAGATTTGCTGTAAAATTCTCTCTCACACTCATGGAGCTAGAGGTCTTAAAAACACAAGCTACTGCAAAGTTCAACTAGGACGGAACAAATAGGTCAGGGTCTCAGCTCTGCCATGTTCACCAGGGACCTCCAAGCAAGGCAAAAAGAATTTCTGTTGGAAGGGGTTGCAACAGGGAATTAGAGAGCATAACCAGAATCTGTATTATTTATTTCACTGCATCTGCTTTGCATGCAGAAGGTCTCAAGTTCAATCCCTTGGCATCTGCAGGTCGGGCTAGAAAGAGTCCTTGCCTGAAACTGCTGTCAATCAGTGTAGACTGAGCTGGATGGACCCAACAGTCTAATTTGGCATGAGGCAGTTTCCTGTGTTCCTCTTCCTGACAGGATGTAAGAGGGAGAAAGCCTTGCTCAAGGTAGTTGCAGCAGTTGCTAGAGAAGGCTTCTCAAGAGGCTTAAAACCAAGAGCATTCTGAATGTAAATCACAGCAGTTATTTCTGGATCATTAAGGAAAGCCTAACATAGATGCGTAGATAGATACCTATGATTCATTAATACTGGAAGAGGTAAGTAAGGCTTTTAGGGAATAAGAGAGTTGGATTAAACATTCCCTTGTTGTTTTGAAAATGTAAATACAGCCACACTTCCCTCCCATACGAGAAACTAATTACAGCACAGAGCAGAATAAAGGCAATTAGCCTGGTTTCATTGTCTGCCTAGACGGAGATGCACACACAGAATAACATGGCCATAAGTGGTAAGAGTTAATTGGCTTAGGAGTAAAAATTCTTTCTATTTTATACCACTGTCGATTACCTACAGGAAGGATCTTTTTAATAAGGCATTTTAGCACCATAGTCTTCCTTAACTGGAAAATCCATGCATACTTGTTTTAGACACTGATCAGAACCTATGCAGAGACCATGGGGCATTTTACATATCAATTAATTTCAGACCCATCACTCCAAAGTGGCTCAGAATATGAATTAAAACAATATGCATGCCATAAAAACATAAATACTGAACAAAAGCTGAAAGACTAAGCCTGATATTAAAAGGAGGGAGGGAGGGAGGGAAAAACTTTGAAGATATCCACATTTGGGGCATGTGACAAAACAACTAGAAAGAGGGGGGCAATTGGGGGTTCTGGGGCGGGGGATGGGGTTCTATAACCCAGGTGCTGCCCCTGAACATACCTCATCCTGTATTTTGGCCAGCCAAACCTCCAATGGCAACAGGACACAAAGCAGGGCTTCGTACATCAATTGCTTGAGTGGGCTAGGGCATGTGACTAAAGAAAGTTCTTTAAATATCTTGGTCCCATATTATTATTATTATTATTATTATTATTATTATTATTATTATTAACCTGCCCTTGACCCTAAGGTCCCAGGGTGGATTACATCATTAAAATACAACATTAGAAATGGTTGAAAACAACCCACAGTCACAAAAGCAAGGTGGGACTTAAAAATATGTGCTTCAAGTGTCAAAAGCCGGGGTAAAGAGGTGTGCCTTCAGCATTTGCCAGAAACTGCATAGTGAAGGTGCTGGATGTACCTTTGCGGAGAAGGGAGTTCCATGATTTGGGGGCTTCCACAGATCACGCCCGCTCCCCCACCGAGCCTCTGAAGGTGGTGGAACTACCAAGAGGGCCTTCTCTGCTGCCCTTAGCACCAAGAGGGTGTGTAGGGAAGAAGGCAGCTTTTCAGATGTTTCAGTCCTAAGTTGTTTAGTACTTTAAACACTATTGTAAGCCCCTTGAATTGGTCCCAGAAATGAATGGGCAACAGCATACCTTCTCCGATGAAAATAGGGATGTCCCATTCCATAATGACAATTTTACCATTTATATATCAGGGACGTCCCTGGAAAATAGGGACACTTGGGGTGGTGGTTCTGCAGCAGGTGCAGCTGTATTAAAACAGGGATTATATGAGAGCTAATAGGTACCCTAGCCACAACATGCAGAATGTGTGGACAGTGAAGGAGAAGGGTCAGTGAAGGACACTGGCACTAGGAGCAGAGTCAGAAGCTCCTTGTATCTGCGATTCCCCTACAAGGGACTAGTGCAGAAAAAAATGCTAGTGTGATCTGCAGTTACCAGGAAATGATAATGTACAGGTGGTCCCAGTCTTATTATCTCAGTTAAACATAGTCTTAAATATTCAGATTGATTCTTCACTGAAAGGGAGAGTAAAAAAATCTAATAAGATTCTCAGTTTTGAGGTGGAAATGTAAGTCCTTCTTCTTTGCCCCTGATCACCTGACAGCTCTCTTGAAGGCACCTGGAGAGACCCAAATGTGTCCTGCTGAACTCCTGCAGTCCTCCTGAGGGCTGGGTTAAGTCTCTCTTGGCCAGCACACCAAGATCCCCAGAGACAGGCAGCTCCAGCAGCAAGAATACTGTGCACTCCCCAATCCCCCATGAGTGTGAACAAATCTTATTATCTCACCCAGATAACTCTTGCTCTAGACTGTGGCAATTATGGGAACAGGAAAGAATTTTCATTGCACCTGCACCAGCAATGGCTGTCCTTGAAATACAATAAAATATTTTTCTTTGGAACGTAACATGATAAGCAGTGGGCTTCTATATGCTTCCTATTAGAGTCGGCAGAATGTTCCTGTCTACATTGGTTAAAAATATGTTGTTGCTGTTTTTTAAAAAAACACTCAAATAATTTCCGAATGGTTTACTAAAACATGGACTATAGTAATACTAGCTAAACTAACATATTGCATTGAGAGCAAGTAATGAAAAGTGGCAGAATAAATTTGTAGAAAGCCAGTTTTAATTGTGATGTTCTGAATAGACAGTATAACTCATTTGTGATGCTCTAGATAATATTCAGCCTTGTATATGTTTTGGTTTATTGTAATTATTAACATGCATTGTTTCTTTGTAACTGTAAACATGTATAATTTATTTAAAATTATTAGCATTAGTATTATTGATCTCATTTGTTACACACATCACCTGCTACTATCAAATGGAGCTGTAGAATTTCATCCATTAACTGTGTTCTCTGAATCCAGCTTCAGCCCTGCCAGTTCTCGAGGCTTGTACCATAATTACTATTATGGCACAGCTGTGGGCCATTCAATTCTGCAATAATCATGTCTAGTCATTGAGACAAAATGCTTGATGTTCAGACCTTGTAGTTCAGCCACTTACCAATATGAACAAGCATACCTCTTAAAACAGCATGGTAGTCATTTCAGTTCCTGGGGTTTCCATTTGGTTCACTGAACTATTGTGGTCATTTCTTAAGAGCTTGCTTTTCATACAAGATCATTCATTAAAGTTGGTGATTGAGTAATTAGAGGTGTGCAACGAAGTTTGCATCTCTGTGCTAAAACAGCCACGTAGGAAATCGCTGTCCAATCAAAAATATTTGCACCACTCATAGACTGTGTTTGTAGCATACTGGGTCTAAGATACCCAATTCTGAAAAAACTTAACTGTCCCAGATTTGTAATTGCTTAAACATGAGATAGAGCCTCACTGTAAGGGAGCTAGCTCAGTGCTTTCCGAGGGATGCCTGGGTCCATGCTAAGAAAATGAAAGATCCAGAATTCAAAGTTTGCAATTATTGTCATTCTACGTTCTGCTTTTTGCAAAGTGGGGAAAACAGCTTAATTTGCCATATCATATGTAGTGATGTATGGAAGTGAGAGCTGGACCATAAAGAAGGCTGATCGCCAAAGAATTGATGCTTTTGAATTATGGTGCTGGAGGAGACTCTTGAGAGTCCCATGGACTGCAAGAAGATCAAACCTATCCATTATTAAGGAAATCAGCTCTGAGTGCTCACTGGAAGGACAGATCATGAAGCTGAGGCTCCAATATTTTGGCCACCTCATGAGGAGAGAAGACTCCCTGGAAAAGATGGAGGGCACAAGGAGAAGGGGACAACAAAGGACGAGATGGCTGGACAGTGTTCTCAAAGCTACCAGCATGAGTCTGACCAAACTGCGGAAGGCAGTGGAAGACAGGAGTACCTGGCGTGCTCTGGTCCATGGGGTCACGAAGAGTCAGACACGACTAAACGACTAAACAACAACAATACTAGTTAAGTTGTTTGGATTCTTATCTCTTTTATTAATTATTTCTTTAGATTATTATCTCTTTTATTAATTAGTTATTTGGATCACTACAGGAATCACCTGCTTGGAGAAGCTGTGTTGTCCCTGTCATATAAAGGTTTGCTAGATAAAATGTGCAGAGTAGGCTCCTGTATCTCTAAGAACTGTGTGAAAGGCAAAGTTCCACTGTGATGGGGGAAAATGCATCCCAACAAAATATCCCCCCTCTGAGCCCCAAACATCAGGCTATCAGTACTGCCACGTACTCTGGGGCTGGATCTAGACACATCAAAGAAGCGATTCAGTTAAACACATTGTAAACTTCATACAGGGAAATCCCATAGGTGAAAGATGGGACTCCACAGCACCATCTGGTGTCACAGCGTTATAACGCATATAAAGCGCTTTATCTTTACGAATGTAGCTGAGTCCTGGATCTAGGTCTGTTCCCACAATACATTCCCTGTCTGCATCAACAGCCTGCCTTACTTTCTCAGTGCATTCATGTGGATGAATGTATTTTGCGAACTTCGTTGTAAAAGAGATGGCCAGCAGTGGGTCAATTTATTCAGATGCAGCTGTAAGGAAAATCAAATTGCCCGCTTACCCATGGCAAGCACCTTCCTGGGCCAATCTTAGACAGTTTGATCTGACAATGAATGTGTTGTGTGAACTGGTTCGTGGTCCTTTGCTAATTAGTACGGCATTTTGATTTCTAGACCGCCCTTCATCAGATTATTGAGCCCAGGCAGGGCCATGCAAAACTGGCAATAGGCCCAGGCTAGATGGGAAATGTAAGCTTAATTTCAATGATATTTACCAAAGGGTCCCCCTTTGCCTTTACTAGGGGGACTCAGAGTAGGCTCTCTCAAAATCACCTGGCCCCCTCTGTTCTGGCCTGATCCCAGGGTGTTCTTGTGTTACTTGAGGGCTATTATGCTCATGTCTTGCTTCTGTTCTCCTATAGTTAAGGCAAGTAGCAATAACAAGGTTCTATTATTATAAGCCTCAGAGTTCTACAGCTTATAAAAATGGCATCTGCTGGGCTAATATGTATGTAAGCAAGCACAATTTGTGACATTGCACAACTTTATTGCTGATCACAGGGCACGTCAGTTATGGCATCAGTCTTGGCTTCCAATTTCCTGGCTTTGTGGAGCCTGAGCCAGCATCAGATAGCTTTAACTCTGATCTTAAACTGGCAGGGATTTTTTATTATTATATAATTGAATATTCTTGCACATATGAGCTTCTGCTGGAGCAGCAGTAAAAAGCTGCTTCCTCCTTATAAAAAAACACTGCGGTAGGTGCCTCAGTTACAGGTGCTGCTTTTTTTATTCCACTCACTGGCATTGCGCTAAATCCCAGAAAGTGGGGGATTTGTGTACACTGGGTCTACTGGCACAACAGATTTCTGCATGCACAGTAGGGCTTCCTGTTCTGCACCCTTAAAACGAAGTCTGGAGGCTTGGGGGATTCTCTGGAGAAGATTTTTGGAACACATGGGGGAGGAGAAGAAAGGGAAGCTCCATTGTGCCAGTGGAACCTCATTGGCACAGCTATGGAGACAACCCAATGTGCTTCATTCAAATAACCCCTAAACCAAGATGACTAGCTGTACATTTAACAATAGAAAAGCACAGATCCATCATAATGTGTTAGCAGTGTGATCCTAGGCTTGTTTACCTAGTTGAGAGTGAATCCTACTGTACTCAATGGGACTTACTCTGAGGATAGTGTGCAAAAGATTGCAGCCTAAGAGAACTAAACATTCCTCTACTAAGGGCAGTGAATAGTAGATATCATATATAATAAAAGCCCACTCTCACTTTCTGCATGGAAACACACAAACACACACAAGCACACAACTATAGTCATTGTGAGCTCCAGTTAAAGCTGTACATCAAACTGCATGTATTTGGGTTAATCTCAAGGCAAGCTTCAAGGTTGAGTTTAAATGCTTTTAAATTGTCACATAATTGTCATAGCATAGAGCATTGGGACAATGGCTTTTGCATTGATTCCCCTCATGTCTGCTATATTGACAGAGAGATGCAATGTGAAGTGTGACACAATAGCAGTCCCCTGCCTAGCGGGCACCAGTTATTTTTACTTTTAAGCCACAAATACATTACTAACCGTGTTGTGGTTGACTTCATTTGGAGAAGGGAACTGGATAGACCCAGAAGATCTTGAGTGTGCGAGAGACCAGAGACAGAGGTTTCCAATAAAGGACCTTTCTGCTTCTGCAATCTACTTTAAATACAATGGATGTTAATGATAAGCCATTGGGAATATTTACTGTGATCCAGTGAGTAAGAAAATACTTTTTAATCTTGAGAATAATCTGATAACAATTGCAGCAATATAGATCTTGTTTTAACACCCTTTCTTTCTGCTTCGTTAACTTATAAAATGTTTGATAGCATCACAGCAATGTTTTGTCATAGGATAAAATTTTATGTGGATTTCTTTCCTGATCAACACTTGTTTGGCTTGAAGAAGCAGGAAGCTTTTTTCTGCCATATTTCAGAAAAAGCCTGATATTGTAATAAGATTGTGCTCACACTAAGATTTCACTGTGTTCCAATATCCATTTCATAACTGGACAATTCATACAACATTCTGTATATGTACATATTGTCTTTCTGGGACGTATTTTGCCTAAATCTGTATAAGTGTGCTATACTGTACTTCGTGTGGCCAGTGTGCCTGGGTCAAGTTGAAAATCAGTTGGAAAATTATTGAGCTTTTATGAAGTTGTGATAATTCCCATGCTATCTGCAGTGTTCAAATGGTGCAAATTGATATTCTGGATCAGAAAATCACAGGCTTTAGTGCCATCACTAATTCGTGATGTACCAGAGATGTAGTAGAGTGACTATTCAAAAACTATTTAATGCCAGTCTTTTGAAGCCAGCTGTACAGATCTCCCAGTCATGGAGATCAGAAGCATGCAAATTACTAGGGAATATATAATCAGATTTTAACTGAAGCTGTCCCCTGGTCTATACAATGCAAACTCAGTACTCGTAAGCTCCAGGCATCACATGATTGACTTCATTAATTATCTTATGGTTGTCCATATGGCAGGCGGAAGGTGAACTTAAATATAATTTTTTATTTGTTACATTTATCTACCCACCTCCCAAAAAAGAACAAAGAAACAAAAAAATACCCAAGTCACAAAATAACATCTATTCCATGATTAAAGTAAACTTAGAAATTATTTACTTTTCTTAGCCATTCTGCCCAGTCGTATGCATGTTTATTTAGAAGTCGCTAAAATAAATTACCTTCCCAGGTAAGCATGCATAAGATTGTAGCCTTAGAGTCAGATCAACAACCAATCTCCCAGTCTTTATTATAGTTTGTACTGTGATTTTAGTGCCTATAAATGTGATGCAGAGAGGATTATTTAATGCAGCTTTTGGCAGGCTTAATGAGCTCTCTCTCTTAAAAAAACAAACCCAAAAAACCCTCACCTGCCAAATGGGGATGATGATGAGTGACCTCTGTTCTCTAATCAGGGCAGTTAAACTCCATCACAGAACTGTGCATGCAGCAGCAATTGGACAGATACTACAGGCTGGTAGATTTGCAACCTTCTTTCTTTAGCCTTTTACAGGGAAAATACTGGGAATGTTTTGGCTCACTGCAGTTATTTAAATAGTTCACTCAACACCATATTTGAATACTTGCAATATATTTGATTGCATTTATTAGGTGGAAGAAATCCTGATGGTGATTAGGATTGTCACTGAGCTTGCACTATTCTATTTTATTTTTGCCAGAGGCTACCTTATTGATAATCTAATCCAAAACTCAATTTAGTTTGGTTCAATTATGATCCTTCCTTAGAGCTGTTTACATTTTTATTATCTCTTAATTAGTTACATACAGTGGTACCTCAGGTTAAGAACTTAATTCGTTCTGGAGGTCCGTTCTTAACCTGAAACTGTTCTTAACCTGAGGTACCACTTTAACTAATGGGGCCTCCCGTTGCCGCTGTGCCGCCACTGCACGATTTCTGTTCTCATCCTGAAGCAAAGTTCTTAACCCAAGGTACTATTTCTGTGTTAGCGGAGTCTGTAACCTGAAGCGTCTGTAACCTGAAACGTCTGTAACCTGAGGTACCACTGTACTGCGTGCTTCCAGGCTGCCACTATTTTTTTTGGGGGGGGGGGGATATTCAATCACATACCAGCAAATTCAGGTTGCACAATAATAATTCTTTCGCATCTGTTACACAACAAACCCACTTCCTGAAAGAATCTGACATTCTGGGAAAATGCATTAGAAAGTGTAGGATAACGCTTGATCCAACATCGTATAATCTCCCTGCAAACAAATCAGAATGTGTCAATAGCTGATGACATCTAAACTTCCCACAAACTTTGTGCAGACAAATCATGATGAATGCTCATAAACAGGTTGTCTGAAAGTGACCACTATAGCAACAAGCAGCCTATCGGAAGTCTACAGCTACAGTGGTACCTCTGGTTGCGGACACAATCCGTTCCGGGGTGCCGTTTGCACCCTGAAAAGTCCACAACCAGAGCGGTGTTTCTGCGCATGTGTGAAGCACTATAGAGCACTTATGCGCATGCGCGAAGCACGCAGAACGCTTTTGCACATGCTCGAAGCATGCAGAATGCTTCTGCACATGTGCGTGGCGAAACCCGGAAGTAAACAGTTCCGGGTTGCCGCATTCACAACCCGAAAAAACGTAACACGAAGTGTTCACAAGAAGAGGTATGGCTGTACCTTTGCAAAGCAATCAGAAAGTGTGATAGAGAACAGCTTAGCAATTTGTTTCCCCTCTATTAGGGACACATAAGAAAACAGCAGGTATAAAATCTCAATTTGCAGAGAGATTTGAATGGAAAGGAATAATAATAATAATTGTACCCCGCCCATCTGACTGGGTTCCCCCAGCCACTCTGGATGGCTTCCAGCATATATAAAAGCATAGTAAAACATTAAACCTTAAAAAGCTTCCCTATACAAGGCTTCCCTCAGATGTCTCCTAAAGATTATATCATTTCTCATCTCCTTGACATCTGATGGGAGGGCACTCCGCAGGGTGGGCTCCACTACAGAGAAGGCCCTCTGCCTGGTTCCCTGTAACCTCACATCTCGCAGTGAGGGAACCACCAGAAGGCCCTCAGTGCTGGATCTCAGTGTCCAGGCTGAAGGATGGGGGTGGAGACGCTCTTTCAGGGATACAGGGCAGGGGCTGTTAAGGCTTCCAAGGTCAACACCAACACTTTGAATTGTGCTCGGAAATATCCTATGGAGTAATAGGGTGGGACTGATGTATACATGACACAAATTGGCTACAACACATGAAGTCAATATTTATCTTCATAAATTGAAATTTAATTGCAATTTGTATTTAATTCCATTAAAAGTCCTTTCAAATGAACTGCTGATTTTATCTGATTCACTGAACCCCTGTAATGGAATAAGGAGGTATACTCAACACACATTTTTCACAACTGAGAAAAAATCCAATGATTCCACGTTACTGGAAATCATAATAGTCTTTCTGGCTAGGTACCCACCATAAATTTAAAGCACATGGCTTCCTCCAAAGAATCATGGGAACTGTACTAATCCTGGTACCCTTAACAAACTATAGTTCCCAGAATTCTTTGGGAAAGTCATGTGCTTTAAATGTGTTTAAAGTGTATGGTGTCTACATAGCCACTTGGAATCATTGGGTGGTACCTGCCTCCCCACTCATGGAAGGCTCTTTGCAGAGTCTCCCTTCCTCCTTCAGCCTCCTTTGGTACCACCCCAAAACCATCTCAGGAGGGCTGAAAGATGGTGAAGGATGCTGCAGGAAATAGCTGAAATCTGTTACAATCTCCTCCGCCCTACTTCCATTGACAGAGGCCTCTGTAGGAGCAAAAAGGCACAACTGGACATAAGCCATTGCTTGTTGTAGTAATCTCAGATCAATAGGGTAACAAAAGATTCAGTTTTCAGGGGAGAATTATTGCCACAATTTTAAGGGTAGTTATCCTAGTTTGAGGAGCTAGGAATATTAGAGCTGTACAGGAACTATTTATAACCCCAATCAAATGGCTGGAAATCTAAAAGAAAAAGAGCAGCAATCTCATAGTCAAATGAAAGTGCAAGGTGTGTATTGAATAAACCTTTTCCTACTGCTCTCTCTCTGTATTCTGCTAAATAACTGAAGTGGGGTGGCAGAATTTGTCACATGCATAAAGTGCTGAGGAAACAGGACACACAAATGAATGTCATATGGGTCTGGGAGGTTCAAATAGGAAAAGAGAACTGGTATCTCACCACCACTACCAAAGCAATGGAATGAACAAAGTAGTGAAAGTTAGGGATACTGGTGCCTTAATGCCAAGTGCTTCAGCTTTATACCACGCTGATAAAATCGCACACATACCAAATCCACGAATATTTTCTCTGTGTCACACCCTTCCCAATCTCCACAGCAGTACGAGAATCAAGGGCTTCCAGGGTCTTACCAAGGGTTCATGTTCCCTTTTGGAAATGAGGCACAGAAGAGACTGTGGTGTCTTTATGATATATGGTTTATTTACAAACATATATACAACCTGAGCCAATGATGGAGGTGTTCACAACCTTAAAACCCCAAGAGTTTCTGGCTTCACTGATAGTCTTGGACTTAACCCCAACCATTGCTTTCAAATGTTGCTCTCTGACTCTCTCTCCAGCCGACTGCTTGCTAACTTAATGGCATAATTCCTAACTGCAATCCTAAAACTCTTAACAACTGGCATTGTCTTTTAAACTAACTCTCCGTTGAGGGAACCAACTCATTTGCTCTTGATCCTTTGTCGTCCTAATCTCTCATTACCCTCCAGGCTTTTGCCTCATACAGAAGGCTAGTCCTGGCTTAGTTAACTTTTGATGCATCATAGGAAGACCATCTTAACATAATTAGCTGTTATGCATATTGACTCCAGAGAATTAGAAGTGTCTAGTACACAGCTTATATGCACACATGGGTCTAGCAACCAATTTTAACACACAAGCCTTATTTAAATTCTAACACTAGCTTGATCTGGTATTTTGGGTGCCTTGCACCTACCATCGCATAACATTCTGCATCTCTATTTTATTGTAGATTTATATTTATTCAGATCCATCCAACTTAAATCAGTAAGGCTACAATATAATTTATGAGCACTGCACATTTAAATGTCCTTAGGGATCTGTAACCTGGCCAGAACTGCACAATCAATCACTCCACATGACTGTTGAAATAATCTGTTCAGTTTTGACGCAATAGTTATACTATGATGTACAGTACGTAGTCCTCCAAATGCTGAGAACATCTCCATCACTGTCTTCATCCAAAAGCTTGAGCTTCATATCTTCATTATTATTATTATTATTATTATTATTATTATTATTATTATTCAGACTATGTCATGTCTGTGTCATCCCAGAGAAGCATTCTGGCTTCAAGCATACATTCATGTGAGTGGAAACTTTGGGGAATCTACACAGGGATCCATCCTGTCCTCATAGTTCCGTGTCTGAGGTGCTGGATCTGCTTAGAGGCTACAGATAATGGTAGGAGTATTAAGCCTTGTCTGCTCACGATGGACTGCGCTTTGAGAAGTAATCAAAGCCTCTCAGATATAAAGCTTCAGTTGCCTTTTGGCGTTTTGCAGCAAATCTGTTATGGCATTGTGCCATTTTTTTATTTTTATTTTTTTAAGCCTAGGTGTTGATGCAGCACCTAGTGTGGGAATGGCAAGAACACTGTTCCCATTCTTTCATTCTTCTTCACAGCCATTCTTTCAGAAATCTGTTGCTGCTGCTTTTGGGACATCATCTTTAAACAAAACTTGCAAGGGCTTCTTCTCTGCATGATCCAAAACTATAGGAGATCACATAGTGAACGTGACCAGTGTGATGGCATCATGCAGTTGACCAGATTTGGCCATGGCGACATTATAGAGGGCTAATGAAGCCTTCCTATTGCCCTCACATGAAGCGGAGGTGCAGGACAGAGCGGCAGCACTGCTCCTTTTTTTGCTTTCAAATATTCATTTGCACATATTATCACATGTTTAGTAAGTTGGCGTAACCAGTTTAGACAGTGATAGCATATGGTGTTCCTTGTTTCTGCTTCACAGCGTAGAAACACAGATCTCTTTCATTCCAAAAACTCTTTCAGTTTTAATTTCTACCTAAACAGGGATAGGTAGAGATGCTATTTTTAAAAAATTGACTTGGGAGCATTTTTATTAGCCCCCATCTTTTCTTCTTCTTGGCATCCTGGAAGTTGTTTATTGCTTTCATTTTATCAGGCTACAGATAAATGTAAGCTTTACCCTCTGCAGGGACAAATTTGTTATCACTGAAAATCTATTCAAATGTTGCCATGAAAAGATGGAATCCTGCAGCCTGTCTAAGCAGAGAAGGAGGCTCAGTGGCCTCTTGTAAGAAGCCCCTGCAGCTTCCCTTTGCTCCACCAGAAGACCTCCTTTCCACTGTCTACTTAGTGCATCACTGCCATTCCAAGTCCATTGCATCTCAGCAGCTTCATATTTCAAAATCTATGATAGGAAACTAATGCCTCTTTAAATGCTATTGAACTTCAGCTCCTATCAGCCTCAGCCAGCATGGCTTATGGTCAGGGATGATGGGAATTGTATCATCCATAAGCATCTGGAGGGCCACAGGTCCCCCATCCCTGCTCTAAATGCCTGACCTCAGGGTCACCCAACAGCCCGATTTCCCCCAAGACCAGAGCATGGGCTACTTCCAATCAAAGCAGAATAAAAGCTGGGCTGTGGGATACATGATGTGAGGTGATACAGAAGGGTATCCATTGAGAGCAGAGTACCAATTGCTCACTTGCCCTGACTGGCAGGTTGCACTGATTTCTTTTATTTATGAGGATGCTCTGCATCCTGCTCAGATTACACAGAGTGCAAGATGGCACCCAAAACTGCTAAGTACCAAACTGTGCATAACTAATTCATCTTTCAAAATGGTAACTCACTGTGGAGCAATTTTTGTGTCTGTCTAACAGCTTTCACCAAACCCAGCCCCGGACTGCACCTCTCAGCCAGACTCTGCTGGACTGCAGGGAGCTCTAATCCAAAAGAGCTGTAGGGAGAAGGTTTAACCAAGAGTGTCTTGAGTTCAAAGCAGCGGTTTATAGAAACGTTCACAGCTTAAGACTGTAAAGAGCTGCTTCAAGTCACGAGTACACAACACACTGCTGGACAAATAATCTAATCTGGTATAAGACACCTTCCTGTGTTGCTAAGTGCCCTCTTCCGAGAGGCTATCAACAGCAGTGTGAGGAATTGGTATCCCTCCTTTGCCATGATCAAATATCTTCACAATAATACTCAATTTAAAGTTTTAGTGTTCTGAGGTGATTGTATTTAATGATGTTGTACACCAATGCTGTTGTACAGAAGCTTTCCCTCTGTTCATGGATAGGAGTGAGAGCAAAGTATCCCACTAAACAAAAGACAGGATGCTCTTTTTGATTGTTTCCCCTCACCACTGCAGCACCCTCAGGCTACTCCAGAAGAATCCACGGACCTCAAGAGAAGATTTTTCAAGGCGCTGCAGGGGAAAAGGGGAATCAGTAAAAGTTGCCTCCTCACTTTCTGTTGGTGGGAATGTCCCATGAGTTGAATCCCACTCAGGGGATATTTCCACAAGCAGAAGCCTTGTTAGGACCAAGCCCATGAATTCATCTCATCCCCTTTTATCTTAATCAACAGTAATAAGGCTGTATTGTTCATGCAAGCTGATGACAACTCTAAGATAATAAAACCTCCCCACAATAAGGTGTGAACTCGCTCCTCGTATGCAAATATTTTGCAGATGCTAAATATGAGATAAGATTCTCCAGGTTCGTATTAGTATTCCTGTGAACATCTCAAATCCCAAAGTGGCTGAATTAGTTGAGGCTTGTGCAACGGCAGAAGAGGTTAAGTACTACTGTAGAAAAAGGAGATTTCTACGACAGAAATATATGGCTCAGGGTTTGGGACAAAATTAATCTCTGCTAGTTTATACCAGCTGACTTTCTGACTGATGGTACCTTGAGCTTAGTGCAAGGTCTTATGCTGAAATTTAACAGCTTTGCAAAGCAAGAGAATTTCCACAATACATTCTTGCATTTCAGACAAGTGTTTGGCGGGCCTTGCTATATACCAGGAAGGGAGCTGATGCTCATGTCCTTCCTCTCAAATCTTATCCAACATTTTGCCCAGAAGCCTGGGCATTAGCTGCAAAGCCATTTATTTCATTTAGTAATCACTTCCCATGAAACAACTTGAAGTGATTAATAATTTTTAAAAAATCAACAAGAAATACAATTTCTAGTTGAATGCAGTTTTAGCTTCTGATAACAGTATCTACCAAAATGCTTGTTGGAAAAGAAAGGTTTCCAACAGATAATAGAGATTACATCAGTCAGAAAGCAGTGGGACAGAGTTCAAAAAGGTAGGTGCTGCCAGACTGAGGGTCCAATTCCTACATTGTATGGAATGGTCCTCCTGTTGAGAAGGTATTTGCAGGAACCCCTCTCCTGCAGAGCACAGTGGTGGGTTGGGTATATAGGGGGCGAGATGATCTTTTGGGCATCCTGGTCCCAAGCTGTAAATAGTTGTGGGCCACTGGGCTTTGTTTGAGTTAGGCCACAAAATCCATTGTGTACATTAATTCTAGGAATGAAGTCTTGTTGAAGGTTGTGGAGATCGATATCCTGTTAACCAGCAAGGAGGCTCAGGCAAGAAAAAGAGCTAGTGAGGAAGGATAGCTGTCAAAGTCTAGGAAAACAAGGGGAAGCAGATGACGGCGAGGAAGCCATAGCTCTTGCTGGCTACATACCAAAGATTCTAACTGTGGTGACCAGATTAAAAAAGGCCAGCCCTCCAGAAGTTGCTGGACATCATCCTTAACCATTGGCCATGTTGCCTGAGGATGATAGAGGATTGTAGTCCAACAACTGTGAATGGCACTTGGTTGGGGGAGCGTGGCTTACATATATAGTTGCTAGCTGACTGAAACGTTAGGGTTAGTAGCTCAACCAGTGGGTGGGAGCTCCTTGTAGCAAGAAAGAAGTTTATGAACTTCAAGTAGCAACTGAATTCTGGCTAATACTGGCAGGCTATATTCTGTCAAAAACAAATGCATGTTTGAGGACGCTTTCCAAGTTGGGGTTATTCCACAATGTTCCTAAGAACAAAAGAACTGCCTTGCTGGATAAGAACAATAATCTATTTGTCAAGCCAACAAAAAAGCCGTAATTTCTTGGATTTTTCTGGCATGCATTTCTCTGTCAACAAAAAGGGGGGCATCGCCATCTGTAATCAATGTCTGTAATGCAGGCTCTCAGGTAGTAAGGCATCTGTCTGTGACCCTTGGAGAGTCACTGATGGTCAGAGTGAATAATAACAATGCTCAAAGCTTTGAAGGAAGCCATAGAGAGACTGTGAGGAGTCCAGGTCCCCAGCTTGATAACACAGTAAGCGTAGCTAATTAAAAAGGAGGATTTCTTGCAGAAACAAACAGATAGTTCTGGATGGCTCTAACAAAGCCTCTGGCATCATTACTCAAGATGACCCTTCTGAAGACTGCTTCCGGCGTCTCCAGCAGATATTGAATTTACGAGCCTTACGTCTCTTGTTTGGCTTGCTGTCTAACAACCCTCCCATTCGCTGAGTCCTCAGACTTATTGGATCAGCTCCAACTTCTTTCAGTTCTGAGAGGCTGTCTCTGAGTTTATTCGTGCCTGATTGTGCTTCCGGAATCCTTCCCTGATTCACCTGAATTCTTGCTAGGCCATAGTTTTCTAAAAGCAGGGCATCACAAAATGGGAGGGGGCCAAGACCTTACAACCCACTGCTCTCTATAATTTGATCGTTTGGCTGCTATCCATCTGGAAGGACTGGTGACAGGCTGGCTTTCACAGGATACTGACTGCGAGTGCTACCTTTGGTTAAGAAATGAAAAAAGATTTTCAGTCTATGCTCCCTTTTCATTAAAAAATAAATAAAATTATTGAAATGTAATTAATACAAAAAAATTAAGTGTTGCTTCAAGCTTGGTGAACACTTAAACAGAAAACTGCTGCAAGAAGGAATTATATGCTTAAGTAGTTAAGGGCACTATATCAAGAAATTATTAATTTGAGTTGATAAGTATAATGAAACATTGAGTGGAGAAAGTAGATGCTGCTTGGGCTGTATTGCTCTGTAGACCTTTTTCTGTATGTGATCCAGAGAAATTTGTACTTTACCAAAAAAAACAAAAAACCCACATTGTCTAATCCAAACATTGAGGCTGCAATCCTACACACTTCCCTGGGAGGAAAAAACAACACAGGGATGGGGAACCTGTGGTCAACTAGACTACAACTCTCATCATTCCTGTCCATTCTCATTGGAACTGCTGAGGGTTGGAGTTCAACAACCAGAGGTTCCTTATCCCTGGTTTACACTGCTGCTGTTCTTTTTAACCTGCTCTTTGTTATTCCAAATCTTGCAATTAAGAGCTCACTTCCACGAAAAAGATTAGCAGTTTTTCTTCATGGCAAAGGTCACAAATCTTAGCTTCCTTGGTCTTGTTGGTGGAAGGTCTTACAGAAATGTTCGCTGTCAACAGAAGGGCTGCCGTCTTTTGACATCGAAAGAGTAGTGAGGCCTGTTATAATTTCTTCTGTTTCTAGGCAGTGCTCCAGTTTGCAAAGGTACAATAAAGCCCAGTTTCATGGACATAACACACAACGTTCTAAAGGTAATCCACTTCTAGGCTCTGTGCCATCCAGGTGTCTTTGCTCAGCAGGGAAAGGAAAATCTCCCTAATCCTAGATTGTTATCATAAATACCAGTTCTCTTATTTTTCAGAGGCATTCTTGTATTTACGAAAGCAGTACACATTAAATCTCCCCTCCATACCTTTTACGATATTGAAGAGTTATTCTTCTTAGTTATTCAATGTAAATTAGCCATCTGAGGTTGTGATCCAATGCGTACTAAGCTACTCTTCCTACAGCTCTAGGAGTTCGCTGTGCATCTGCCTGCAATTAAGGGTCAGAAGCCAGTGCAGATGAGGAGCTGCTAGATTTCAGAGCTGGGAGACTTGAGACTGTCCAGATGTTTTTGGTTTCCAGCTCTCCTCTCTTCCAGCCAGCTTGACCAGTGGTCAGGAATGGTGGCAGCTGGAGTCCAATAATATTTGGACCAGCTAGATGGAATACAAGAACCACCCAAGAGGCCCTCTGGAGTTGGGCAGGGGAGAGAGGCAAGCAGGCCTATGGTTTGTTGCTGTAAGAAAGAAATAAAATATAGAATTGAGAATTCCCTGGATGCCAAAATCCAGGTATGGGACCAGTACTCTTTGGTGAGGGAACCCCAACAGAGATTTAAAATCACAAAACATGCAGCAAAGTAAAGTGTGGAGATATAGGCTGTTAGACCTTTAAAATATGTCCTTGAGAGTTCCAGAAACTTCCCTCTTCCCCTAGCATAGAAAAAGAGCATACATTTGGTAAGCTAAAAATGGTTTACGTCTGGATGTTGTTGGATTCCATCAGCCTCAGCAAGAACAGCCAATGATCATGGAAGGTGGAAGTTGTAGTACAGCAACATCTGGGAAGGACCTGGTTTTCCCATCCATGCTGTAGGCCATCAACAATTCCACCTTCCTTCCCCGCCCCTCACTCCTTCCCAGAGTGCAGCACAATAAGTCCCTAACATATAGGGACAGGTTGGCATCATCTCAGTGTCACAGGCTGCAACATTTCGGCTACAACAAACTTAGCTGGCTTTAGAGTTCAATGTGAAAGGATTGGTCCTAAGAATTTATCCTTCATATAATAATGTGCATTGGATTTTACTGTTTTATCTTTTGTAAACTGCTTTGAGGTGTAAACATTTTAATACATATACATATACTCTTTTCTCCAAATTCCATGGCCTCCACCAAGCTTGTTTAGATGGAAAAGGATGAAGGGCATATTCAGCAATAGGAGACATCAGCTAAAAATGAATCCCCTTGTGATACAGGCATAATTGTACATACTGAGTTATATGAATTTCCTGACTAAACTTTTGCTAAGTAGAAAAACTTAAGGTATTATGTTCCCGGAATTTAATACAATAATGGCCCCTGCTAAATACATTTCTTGGCAGTAGATGGTCAGCTGACCATTGACCTCACTAATCACTAACTGGAAACATCTGACCTTCAGGTTGTTTTTCTCCTATAACTCGGGGGTGGGGTGGGGAGTCTAGTCATCTTTTTTTAGCTGCTCTTATCGGTTGTATCTCACACTCTGTATCTTAAGTGATGCAATGCACTTCATTTTACTGCCTCTCCCCCAGATGAACTGAATGACTGGAATTATAATCAGTGGGAAAGCAGAGATTCAGTTAGCAATATTAAATGTATACGTGTGTACATTTTCACTAAAGGTTACTTTTGCCCTTGTTTGTCTGCACTGTACAGCATAGTCATGCTCTACTGATGCTAGATTTCTAGGTCTAACATTTGTGGGTGTTTATGGCTAGAAATGTTCACACATTACATTCAACGAGTGTGGAGTCTGTGTACCCATGTATTAATCAGTAAGTGTACACACTTTTGCACGAATGCTGTTACTAGTGTAGAGACCATTTGACCCCTTTGCTCAGTGTGATATATGAACATGCTTACTGTCAATGGAGTACAGATGCTACAATTCATGCCGTTTTTTCTCAGTTGTTACACACACACACACAGTGGTACCTGGGGTTACGTACGCTTCAGGTTACACACTCCGCTAACACAGAAATAGTGCTTCAGGTTAAGAACTTTGCTTCAGGTTAAGAACAGAAATCATGCTCTGGCGGCGCGATGGCAGCAGGAGGCCCCATTAGCTAAAGTGGTGCTTCAGGTTAAGAACAGTTTCAGGTTAAGAACGGACCTCCAGTACGAATTAAGTACTTAACCCGAGGCACCACTGTACAGTAAATCAGGAATGGGGAAGCTGTGGCCGTCCAGCTGTTCTTGGACTCCAGTTTTGATCAGTCCTGTTCAGCACTGCCAATAGTCAGAGGTGATAGGAATTGTAGTTCAGAAACATCTTTATTTTGGGGCAGAATCGGATGAAATATGCAGGCATGGAAGCTGTATCTGAGGGGATGAAGCCTGACACATTTTGGAAGGATAGCTGTAGTGGCTAAGGGCAACGGTTACAATTTGCCACAGATAAAAAAGAAAAAAGAAAAATTAACATTTAATGCCCCCTAATGTTTTGTGGGCAATTGGTCTGACAATTTCAGACACAGGAGAGCAATCCCTGGTAAGAAAACTGGTCGATTACAGGAAAATTGCTTTTTTGTGTCTGCTTGATGCCTTTAAGACAGATTTGCCCCTCTCCCTGTGATTTTCTGGGCTACAGTTTTATTATGAAAATGCCATTCATAGTATTGGCGCCCCCAGGAAAGTAAGCTGCAAAATTCAGGATAGCGGCAGGAGCTAGGGAGTAATGTTGAATGGGGGAAAAATAATAATCTGAGCTTCAGGCTTGTGCTCTGTTCAGCTGGTGCCAAAAGCCACAGAAACTAAGTGTAAGGATGATTTGAGTGGAGTGGATGGGTGGGCATGTGGTGCAGTCAGAAGGACTTGAATGTCCAGCTATTTACGAGCACAGAACAGACAGGAACATGGTGATACATTACTTAAACATGTCTTCCCAAAAGTCTAGCAGTCTGAAACAATCTTTGTGCCTTTGCCTGGATCACCCAGTTATACAGTAAGCTCAGCACTCTGATTAGAAGCTGGAACTATTCATCACAAAAAATTCTTACTTATTCCCCACCTCTCTCCTCCCTGGTATTTTCCTCAGATGGCAAGCTTGGAGAGAAACTTTTCAAATTTCAGAGGTATGCTCTGTGTAAAACATCCAAAGCTCTGAAGCACCACAAAGTGCTTGGGTCTGAAGCACTTCAGAGAGATTCCACTTCGACATGCCTCAAATTTGCCTTAAGCTGGCTTCTTCCATTCTTGATTCATCCAAATCTTTTGTACACTCCTAGTACAACTTTTCCAACATGATAGCACATGACACCAACCATCATAGATGTGGATATAGATGCATGTCACTGCTACAGTGCTCCTCAGATGTGTGTTGAGAGTAAGGATGGTGTAGATAATTGGTTCGGTTTACATTACTTAATTCTGACTTCCTGAACAATACGCAAACTGAAATGAAGCTGTATTTTAAAATTCACACTTCTCTGAATTTTACAGTGCATTTCTCCAGCTAGGTACTGTACACAAAAATGCATTTTTTAAAAAGAAGCAAAAAGAAGAAGCATACAAAAATGCATTATATTAGGCAGAATCACTTATAAATCTGTGTATATTAAGTAAAATTGCATAAAACGTGTGTATTAGGAGAAATTCACACAAAAATAGTGATGAATTTTCATGAGGAATTGAAAATTTGCAAACTGATGTGAATGTGGAGGAATGAATTCAAGATTTGAAAAATGAGAAATGAAGGAAACAGAAATTGACAGATTTGCCCATTCCTGACTGAGGTAGTAGCACCTATGCTGCTCTGTCGTTTCCGTCTTGTGAATAGTCATCTATTAATTTAATGTATACCCCACACCCTTCATCCCAAAGGAGGCTATGAAATACACTTGCCAAGAAACGTTATGAACAGGAACCCTTTAAGAAGAAGATGTAGGCCAAGATCAAAGGGCACCTAAAGAAGTCTGTGGAAATGTATCCCTTTCATGAGAATTTGTACATAATTTATTTAAAAACATTGAGAAACATTTGGAAGGCAGATAAATGGAGCATGAAGTTTTACAAGAGCACCTCTGCAAGTTCCATATGAACAATTTTGTTATAAAAGAATCAAACTGAAGTCGCTTGCCATTTACATGTTGGAAACTGTTAATATTTGTTAATATTTGTTCAGTGAAACACAGAAACACAAATATCTAATATAGGATTTAAGATAGCTGGTCAATTGAATGTATATTCTTTGGCATAAATGCTGTGTATATGTATTCATGATACCTTCGTCCTCATCAAAACATTTGAAAATGACTGTGGCCATTGTGGGTTTTTTCCTGACTTTCAAGAATTAAGCATACAGCATTCACT
This sequence comes from Podarcis tiliguerta, assembly GCF_965153285.1. Taxonomy (NCBI): domain Eukaryota; kingdom Metazoa; phylum Chordata; class Lepidosauria; order Squamata; family Lacertidae; genus Podarcis; species Podarcis tiliguerta. Next base: position 65,108,996 of record NC_139537.1, on the reverse strand, counting down.
GAGTGGGGGAAGATGGGTAACTAAGGAAATAGTTCTGTGGGAGGAAGATTAAGCTTGTGATACAGTAGCTAAAGAATTGCACAAAAAAGGCAGAAGGGAATCTACTGAAAATAGGTGCATTGTCTTGTGTTTATTGGTGCTTAGGACACAATTAACTAACAATGAAATCTTATGCATGTCTACTTAGAAGTAAGCCCCGTTAAGTTAAATAGGGCTTACTCCTAGGCAAGTGGAAAAAGTAAAATGGTAAAAATTTCTAATATGTTAAGTAGGAATCCATCAGTTCATTGTTTACTGTCACTTTGTATAGCATTATGTGTTTCTTTTCTTACTAGCGGTATATTTGGCATATATATTTCCCTTTTTTTTAAAAAAAATCAACTTGTTTGTCTTAAAATAATTTCAAGAAATATACTGGTATTTTTAAAAAACCATACATCAAAATAATCACTTAAAGGAAGATAAACTTGAAAAGGAAATTCAGGAATTATGCATGTCCCATGGATAACACAAAAAGCATATTTATCATCTAGTATAACTAAACAAGTCCCATACAGGAATTGATACAGGAACTGACACAGCAACTGTTGCTGATGGGGATATTGGAAGATTTTTGTCTTTGATAGATTTTTAAATTAATAATGGAATCAGTGTAATGGATCTGTATGTAATAAATGGGAAACAATGTGTTTCCTTTGTTTTTCCAAAGAGATAAATACTTGCAAGGCAAAGATAGGTTCATGACTTTGTCTGCAGGCGATAATGTTTTCTGAGTCATATTTTTTGGTTGCACCTCCTATTTGATCTAAGTGTCTGCACTTCCATATACAGTGGACACTCAGGTTGCGAATGTGATCCGTACGGGAGGCATGTTTGCAACCCGCAGCGCCGCATCTGCGCACACTCGGGTTGCGATTCAGCGCTTCTGTGCATGTGCAAAGCGCGATTTAGTACTTCTGCACATGTGGAAGCGCCGAAACCCAGAAGTAACCCGTTCCAGTACTTCCGGGTTTCGGCGCGTCCGTAACCCGAAAACGCGCAACCTGAAGCATCTGCAACCCGAGGTATGACTGTATTGAGGATTGTGTTGACTAAAGATTTCAGTTGTTAAATGTATAATGAAGGAAAATCTAGCCAATTCAACACTAATCGGAATCTAATCAGTGAGCTTATGCTCATTGGTGACTATTACAAGAGGAAAACATTTGAGTTTCCATGGTCTTTAGTGTCGTGAAGGATTTTCTCCTACATTTGTAGGGCCAAGTTAATTTGTTTTTGTCAACAGAGGGGGAAATATTTCTCAGCCTGATAAATTTGCTCATTTGAACTTTAGGTTGCTGCTGCCTGTTTGGTTGTTACATTTTTTTATCACACAATTCCTTGAGGGATCTCAGGTAATATACAAGGTGTTCCCCACTTCATTTTCTTCTCAACAACATGGTTCTCTTCCTCCGTCTTTTATCTTCACAACAGCCCTGTGAGGATGGTTTGGTTGAGAGATGGTGACTGGCCCATATTACTCAGTGAGCTTCATGACTAGGTAAGATTTGAAGCCTGATCTCTGTGGTCCCAGTCCTTCATTTTAAAGATGGCATCTCTCAAGCAAAGAGAATTGTACCTAACAGGTAAAGCTTTCCCCCAGGATTAAGTCTAGGATTCTGTGTGCTCTCCAGAATGCAAGAAAGAAAAGCATAACTCTAAGAAAAAAATGATTTTTCTAAACTCAGCAGTTTTTGCATAATGTCTGTTCCTTTGCTATGACTTATTATGATCATCCACACAATCATTTTGTCATAGTTGTTGAGTGACAAATTTCATTGTTGGTAACAATATATGTTCTGTGGATGCACCAACATATCTCCAGCTCATCTGTTGGTAGAGAATTTAATCAGGAATCTGTGGCCCTCAAGATTGTTGGATGCCAAATCCCATCAGCCCAGTCAGAATGGTCAATGGCAGCGGATCATATAAAGAGACACAGATTCCCCATCCCTGTCATATGTGGTGAAGTTTGACTAGTCAACATACAAAAAACAGTTTCATTGAAGGTTTTGGTATCTTTCTGCCTTACAAAGCCCATATTAATAATATTAGTTGGACTATACAAGTTTTGGAGGGATTTATTGCTTAATATCTCAAAGGACACTTTAATATTGCATCAGTGGATTATTTTTGTGTGTGGTCTAGTAGTCTGGAATCAATCACAATGGTGCATTTCTCCATTGCAAAGCTGGCTCTTTCCCATTCACACAGCAGTAAAACTTTCATTCCTGTCCCTGATGGGTTGCAATATAAGACAGTAAACATATCATATCACAACACCTGAAAGGTATATAGCCCATTCCCAGACCTAGGTCAGTGTATCACACAGAGAAAGAAGGAAATATTTCTGAAATTGCACTACTAAATCTTTTTAAAAACACAGCTTTTGGAAATTGTATAGACACTTGGGATATTACTTTAAATTATGGCAAAGTTCAAATGGTGGGCAAAGCGCTGTTAAAACAGCTGTAGGGTAACAAAAATATAATATATCACAACAAGGTCATCAATATAGCTATATGTTTGCCATTAACTAAGAAGCATGATCACTCCTACTAGTTGCTTTGGATAAATGTTATACTGAGGAAAGGCAAAATATCAGCAGGGGCTCCCAACACATATTTCCCATAGAGCAACCCTTTAACTCTTGTGGGATCAAAGAACCTCAGTAGGTTCTCGGCTAAAGGTAAAGGGACCCATGACCATTAGGTCCAATTGTGACCAACTCTGGGCTTGGGGCGCTCATCTCGCTTTATTGGCCAAGGGAGCCGGCGTACCGCTTCTGGGTCATGTGGCCAGCATGACTAAGCTGCTTCTGGCGAACCAGAACAGTGCATAGAAACGCCGTTTACTTTCCCGCTGGAGCGGTACCTATTTATCTACTTGCACTTTGACGTGCTTTCGAAGTGCTAGGTTGGCAGAAGCAGGGACCAAACACTGTTGCAGGGATTCGAACCGCCGACCTTCTGATCGGCAATTCCTAGGCTCTGTGGTTTAACCCACAGCGCTACCCGCATCCCTAGGTTCTAGGCTACTGCCTGGTATATTGAATGAATAGCCTACAGATGCTTGAACTCCATGTGTACATCACCATAATCTAAACCAATTTACTTATGTGTGAGCTAGTTTTAGAGAACACAATGGGGCTTTACCCTAAGTGTACGTATGTAGGCCTTTAGCATCAATGGTTATAGACGATTCAATTTAAAAAATATATAATCTGAAGGGCCCTAGGTTCCTAACAGCACTAGCAACCTGTTAGTTCAATAGCAATAGTTCAGCAGAAGGGCAATTGAATAACAAGATAGGTGAACGGCAGCAGATCAATTTAATGCTAATGATCCGACTGGTTAGTGACAGTTGAGTTAATCATTTCATTAAATTCCTAAAGCCTCTTTTCAGTGTCCTAGCTGCCTGCCAGCATAACATTATTCACTCGTTACTTCTGCTCCCTTGCAGCCGCCACAGTTAGCATGTCTGGACACACCAAAGATGGTGCTAATAATATTCATGCGGCAGTCGTTGCATACTTAAATAAGTCTTTTTGCAATCTTGGTATATCCACTCCTATAATACCTAGTAGGAAAGCTTCTGGCTTTTTAACAAACATTATTTTAAACATCTTCTTCAATTCATTATAAAGCATTTCCCAGTACTTCTTAACAATTTTGCAATCCCACCACATATGGAAAAATGTCCCTTCTGCTGATTTACATTTCCAACACTTACTTTCTTTATTTTTATACATTTTTGCTAATTTTACTGGAGTTAACTCCAGAAATAATTAAGACTAGCAGGACACAGCTGACTTCCCATAGTCAGCTTGAGATTCTCGGGCATGGGGGTTAGCAGCAATGACTGTATTGTCTTGAAGTTTGTCTTATACGAAGCCCCGAGGGCAGTCATTTTGTGAGTAGCACTACAGCTCAGAATGTGCCCATTGGTCCAAAAAGGTTGGCAACCCCTTTAGAGCGTGGGCCAATATCTTGGCTGAGTCACTTTCATAAGGGGAAACTTCCAATTGCCAAGGCAACCTGCCAAACTTTCCTTCCATAAGTGCTGATGGCAAAGCATTGAACATAAATGATCTCCTGTGTCCAGGACTATTTAATGTTGCTAAATACCTAGCAGGTAGATAATCATTGCTAGCTGGATTCCAAGACTGTGGCAGAATATAGGGTAAAGGTAAAGGGACCCCTGACCATTAGGTCCAGTCTCGAACGACTCTGGGGTTGCGGTGCTCATCTCGTTTTATAGGCCGAGGGAGCCGGCACACCGCTTCCGGGTCATGTGGCCAGCATGACTAAGCTGCTTCTGGCGAACCAGAGCAGCGCACGGAAACGCCGTTTACCTTCCCGCTGGAGCGGTAACTATTTATCTACTTGCACTTTGATGTGCTTTCGAACTGCTAAGTTGGCAGGAGCAGGGACCGAACAACGGGAGCTCACCCCATCATGGGGATTTGAACTGCCGACCTTCTGATCAGCAAGTCCTAGGCTCTGTGGTTTAACCCACAGTGCAATAGGGTAGTGAAAAGCTATTGCTGCAAATTTTCTTATCAAAGTTTGTTAACAAATTTCACACCTAAGCAAGTGTAATTAAATAATAATAATAATAATAATAATAATAATAATAATAATAATAATAATAATTTATACCCCACCCATTTGGCGGGATTTCCCCAGCCACTCTGTGTGGCTCACAACAGATCAATCAATAGATATGTAGTGGGGAATGCATGAGTAATGGAAAGATCTCTTTCTCTAACACACTCTGATTCATTTACCAGCCAGAGAAGAGTACTGATCAGGATACAAAGGATCCTGAGGCTCAGTTCCCCATGGTGACTCCAGCTTCTTCTTTCACCATCTGATTGTTCAGCCTTCTTGAAGAAGTTCCATGCTTGGTTCACCACTGCCAGCCCACTTCTGGAAGGCAGACAGAGGTGCACGAAACAATGCTGATCTTCTTCATATTTGTGTCTGAGAATCCTACAAACATTCTGTGAGCTTATCCCAAATGAACTTCAAGTCCAAGACTTTGAAGGTCGGCTGTCACTGTTAATAGCAATGTCAATCACTGCAAAGTCAAAGAAAAATGTGAACGTCCAATTATCTTTCTCTGTGAAGTTCTGAGACTTGAAGGATGTGATAGCAAGTACTTATGAGGCACTGAGAGGTGTGCTATCAGGGAAGTGGGGGAGAGAGAGAAAATAATTTAGAGTTCAGTTCCACTTAGTTATGAGTTATGACATACTGCATGATAATCTCTTTTTCCAATATGCCTTAAAGAAGTGGCTGCCGAGGCCAAACATTTGCACATCTGTTCAAATTGTTCCGCAGAAGAGCATTAAAGTAAGGACTCCATCCTTGTGCAGTTTTGACATTTTGAGACAATGTGCACAAAATTGGGTCTAAGTGACAATGTGCAAAAAAATAATAATGGGGTCTAAGTCCTTGATATATTATTCTTTTGCTGTGAGTTGTTTATCCTCCAACCTGACATATGGTTAAGTACTTCCCGCTCCAAAAGGATTCCACTTTGTGTATGCCCAGCCAAGCTCAGTGCTAAAACTCATTGAAACTCCCTTGACACATGCTCTCTCTTTTTTAACCCAGTTACATAACAGTTGTCCTCCTTCTGATTCAGACACAAAAGAAACAGAAGAGTGAATATTGTTTCCAGGATTCAATCAGAATAATGTACAGGGTTCCCCCCTCCCCGCAGAGGATTCATTCCAGAGCCCTGTGCACAGAAGCAAAATTGCATAAAATGGGGAGCGGCCTCTAAAAAGCTTCTGTATGTCCATTTTTCCCTGGCTCTCCAGCTCTCTCTCCTGCTGTCTTCTGCTTAAATTGGGCACTTCTGTAAAATAAAGGAAATGTTCCCAGGAAACGGAGCACTTTCTACTAGCATGAGGACAGGTGACCAGCCTTGTGGTCTGCATATTTTGCACTGATCTCATGTTGGACTCTTTCAGTGATGCTGGATTTAGGGCAGTGTGGGCTGTTCCGCTGTAAAAAGGCAACAAGCCGAGGAGCGCTTTGATAGGCTTGGTTTTTGGACAGCTTGTTGCGAGTTGCAACTCAGAAAGCAGTATGCAGTAATCAGTGCTAGCTGTGCCAAAAGGAATTATTGTGAAAATAAGAAACTGCAGCTTTCTCATACAGCAGAAAGTTGTTGTTGTCATTGCTATCATCATCATCATCATCATCTTGCCATTTCAACCTATGCTTTCCAATGAAGATCCATACACACACACACACACACACACACACACACAAAATTCATATCTTCTTTTATGGTCTGCTTGATACCTGCTTATTGTTGTAATCCTTTCGTAGGTTCGTTTTTTTTGCAATGGGGGAGGGATCTGTGCAACTTCCAGCTCCTTAAAACACAGGTTTATGCAATCATAAACTGGGGCTTAATAACCTTAAGGAATTGGGAACCAAATACGGTATTATCCACATACCTCTGAGTATAGCTCATCAGTACTGAAATTCTAGCTTTTTGTAACTGTACTGAGACTACTTTATTCAAAGGCATTCAGAGCTGGATTTCACATTCATCTCTCTTCCATCTTTATTGGTTTTGTTTTACTCTTCAAATTATGGACCATAGCTCTCACTATGATGATAACTTTGGAGAAGAGCTGTCAGTTTTAGAAAGCTCTTTTCCCAGATGCAGGATGAAGCAGAGTCATTCCATTGTATGCAGAACTGTCTGTATCTGTGTCACATGGAAGCAGAAGGCAACCTGCTGAAGGGTTATTATCTTGTTTGACAGCACAGTTCTTTCAGACCTTTTTACTCATCAGCATCAATGTTTGGAGCCGGCAGCAAACATCTGTCTGAGACACGTCATGCTGTTTATTGGCAGCCACAACTGCACAAATAAAACATAGGCCTTCTGTGTTTGGAATGGTCACTTACCAGAGTAGTTATCTTGTGTTTAAAGCAGTACATCATATCAACCTCTTTACTTAGTGCATGGAGCAGCTTGTTCCTTTACAGAAAGTAGAATCTGATTTTCAGTATGGCTCTTGTAACTATGTCAAGCTAGTGTTGGTGCTTTGAGAGTGAGACTTTTCTTGGCCAAAGAAAGAACAAATTCCTTTTTGTACATATGGCAGTTTTAGCAAGTGACCTCCCCCCCCCCCTTTTTCATAAATGTGTTTCATCGTTATTTAGTTGAGAAAACGAACTTTACAAACACAAACACCAAACCATTAGCAGATGGTTTCTTGATCTTAAGTGTTTGCAACTGTGTTTTTGCCTGTAATGTTGGCAAAAGCGGATGTGGAGAAAATACCACAAAGACAAGCTAGAAGTCGTTTGGGCAATGGTAGAGGTGAAGAGATCATTTTCCTGCCACTGTTGCATCTTCTTAGGGCCATGCAGTGGAACTTTAATGGACAGGCAGGCATCTGTTTCATACTGTCATATGGGGAGATGGTGGTGTCCTTGTTATGATCTGGTTGTAGTATAACTTGCTGTTGAAGTCACTCACATCCAAAATTAGAGATGTGTTTTCTAATCATTCATACGGTTTCTTCTTGTTCTAAACATGCATATGGTTCTTTACAGCTTATGCCACGTGAGATGTGGTCAGGCTTCTTGGAGAAGTGAGATGGACCACTTGCGCTATCCTGCAAGGTGATTAAATTTTGGGACTAGCATCTTAGTTGCTGAAAGTTAAAAATGCCTCTTTATGAAAGGGTGAGGTTCCAGCAAACATCTGGCCTGGTTTGGGGTTCAAATCTAGCTGGTGTATGGGCTTTGCTGGAAGAAGGGAGAGGGAGACTGTGAACCTGCTGATACTTCTGCTAATTCTTATCTTACTAATTCTTCTGGATCTCTCAGTACATTTCTTGAGCCACAGGTCTAGGCGGCAGTTGGCTTCTGAGCCCAATTCAAAGTGCTGGTCTTGAGTATCTGAGACCAGTTTGTCTCAAGAAACATATGTTTCCATATGAAGCAGCATGGGTGATACCCTCAACACTTGAGACCACGTTGTTTGCTGTGCTACTGTCTGAAGTATAGTAGGCAGGGACATGAAACAGGGCTTTCTTGAAGTGGTAGAATGCCTTTCCTAGAGAGACTGATATGCTGATATGCTTCTTGCATTTACATGTGCTGCCAAGCTTGCCTTTTAACTAACGCCTTTGATCAGAATTGTCTGCTGTGCTGTATAAAGCTTTTCACTATTTTATCTCTGTTTTTTGTGTGTGCCTTCCCTTTTTTTATGCCTCACTGTTCAGTTTTTATTGTCTGTTTTATCATCATCAGTCATCCTGAGGGCCAATGATGGAAAGATGAAATATACATGTTATAGCAAATAAGGAAAGAAGTAAATAATGTGGCTGCAATAATAACACTTTTAACTTAATAGGGAATCAAAGAGTTGTAGAGTTGGAAGGGACCCAAATGGTTATGTAGCCCAAACCCCTGCAATGCATTGGTATTATGGCAATCATAGGTTGGATCCAGACTTAGCCATGCTTAGAGTAGATCTGATGAAACCAATGGAGCTTAAGTAAACCATGATTAACTCTAGATCCAACCCATTGTATGTGCCATTATTGTATATCTTGGCAGAGCTTCAAACATTGCACATAAAGGGTAGGAGAGTTGTAATTTCCATTACAGTGGTACCTCGGGTTACATACACTTCAGGTTACAGACTCCGCTAACCCAGAAATATTACCTCGGGTTAAGAACTTTGCTTCAGGATGAGAACAGAAATCATGCAGCGGTGGCGCAGTGGCAGCAGGAGGCCCCATTAGCTAAAGTGGTGCTTCAGGTTAAGAACAGTTTCAGGTTAAGAACAGACCTTCAGAATGAATTAAGTTCTTAACCTGAGGTACCACTGTAAATAATTTCAATTATTACAGACGAAAGGTAATGTTAGAAAATGAACTTGAACAGGAGCCTCTGAATGGTGAAATTTGTTATATATTTCCCACATGCAAGTTCCTTGCCTCGTGTTACAATGCCATGTTAAAACAGAATGCACAGCTCATGCTTACTTCCTCTTCCCTGCCTCTTGGTGCTCAAGGTGGTACTCATGGGATTATGCAGGTGGCACTGTGGTCTAAACCATTGAGCCTCTTGGGCTTGCCAATCAGAAGGTTAGTGGTTTGAATCCCCATGATGGAGCGAGCTCCCGTTGCTCTGTCCCAGCTCCTGCCAACCTAGCAGTTTGAAAGCACACCATTGCAAGTACATAAACGGGTACCGCTGCAGTGGGAAGGTGTGCACTCTGGTTTCCGTCATGGTGTTCCATTGTGCTAGAAGCGGTTTAGTCATGCTGGTCACATGACCCGGAAGGCTGTCTGTGAACAAACACTGGCTCCCTTGGCCTGAAAGCGAAGATGAGCGCCGCAACCCCATAGTCGTCTTTAACTGAACTGTCCAGGGGTCCTTTACCTTTCCTTTTTTACATCATTTCATGCTCTCAGTAACCTAATGAAGTAGGTTAGGCAGAGAGATAGTGTTTGGCCCAAGATGCTGAGCTGAAACCAGGTGTCTCTGCTCCAAGTCTAACTCTGGCTCTTACGGCTTGAATGAGAGAGCAGAAGAATTTACTGCTTCGCATACATTTACATTCTTCTAAAAACATCCTCCCTCTGTCTAATCTAGTGGGTTTTTTGTTTCCTTTTATTTTTATTTTTTTAAATGTTATTTTCTTGTCTGTAGTGCAGTTAATAGTCTCTCATTATTATAATTCCTAACTGCTACGTTGTGGGAGTATTACATTTTTTGTCAGTTTAAAATTGCTGTGGCCTGAAACAAATCTGCAGTGAAACATCTGTCTTGCCATTTTTGTATAGTTTCAAAGATGGGGGGAAATATAAAAAAATCCCCTATGGTTTCAATTGCTCTCCTAACAAGCTGCTACAGAAGAAAATGGTAAAATAACAAGCTGTCACAAAGGGAAATTTACAAATGAAACTTGAGGAACTATTTCCTAATATTTACTCTTCTCCATGGGGTGAAACACTTCCCTTTGAAATGCAGACACTGAAAGCATTTGCTGCCTTTCAGCATGCTTGCTTCTTTTCTTGGCAATGACATGAGCTTGCACAGAAAAAAAGATGAAAATGCCAGCGACAGAAAAATAAATAAATAAATAAAGTGCAAGTCTATTCCTATCCTATCAGAAAACAATTAAGAGTGTCTAAGAAGTGGGTGTTAGGGACACGGGTGGCGCTGTGGGTAAAACCTCAGTGCCTAGGACTTGCCGATCGTATGGTCGGCGGTTTGAATCCCCACGGCGGGGTGCGCTCCCGTTGCTCGGTCCCAGCGCCTGCCAACCTAGCAGTTTGAAAGCACCCCCGGGTGCAAGTAGATAAATAGGTACATGGTGTTTCCGTGTGCTGTGCTGGTGCTGGCTCGCTAGAGCAGCTTCGTCACGCTGGCCACGTGACCCGGAAGTGTCTCCGGACAGCGCTGGCCCTCGGCCTCTTAAGTGAGATGGGCGTCTAACCCTAGAGTCAGACACGACTGGCCCGTACGGGCAGGGGTACCTTTACCTTAAGAAGTGGGTGAGTCAAAATTTAATACAACACACATAACATTTTGGGTAAACTTCAGACATCTTCAGGTTCTGGCTTTCATTACTCCCCAGCATTGCCTATGAACATTGGAAAAACTGGGGCCCTCTTTTGCTACAAAATTTGGCATTCAGAATTATGTGCCTGCTCTGGTTTTAATGACAGCACCGAGAGCTGATACTGAGACTGCAATCACCTAACCAATTATTCCAGAATAATCTTACTGATTTGAGTGGAGTTTCTCAAGGTTCTGCAAAACTGTCCAGTTGTATAGCTGCTAACCCCATCTCTCGGCCTGAACTGCTCATCCAAGTAAGGGTTTGTGTAGAAGAGAGGGGCCACTAGGGGCGCATCGGAAGATGGCTGACAATAACATCTCTCTGACCCACAGGAGGTAATTAGGAGGCTGTGATGGGACCCAAGGTTATGGGGGGGCTGCCCTTGCCTGCTGTGCCCTATACCACCCCCGAATTTGTGGGGATGGGGGCACTAGGCAGAATGCCCTCCTGTGGATCTCGGTGCTCCTGGACGCTGTCTCTGATTCCCGCCGCTAGCTGCAAGAACTTCAAAAGGAACAATTAGGAAGAAGCGAATGCACATATTTCAAGGAAGGAGGGGAAGTAAAGACTGCTAACTGAAGAGTTCTCTGATAAACAAGACGAGTTGGAGGAACAAGAATCAATCATGAGAAGATATGCCAAGACTCGGTATGGCAAAGGGACTGGATGGGGGAGGGGAAAAAACCTTTCCTTTCTTTCCTCTATGTGATTAAACAAGAATCCCCCCCCCCCCGTCACAAGTCAGAAATGTGTTTTAATGACTTAAGCTGTGGATTTACGACTGTATGGAGATGAATTTTCTAACCAAAGCATGTTTTAAGAAGAGCGTGGAAAGTTTAAGAGTTTTGGAATGACGCAGTTAAAAATACCGTCGCCATGTTGGTAAGCTCTGTCGGAGGACTTGAGTCTGGGAGGAGGAAAAGAGCTGTTTTTATATTGTGGGTGAGACTCCTCAGTGGGACGTAAGAACGACAGATCCTGAGATTAATGATGGAAAGAGCGATGTTATTTATGAAAGTGATGATATATGGAAACCATCTCGATATGAGGATTGGATGAACGGAAAAATCCACACAGGATATAATTGGTGTTTATCTGCTTAAGGAGATTATCAGAAGAGATCATAAAGAAATAAAGAAAAAATATACGAACAAGATGAGATGTGAAAACAGCAAGAGAAGACTAGATAAAATTATGAACTTTATTTGGACTGATTTGGATATTAACGCAGTAGCAAGAAGATGATCAGAATCCCCCTTCGGAACTTGAAATATGGGTCCCCTCAACAAAAATTTAAAATTCGGCTTTGTAATTCGGAATTTATGTGATGTGATTTGATTTGATTTGATTGGTCGGTTAATAAAAATTAGTTTTTAAAAAAGGGGGTTTGTGTAGAAGATTACTGTGCATGTATTCAGGAAAAAAAGAGGGTATAGGGAAGTCCAGCAGAGCTCATTTGCAAAGCCATCTTTAAAATGATCTAATGGAGAGCTGGGGCTGATTTGTTCCGCTGCTTAACAAAATCAACCGGAATGTTGTCATACTTGTTGCATTTGGATGTCACAATGTGGTCTGTATCTCCTGACATTTTCACCAGAGGCTAGAGGAGCCTAGGAAAGAGGGAATGGAGGCAAAAGCTCAAAAGGCCTCAGTTAACTTCCAGCCCTTGTTAGAACTTGCTCACTAGGAGCACTCCATGATGCTACTGTTATGGACCTGCCAGTGAAGTCTGTGGCTGAGCAAGCGACTTGAATCTGGGTTTCCCACCACTGGTCCAATGCTCTATCTGCTACACCTGTCTGCTCAGATAACTAGTGTGCTGGCTTTCCATTTGGTAATTTGAATCCTGGATACAGTGGTTGTTCCTGAGTTTGCCTGCCTTGTAGATGTGTTTGTTGATGCAAACTTATTTTTACCTTTATATTCTGCTAAGTCCTTTCCTTTTTTGAAGCAGTTGCAGTCATGGTCTATCACTTTGGACCACCTTTACTAGTGTATAGGATTGTAAGCCAACATGTAGCTGGTTGTCTGCATTTTCATTTAGCTTCTCAATAGTCCTCAAGTGGCTAACACAAGTACAGTATGCAGGGGATGGCAGGCTAGTGAAAATGTGAGCTGTACTATTTGCAACATGGTAGTATACTGAATCCATAAGTGGCTTTAGATGATAATATATGCCTATTGCATACTTTTAAGTGTGAGACAAGACAATTCAGTTGAGTTTGCTGGAGGAAGGATACCTTCGGAAGCCATTTTTAATGAACCAATTTGCTTTATTTTGTAGATTAACACGTCACACTTGGCAGTTCCCCATTGCCTTGCAAAAGTGCATATACAACACATCACAAAGAATCACAGAAATGGGAAAACAGATTTAAATTGGCAGACAGCATTGCCACCTTGTCATGCTTTGTATCAATTAATGACAATTGACCAGGCCATTTACAACTTTATACAAATTCTGTTCCCTCTGCATACTAATATTAATTTAATTGTGCATTGTGTGGAGTGATTTGCATGTAGAGTGGCATTCTGAGATTATCTGAACAACCATACCATACCACTATGTAAATGAAGCATTGGCAGAGAGCCAGCTGAAGCCATTTCTTTTTAAGGACTTAGGCCACTCTCATTTGGTAATTTGCCTGGATACACTGAAGACACCGTTTCTTGTTCTATCTTGAAATCTGACTTGAAATCTCTATCTATTATCCATAGATTGATTGATCTATTAGTCTATTGTGATTGAGACTCCCTCTCTCTCTCAGCAAAGCAACAGCTCCTTATATTTCCAGCATGTGTGCCCACATTTAGAACTCTGAAGCTGGCAGGAAGCAGTAGATGGCAGTTTGAAACAGCTAAATGGTTAGAATGGAAAGAGTTTAAGTGCCAGCTCCTATGCAGTTCCTATGCTCCTGCTTGTGCTGTCCTTTCCTTAGTGTTGGCTATTTTGCTTTTCAAATGAACTGCTGTGTGTGTGTGTGTGTGTGTGTGTGTGGATGTTGCACAGATCTACATGTAATATCTAGTTTGGCCCTTAAACTGAGTAGATATTGAACTCATCTGTCACTGCAGAGGCAAGCACATGCATTTATTTCCATATTGCGGTGATGTCAAACTGTTTGCTCCAAGAAAATGAAAAATAGTGGAATATTTTACTTGTTGCTTTGGAATTTGCTTTCAGCTCCATTTAGCATTGTTTGGTTTGACAGGCTGTGAAGTTTTCTGCTGTTCTTCTGTCCTCCACACATAGTCATTTGCATGCTGAATCCCCCAGCAATAAAATCACATGCCCATCACTGCTCCACTCCATGACTAGAATTCACTCTCTCAGGTGCTCAGGATGGAGGCTGGACAAGGATCTCTGTGCTGCTGTCAGAACTGTTCTTTGTAACCAGGCATTTTTCATACCTGAGGGTATATAGTAAACTTCGTTTGGGTCCAGGATGCATCTTATTCCTTGGCTCCCTTCAGCCTGGTTAACCTAAGACAAAATAGAGAGTGGCACATTAGCAGACTTGTTACACAAGTCATTCGCATAGTCACAGATAATATCAGTGAACCACTCAGGAGCCAGAAGTGCAATTCTGTAGCTCGTAGCATAACAAAAAAGTTATTTATTAAGGCAAATAAAGAGCTATCAAAAGCATTTTAGAAAAATAAAACTCACACAGCACTTGACTTGGATAAGAACGTATAGTCCAGGGTTTGAACAAGACAGCATATCAAGCTTTGTTTAGTAACCATAGTTCTTTATCTCAGGAGTGTTTTTATTAAGCCATTTAGATTACCAGGTATCTACAGTTACAATACTAAGTGAGGAAGCAGTTCTTTTATCTGTCCTGAACCTTTTCAACATTCGGCTTCATTGGATGCATCTGAGTTCCAGTTTATAAGAGAGGGTGAAAATTATGTCATGCCTAATCTTATAAACTTCTATCATGTCTTCTCCTACTCACCGTTTCTGTAAACCCAAAAACTCAAAAAGATGCATTCTTTCCTCATAGGGTAGTTGGTTCACCCTCTGCCATCTGAACCTTTTCCAGTTCTACAATATCCTTTGGGAGGTGAGGTGAGGAGAGGTGACCAGGGATGTACACAGTATTCCAAGTGTGGTTGTATCATAGATTTGTATAATGGTATCATGATATCAGCAATTTTATTTTCAGTTCCCTTCCTAAGGGTCTCTGTCATGGAATTCACCTGTTTCACAGCTGCCCCACATACAGCTGTGTTGACATCTTCATTGAGTTATTCATTATGGCCCAAATGTCTCTTGGGACGCGGGTGGCGCTGTGGTCTAAACCACAGAGCCTAGGGCTTGCCGAATTCTAGGGTTTACGAAATGATAATTGCTGGGGGTGAAACCTGCCTTGAAAGCCACAGACCTTCTGAGGGAGCTGTCTAGCAATCATGGTTGAGCTGCTACACTCAGGATGGCTTCAGAAGTCTCTTCTCACCTCCAGTAAACTGTCATTAGCTGAAGAGAAATAGAATACTGTTTCCAGACCATCCATTGTCTTTACAAGAGTGTATATTCCTGTTTTTGTTTCTTTGTTTGTATTTGTTTTATTGTTTTATTTGTATTATTGTTGACCCTACCTTAGATCTTGCCTGCTCTGACACTCACAAGCTGCATCTAGGCTGGGTCAGTTCTCATTTCGACTTCAAAAGTGTCAGACTTGGGCTTTGCAAGATCAGCAGGTGGCACATTCCAACTCAGGTACTCTAGCTCAACATCCACCCATCCTCACAAGCTAATTGTTTCATTTTTGCTGCGATACTTCCCTCCCATCCCCACACATTGCCGTTTTTGTATTGCCACACTAAATGAGCTGCTTGAGTGTGAATGGAAGCTGTCATATTATAGCGAGAGGTCTTATTTCTTTATTTACTTATGGCATTTATATCTTTGTGTGCTTCACTGCTGTCACCAGTCTGCATTTCATTTCCTCCTGTACTATAGCCTTGCTTCAGCCTGGGTTTCCCGTTCACCATTCTGCACTATCTAAATAACTGGCTTCTCCTGCTCACTATTCCCAGCCAACTATCCTACTCCTGCCAATACAAGAACTGCCAGGCCTGGAGCCATGGGCTTGACAGAGGAGCTATTCACTTAGGAAGGAAGGTTAAAACTGGAGCCAGGATACAAATTGCAGAAACAGCAGAAGTAGTGCCCACAAGCCAGCTAAGGTAAGGAGGTGGATAAAAGGTGCACCAGCTAGCAGCTAGGCAGTAATTTCTTATTCTAAGCCTGCCACCTGCAGATTTGATGAGCACCTCCGCAATTCCTTCATTCAAGTTGTTCATAAAGTGGTTGGACAACAGCAGACCCAGGACACAACCCTGCAGCACCCCACTTGTCAGTTTTTGTTTGGCCAGGCAACCAGCTACAAATCCACCTGCCAGTTACCTTACTCTGGGCCTCCCCCTCAAAATGCCCTCACAAACGCCCCTGTTTACAAGTCCAGGTCATGCGCTCCCAGAGGCTACAATCAGCTAAATAGAACTGCTGCTGACTTGAGTTGCCCTGTGTACTGAATCCAAAGCTATGGCTTTGGGGAACCCCTCCCCCATTGAAACCTAATGGGGAAGCAAGATAGGTTGGATAGTTAGTGTTGTGAGCCTATGCTCAGGATATGTATGCATACACAAAACCATATACATCAAAGACACCATCTTCATTCGAAGGAAATCGAACCCTGGATGAGTGCTGGAATTCCTGAATTCTCTTGCCTCTCAGAGTTTGGGGCATGCACAACAATATTATAAATGTATAACCAGTGGCGTAGCGTGGGGGATGCAGGGGGGCCGACCGCACCGGGCGCAACATCTGGGGGTTAGGGTTAGGGGGCGCAAATCCATGGGTTAGGGGGCGCAAATCCATGGGCTAGGGGGCGCAAATTACTTGCCTTGCCCCGGGCGCTGACAACCCACGCTACGCCACTGTGTATAACAGACAAACCAGGGACTATGTAGTGGGATGGACAAAAATGATATAGATGCAAAATGAGTTCATCCAGCTTGAATTATGTTCTGTTAAACAGTATTTTTCAATCCGCAGCTCTGCCACAAAAAAGAAACGCACAAAGGTGTATTTAATAGTAACAAAATAAAAAGCTTGTTTATGAAAATGAGCTTTTAATTGCTTCTCTGGGACTAAAGCAAATTGGAAGTTATGAAAAGTATTTATGTTCAAACTGACTTAATTAGTTTTCATCTGCTGTAGAGTCAAAAGTGCAATGAAATTATCAGAGTTTTCTAGATGTATCCTGCAAAACAACAAGAATTGCTTGGTGAATTAAAATGAAATGTAGAGGTCTTGCCCCTTTGGAAATGCACTCTAATAATGCCCTAAATATATTTTATAACATATGCTATGTATCATAATGTGCTAGGTCTAGCACTGTTGAATGCCTGGCACATCTTGAGAAAATGTCCTCTGGAATTATCTTCTTTTCTAATCTATGGGGGTGTGAGCAAGTGAGAAAATTGGTGGTTGCCTGAAAAGACCTAATATTTCAGAAACTTCATTTCTTGTGATTCTTAGAGGTCATGATGTGAGTTGGGAGCTCTGATAATAATTGTGGCAGATACAAGGCAGAGGTAAAAGCATTCCTCTTTCACATATGTGCACTGGTCTCAGATCAGAGAGAGAAGGGAAATCACACTGGTGTTCAGGAATATATGTACGAAAATTAGATAAGCTGTGGATGCATGTGAGATCATGGAATGGAGAGATGTAAAAAGAGGTTCCTGTCCCAAACTTCGAAGCAGAGGGCATTTGTGTGTGTGTGCAGAATTAAATCTGTATTTACTACTGTATTGCTTCTGATAGTAGTGCAGTAGGCAAAACTGGATCTTCTTGGGTACATGTTTGTGAATCAGTCCCAAGATAAATGACATGCCAAGATTCTGTAGCTTTAATTTAATTTTTGTACAATTTTAATTCTGAATTGATACAAGAAGATTTAATTGGGAAGTTTTCAGATCCTTAGCACAAACATTAAATTAAATGCTATGCTGTGTAATTGCCCGTGGTATGTTTCTAAGATGAATGGGTGTTTCTTGTCAAGGGTGCTCAGAGTTCTCACAAGGTAAGGAGGCAGTCAATTATTATTCTTTGTTGCTTTAAAGAATAGAATAGCACGAAACCAACAGTTCCTTGTGTGTTTGTACAAAACGTTCCTCTTTTACCCGGTACCATTCTGAACACAAATAAGGATCTGCTGGATCTTTCAAGGATGCAGTGGTTAGATCTTACCAGGTCCCACAGCTTTGGTGAAGGAGATGCATCCCATATAGATGAGCATAAAAGACGACTTGGGGCAAGATTTGCTCCTGCAGTCTGAAAAGACTATTTTAGTCCATTTTAGACTGCATAGTTTATCTACTATGAAGCAATCTACCCAACTCTAAACTGATTTCATCCGTATTTAGCATGCATGAGTTGTAAACATGCTCATTTGAAGAAAAACGGGGTGTTCCAAGATGAGGAAGGGTGGCATTGAACAGAATGGTAGCAGATATGGCTAACATGTGGTAGAAAGCTGGCTGAGGAGACGGATAAACCTGTGAAGATTTTTTTTTTTTTAAATGTTCAAATGAACTTTTTTTGGGGAAAGGACTGTCCACAAGCATGTATCTCCACAGCATGGGTTTTGAGCAAGATCAGGAAGCTCAGGCACAGACCGGCTGCAAGTCTTCTTGTCAAGCAGAAATTACAACAGAAAACAATGCATAAATCCTGCTCTTACTGGTGTGCCTGAAGCAGAAAATACCCTCCCACCTATGGATCCCTACAGAAACTACTCCAAAAATATTAGAGGGTGCTGGGTAGATTCTGTCAACAATATCCCAATGATGGATGGTGCTCCCTTCCACAACTCCCTTCCTCAGGTATTTCATGATTTTCTATCTACTTGCTTCCTTGTGCTCTTCAGGCTATATGTAGGTGGTGTGGGAGGATCCTTGTTTTGTTTTATTGTAGAACTTCACATTCTGGACTGATTTAGGCTGTGTGAGAAAGTTCCAGTATTAATATTATGGCTTCAGTTTATAGGCCAGGGGTGGAAACCTCAGGCCCAGGGACCAAAAATGGCCATTCAGGACTCTGGCTCTCAGAACTCTCCCCAAGCCACATAACCCCTCACTCGCCCTTGATTTGCATTCTGGGCGTTTTTGCTTGGCCAGAATGTATCCTTGAACTCTGATAATGCCTCTTGGTTGCCTTGATGGACGATAGAAGGGTGTGTATGTGTGCGCGTGTAGAAACTAGCCTATTGTATAACACACAGAACGTTAAATCTATAGCTCTGCCCACATTTGCCTCTCACCCTGCCAGTCACTCGCATGCAGCCCTCAGGCGGTTGCTGAGAAGGTTCAAAAGGTTCCCCACTCCTGTTACAGACTGATGTGGCATTGCACTTTAGTGTTACTGAGGCTGCTTCACACACCCTGCCTACTTTACCAGTATGTGTTGAAGCCCATCCCGTCACTATTGCACACAGGCATTGAGAAGACATCAAAGGTAAAGGTAAAGGGACCCCTGACCATCGGGTCCAGTCGTGACCGACTCTGGGGTTGCGGCGCTCATCTCGCTTTATTGGCCAAGGGAGCCGGCGTACTGCTTCTGGGTCATGTGGCCAGCATGACGAAGCCGCTTCTGGCGAACCAGAGCAGCACACGGAAACGCCATTTACCTTCCCGCCGGAGCGGTACCTATTTATCTACTTGCAGTTTGACATGCTTTTGAACTGCTAGGTTGGCAGGAGCAGGGACCGAGCAATGGGAGCTCACCCCGTCGCGGGGATTCAAACCGCCGACCTTCTGATCGGCAAGTCCTAGGCTCTGTGGTTTAACCCACAGCGCCACCCACGTGTCAGAGAAGACATTAGTGGAGGATAATAGGTTAGTTAACGTACAGTCCACACTTTGTAAATGGAAGTACCTACATTCTGTCCCTGACCCTGGCATCTCCAAAGAAAAACCCCACTGGAGAATGCTGCTTTACAGAGCTTTACAAAGCTGCTAACTGTTGGCAGACCTAGAGGTGGATCAGTAGTCTGACGGTAGAGGACTAGAAGAAGAGGAAGAAGAAGAGTTTGGATTTGATATCCCGCCTTTCACTCCCTTTAAGGAGTCTCAAAGCGGCTAACATTCTCCTTTCCCTTCTTCCCCCCCAACAAACACTCTGTGAGGTGAGTGGGGCTGAGAGACTTCAAGGAAGTGTGGCTGGCCCAAGGTCACCCAGCAGCTGCATGTGGAGGAGTGGAGACTCGAACCCGGTTCCCCAGATTACGAGACTACCGCTCTTAACCACTACACCACACTGGCTCTCTCTTCATATAGCATAGGTGGATTTCTCCATACACAGTGCCACAGAGACAGAATAATCTGCACCTAACAAACATTTCCTTACCTTACCACACAGCAATTAAAACAGGGGTCGCTAACCTTGCCTTTTAGCTTGAGGGCTGTATTGGGAAGCTGCAGGCCGCTGGTGGTGTGTGACTCTCACACATACACACACAGCAGAAAGCACACAGGTGTTGTTTTTTTTTTTAAATCAACCTTGGCTTTTAAAAACAAGCAAGACAGCAATTCTACATTTGTGCGTATATGTGTACGAGGAGGGACAATCAAGCCTCCCCCCCCCCTTTCCCAAATAGATGAACAACAGCACTTTCCACAATCTGACTGCACGCAGCCTCATCTTCTAGATCACGCCTTTCAATTTCTCAGGAGACAAGCTCACAACATTTTGGAAGTGGAGGGTGCGGGGAGCCAATCAGCAGCTGTTGCTGGTGAGGAGAGGAGATCAAACGGGAAGCAAAAAAAATAGCAATCCCTCAGCCTTTCCTTTGCCATGAATAAGGCAAGAGGCTGAAAGGACAGGCACCCCCCCTGTCCTCCCCCCCCCCGTCAGGAAGACACCAGGTGCTCATCCCCCCAGCTGCACTTCCTCATCCGTTCTGTTCCGCTTGGTGTCAGGAAAAGAAAAAGATAGCGGATTTTTAACGTGTAATGTTTATTATGTTTTATGTATGTCGCAAGCTGCCCAGAGTGGCTGGGGCAATCCAGTAAGATGGGTGGGGTACAATATTATTATTATTATTTGGCTGCTTCCCTTTCCTCTCGTTCTCATCCTCTCTGGGCACCATAGCAGGGAGGACTGTGTCCATTATGAGCAGCTCCCTCCCTCTGGTGCAGCACAGAGAAAGGGGATGGGAGGTTTGGGCCATCCAGATGTTGTTGTACTACAACTCTCATAATCCCATGCTGGCTTGGGTCCGATGAAAGATGGAGCCCAACAACATCACAAGGGCCACAGCCAGTCCCCCCATCCCTGGCCCAGAATGTTTGTTATGGAAGGAACAGCCTCTTTCTTCTTACCTGTACTCTTCCTTGGGGTTGGTGGGTGGGGGTGCAGTGGTTGGAACTGGGTCCAAAACCCCAATCCTGCCATCCTCACCACCCAGCGAGAGAGGGGGGCCTGCCTTATTTTGCCAACAGGCTCCCTCTGGGTGGCATCTGCTGGACTCAGCCCTTCTTGCTTCAATCCCAAAAGGCAGAGGACATGTGGGCAGAGGGAGCTTTCTGGGGGGAAGAGGGCAAGTGGGCAATTATCAAGGACAGTAGTAGCAACCATCATTTGCACAGCCCTCTGCTTGTCTTCACTTGTGGGCAGCATGGTGGGAAGAGCTGGGCTCCTTGGACAGGATCCCAACCATTGTGCCACCCAGTCTATACCACAGGCTTGGGCAGCAGGGGAGTGGGCCAGTGAGGAGGCACAAGTGGCTGCTCACAGTTTCTCTAATAGGTAGCACCATGGCCCCAATCCCTCCTGCTGCAGTACCTAGAGAGAGGGTGAATGAGACTGTGGAGGTGGGACCAGCAGGCTTCCTTGGAAGTGGCACAGCTCAGAGGAAGAGGGATAAAGAAGCAGCCTTAAACCAACTCAAATGCTAGATCCATTTAACTCAGGCAGGTCTGCACTGACTGGCAGGACCTAATCCAGATTCCAGGCAGGTATTTCTCCCAAACTTAGCTGGAGATGCCAGAGACTCCACCTGAGGCCTTCGCCATCCAAAGCTGCAGCTGTTCCCCAAGGTGGCACCCAGCAGGGATGGCTTCTAAGGGGATTCCTGACTGAGGCTCTTTCCACCTCTCACTGCTTTCCCTTTGAGGAAGGAGGGATTGGGTTTTTTTTTTACTGCTTCTATCCTCTTTCCAAACCAGCAAGAGCTGCTGATCTGCTTTTCCTTCAAAATGAAAGAGAGGCTGCGAAGCACTCAGGGTGCTTAAAAATAAATGTGGCAACGTGAATAAAATACTGGGGGAGCAGGTAAGCCCCGCACCACATAATTGATCACAAGATGCAGTGCAAGCACACCATTTGCATGGCAATGCCCATTAACTTTGGGGGCACCAAGCACCCTCAAATATTTTATGGAGGGGCACATGGGCATAGACAGATTTCTTGTTAGGGGGCAGCACCCCAGTCAGTTAAGTATTTTTGTTTGTTTAGGGGGGAAGCTTTGTCCCTGACCCGCTTGGTCCCTAGGAGTTGGCTTGCATGGCGCCCGTTGACTCTCAATCTTACATCTCCAAGCACAGCTCCATTTTGAGAAGCGGCTCGCTTGCATCTCTCCCGGGGACTTGTTTGCCACGGTGCGAGTGTCTTGCAGCAACAAATGAGAAACACCGTGTGCCTCCGTGCCTACACGAAGTGTCACCACTGAGCAGCCCCCTCCAAGATGGCCTCACGGGCTGCTATGACAGGGAGAATCCTGCCTCCGCCCTCCTGCCCCCATGGAGCAGAAGCTCTGCGCGCCTGAGGGAAAGCAGCGGCGGGCGCGAGGCAGCTGGTGGGCCCCGTCGGCAGGTGCACGGGATTAGCAACAGCTGCTGCTTCCCCAGCTGTTGGTTGAGGCTCCGGGCCGCGCGAGGCGCCTTTTTTTCCCGCCCCCTGAGAGGAGGCTGCTCGCGCGCGCCACGGCAAGGAGGCTGCCTGCTTCGTTGCTGCGCCGAGCGGGCCTCTGCGCAGTCGCGGAGGCGCTTCCTCCCTTCGCCTAGCCGGCCTGACGCCTCGCCGGCTTAGCCCCAGAGCTGGCCGGGCTGACGGGGGCGCGCGTGCGCGAGCAAGCAAGCAGCCCAGGCGGCGGCAGCAGTTTCATTGCTATCGATGGTGCCGCCGCTGGGAGATGCTGCACGCTCAGCTCGCGGCCGGAGGGGGATAGCAGCGGCAGCAGCAGCAGCCACCGCCACCGCCACCGCCTTCGTCGCCAGCTCCTTCTTCCGAGGCAAGGATTGCTGCTGGTGCTGGAAGAGACGAGCCATGCCTCCCCTGCTTCCTGGCATGGAGCTGCTGCTGGAGTGAGCGGGCGAGCGGGGCACGAAGCGAGGCAGAGCTCCGGCGGCTGCATGGATGGATGTGTTTAGCTTTGTCAAGATTGCCAAGCTCTCCGGGTAGGTCCTCCTCCTTCCCTCTCTTCACTGGGGTCTTTCTTAGGTTGTCTCGAATTCTTTCAGCTGCTGCTGCCTCCTCCTCCTCCTCCTCCTCCTCTCTTGGTCTCTCTGGTCCATTTGGGGCGCTGATGGGCGTTTGGCGCTGGAGAAACGGAAGGGAGTGAGAGGTGAGTCCGCGAAGCCCCTTCAACTTCCTCGCCGCTCCAGCGGAGGTCCTGCGTTTGCTGGCGGAGGGCGCCCCCTCCCTCCTCCCGCCCGAGGCAGCTGCTCTGGGCTCCTGTCATGCAGCCAGCGGCTCCCTGTGTGCGCTGCATGGATCATCATGTTGACGATGCTCCTCGACAGGGGAACGTGGGATTGGGGGGCTTGGACAGCGGTGTCAGAACTCTTTGGCTGAGCTCCAGGTGTAGGTTCTCTTTAGTTCGTGGGCGATTCCCGCACCAGCACTCCAAAAGCTGGTAGGGTGACCCTAGGTGGAGAAAGCCCCTCCCCAGCCTTAATTGAGATGCTCTGAAGTCCTGCTTGGATGGGAAGGAAGGTGGATCCAGAATCTTACGAAAAGCATTATATAGTTTTTAGAAATCTTGTGAATTAACTTGCAAGCCGGTCTTGGTTAACTAGCTACACCCCCCCCCCAACTTGGTTACTGAACTATGGTGGTGCTCCTTGGTTATCAAGCTGGCATTAGTAAATTAGAAATGTTGCGCACTAAGAGTTGTGGGGGTTTTTTAAGAGAAGATGTGTACCAATGCTCACGCCTTTCATTTCTGCCTTGCATTGGTACCAGCTGATCAGTGATGAGGAGTTAATTGTGTCCTTACTTAGCACAGCAGGTGGAAAATGCATCTTTCCAGAGGATGAATTTATGTGTCTGATACATTCCACCTCCCTATGCGTAGATAGCTCTTCTCTTCTCCCAATAGTAGCTGAATGTTGATCTATTGCTGTAGAAAGGAAAGCTCTTTAGAGAAAAGTTAGGCCTAAGGCTACACAGAGATATGCATGCACAAGCAAGCTGAGACCATTGAAAGCCATTTCATTGTGGTTAAAAAACAGGACTAGGCTTTCTTGGAAAAAGGTGTTATGGAATCCACAGACATTCTCAAGGTTGTGGTGTGAAAGTGATCCACCACTTTCATGGTTTTTGATAAGGATAATCTTACTAAAGAGTTTACTTTAGATTGCAACACACTCCGAGTTGCTGCTATGTTCATATATGCTGGTTAACATGCCATATTTACCACTGGTCTTTATCCATTTCTGAGGTTCTGACTGGAATGAGATGTAGTCAAAGAAGAAAACTCTTGTTGCAGAAGTACAGTGGTACCTCTAGTTATGAACTCAATTCGTTCCGGAGGTCCATTCTTAACCTGAAACTGTTCTTAACTAGAGGCGTGCTTTCGCTAATGGGGCCTCTTGCTGCCGCTGCACTACCAGCACACAATTTCCGTTCTTATCCTGGGGCAAAGTTCTCAACTCGAGGTAACTCTTCCAGGTTAGCGGAGTTTGTAACCTGTGGTGTTTGTAACTTGAGGTACCACTGTAAAAAGCAGATACATTATATCAGGGTCTTACAGGTTGTGCACCTGCCAAATTGACAAATGGTTCCTTTATAGTACAGTGTGTACTAAAGTTGGAAAATGCCACAGGTGTGAAACCATATTAAGCCAAGCTGCCTCTCCAGTAAAAGCAACAAAAAAATTCATTGTCTTTATACCCGCCCTCAGTATTTTCAAAGTATTTCTACCCAAAATATCCCCATTACACCTTCCTGTGTCAATTGCTAAGGTTTTTAGCTGTGTGGTTATCCATCTCAGAAGCTACTTTGGTATACTATAAATGGCCTTCTGAGGGTGAGGTAATAATCAGGTTTGAAGCTATGCCTCTCATATTATATTTGCAAAGTTGCTTAACGTTATGAAAGGACCTGACCTATGATGTGCAACCTTATGATAGTGGATTATATCCATTTTATGCTTTCAGAGTCATAAATGATAATTATAATTATGTGTATAATGGAATGCCTGATCCCATCCTAAGACTTGCATACTCTCAAAATCTACAGATAGAAATACATCGGGGGGGGGGGGATTTAGATGTATAAATTGGCTCCTAAAATACATCTGGTGTTCCTTGTTCAAGATGTATAATATTTTATGATCATCAATTTTGATGGTGGTGGTTAATAGTGCAATCATCTGAATTTGAATAATGGGGATCAAATGACTTAAAATTGGATGAAAATCCAGAAAAGGAGGAGAGAACTTGGAGGGAGAGGGGAGCAAAGCAACAATGAAGAGGTGGGGGACAGCAGAGACCTGACTGAAGGAGAGCAGATGAGGTGTGGGGGAGGGGCAAAGAAGAATGATGGAGGCAAAAGTTCTATGGGAGGAGTACTTGAGACAGGGGAAGTCGTGGGAAAATGTGGGGCAAAGTCCTCAGGAAGTATGAATTGAGGGTGACACTTGCCTGTCTGATCAGAAGTAGTCTTTTTATGGCCATGTTTCCATGAACACACACTTCCATCATTTGGGTAGGCATTTTGCTAGTTATTCCTTGTTGTGTGTGCGTCAAAATTCTAAGCATACTTACTTTGACATAAATTTAATTTAAATCGGTGGAACGTATGCTCACATAAGTGTGCGTACAATTAGAATTCTAGTTCGTTTTCAGGCTTGTACATGGATTCAGATGTGAGACTGATCCCTCACAATGCAGTTATCCTATACATACTTAGATGGGAGAAAACAGAGTTGAACTCAGATGCAGGATTGTGCTAACCCGTAAGGCCTATTTCTGATTTTCTGTGCATGAAACACATTTAATAATAAAAAAGCTGGTGAATTATTTTTTAAGACACAGGATCACTTCAAGTGATAACTGTTATAGTCATGGCATTAGAAGGTCTATCAGTTGACATTCTATGCCCTTTTAAAATGTGGGTTTTTGTGGGGAGGGGTTATTGGATTGTTGTTTGTATTTTGATTATGGATTTTGTGGTTTTATATTGTGATTTTATTCTGTAAACTGTGGGTATAGGGCAGTATATAAATTTAATAAATAATAAATAAATAAATTTATCAATTACAATCAATTACAGTCTTCTTCATATGCAAGGAGCACCTATGAATTAGGATAAAAACTTCTGTATGTGAACTGGTTGTGTTCATCTACAAATACCAATATAGGTCTATCTGACTAAAAATGGTCTCTTTTTTGCCTAAAATTTTAGCTATTTTAGCTCTGTTAAGTGTTGTCTGGTGTGGAGTACAAGATTGTTCCTTACAGACAGGCTAATTCAAATTACTTGAACTCAAATGCTTTGGTTTTTAATGAGGCTTACTCCCAAGTTTCTGTGGAACTTAAGCAGCAGACCCTTATTTTTTTTAGGATAGTTGATCTGAGATCTTGCAGTCTTCTATTCTTCTATCATTTCATGGGTAGTTTTCTACCATTTTAGGACCATAAAACAGGAAGAATTTTTTCTGTAGCAAGTTGTGGTGAATACAGTTGCCTTTGTGTCACATTGCACATGTTGCCTTATGTCAAGTCAAATTGTTGATCCATCTAGTCTAGAATAACAACAACAGTCAAGGATTTTAGACCAGAGACTTTCCCAATTCTTACTGGTGACGCCAGAGATCAAACATGGGACTTTCTGCATACAAAGCATGTGCTCTGCTACTGAGCTATGGAGATTGATTAAATAAACAAACAAACAGTGTGCATGTATGAGAACAAGTTTTAAGTACTGTAAATGCTCCCCCCCCCCCATGGCCTAGGAATAACTTCACAACTGATCGCATTTTATTTTTCTGCATAATGGAATTAACCACATATCATCTTCTGAGGGAACATAATGCTAATTTCAGTGGCCAATTTGCTTGTGTTTGGATTTATAAAATTGTTTCTATTAAAAATAAAATAAAATGTATCTTTAAAGAAAGGAAAACTGCTAGCGGTGTCAATGACTTGACACAGGGAATGAATCCTGGGTCAGATGCCCCCTTGATGTCTCTGGAAGCAGAAGTGGTTTGGGGTGACCCCCTTCCCTCATTCAGTTGTTTTGAAAGCCTTCATTCAGACATGGCAATATTCTGGACATAATTAAGCTTTGTGATTGCCTGCCCACACATAATTAATACTTAATTAATGACACAGTAGTGACTAAAAGAAGAAGAAGACTTTTTCTAGTTTATTAGTTTTCCCAGTTTTATAAGCTGCTGTAGCAGCACCAATGCAACTTCTCTCTTTAGATACAAGCTGGGGAGTTTTGATGAAAGATATATTTTGCTACATAGATTGCACTGTTAAAATCCTATCACATGTCTTGTTTATTCAGATGTAAGCTCCATTGAGTTCAGTTGAACCTACTTCCAGGAAATTGCATGTAGGGTTGTAGTTTAAATCTACAATCCTATGCTGAGTTATTTATGTGGGAGTTAGCCCCAAAGAATGCAATGGGACTTGATTCTGAGTAGTTGCTGTCTATACTGGATTTATCTTGAAGCATTTCTGTCTCCAGTTGCTAAATAAACCACACACACATTACTTATGAAACTAAAGAAGTGCTCTAGAATGCTCAACATTGAAGCTTTGTGCATTGTAGCGTAACATTCTAAGTTGTATCTTGTTGGTGTACCATATACTGTATGTTGTATTTAAAGGACAGTGAAGATAAAGCCTTTAATTGTACTTGTTAAAGTTGTGGTGCCAAAACTTTTTGTGAAGTTAAAAAAATGAAAAACAAGACCTTTTTTGTCATGACTCCAAGATGTCAGAACTCCCTTTCCATGGAAGCGTAGAACTCTGCAGATCTTCAGCTGTGCAAATCTTTAAGTGAGCTTTGGAAAATTATTTCTTTTGGGCTGCTTTTTCCTGATTTAGACTTTTATTTTATGAGCACACATAAAATAACTTTTTTTGAATGTTTAATTTTTCAGCTGCTAGAATATCTACTGATGCTTTATTTTGAACCGCCCTGTGTTTTCTTTTTTGTGTTGCCACCTAAAATTCTCTGGTATGTTTTGTGTTTTTCTTATATGGAAGCCATCTTGTGTGAGTGGTGTTTGAAAACATGACATAAATAAGTTTATAAGCAAATTTAGCCCCAAAGGGCTATGTTGTTTAGCCTTCTTTCATTTCCACATACTGCTGTCATTCAGTAGTTGAGAACAGGTTTTCTGCAATGCTAGAAGGGGACATATTTGACCAATGACTTTGAACTAACTGGGATTTTACTGCCAACTTTGTGTGCCATTTGGTTCAAGCATTATATGATAGCATTTAAATCTAGCCTGGCCATTATGGAATGTTTGATAAAGAGGGGAAGGGGTTAAATGGGATTTGCTGGAATTTATTCAGTGAAGGCATATGCCAGGAAAGAGCTTGGTTCTATTTAGGATCAATTTGTTCTGCACTTAGCACTGTTAAATTGACCAAGACGATTTTAGTGCTAAGGGTGCTTTTCATTGCCTGTAACATGGAGACACTTTGAAGGTAGGTTTTTCTTATTTAGTGTCATTTTCAGTTATTATGGTATGCCAGCCAATTGTATTTTAAGCCTGAGCCTGAAATTATAAATGGATTGTAGATATTCTCAGGTCTGCTGGAAAGAATTGATGTTCTATTGCATTCTCAACAATTTTCTGAAATAGGGATTACGTGTATATCACAATTTAGCATCTAAGTGATGAAAGTAAAAAAAAAAAGCCAGAGTGGATGCATGTAAAGATCCGCTCTTTATTCTCTAAACTGACAGTGCATTACTATGTATAAAGTGAATTAATGCACAAGATCAAATATGAAAAGGTAGAAAAAGGGGACACTTCAAACAAGTAGGGCTACTCTTTAGATATGTTTATATACAGTTGAGGGACATCATTGCTTAAAGAGCCCTCCTTCTCTTGTCTGCAGTTTCCTTGGAGTAAAATGCTCCACAGCGCCTTATCCAATTTATGGTGGCATGAGCAGCTGTGGAATAGGGCCACAAAATGATGCATGGGAGCTTATTCTCTGTTGTGTATGTGTCTAATCTTGCATGATTGTAGAGGGAAGAAATGTAATATGGGAGTGGAACACCATTAAATGCAATATGCACAGCTCTTGGCGTCTCTCTACACCAATCAAATGTATGCAAGATAAGCACATGACCATGCACAAAAGCACCAACTGGCTAACATCTAAGCAGAGGATCTCCACTGCTAAGAAGAATTGGGAAGGGAAATCACTTTCAGTTAGAACCTATACAGTGCAAGCTTTTTCAGAAGTCCCCCGGAGCTGAACTGAAATTCCCCTGAGTGTGCTTAAGAGTATATACTGCAATGGAAACATTATAAAATATGATGACCAATCCTTCAATAAACTTTTAGAAATGCTTTAGTGTTTCCTGAAATTCAACTTCAGTCTTTTCCTAGTTTAGAAGATAGGTAAAGGTAAAGGTACCCCTGCCCGTACGGGCCAGTTGTGTCTGACTCTAGGGTTGTGCGCCCATCTCACTTAAGAGGCCGGGGGCCTGCACTGTCCGGAGACACTTCCGGGTCACGTGGCCAGCGTGACAAAGCTGCTCTGGCGAGCCAGCACCAGCGCAGCACATGGAAACGCCGTTTACCTTCCCACTATAAAGCGGTACCTATTTATCTACTTGCACTTAGGGGTGCTTTCGAACTGCTAGGTGGGCAGGAGCTGGGACCGAAGGACGGGAGCTCACCCCGCCGCGGGGATTCAAACCGCCGACCATGCGATCGGCAAGCCCTAGGTGCTGAGGTTTTACCCACAGCGCCACCCGCGTCCCTTGTTTAGAAGATAGCTGAGATAAATGTGAATAAATAAAAGTAACAACACAATCATTATAAATAACACAGTCCTAACCAGGCCTGCTCAGAAGAACGTTTTGCTGAATTCAGTGGGGTTTAGGATTGCAGCTTGATAGTTGGATAAGTTCTAAAAAACAATAGCATTATTGTTCCTCAAAATTTTATATGTAAATGATAGACATTGAAGATTTTGGATTGGATTAATAGCAGAGCATGAACAAGCTGATTAGGATCAAACACGTTCAGTAGAATCTTTCATTTCCCCACTTTTTATCAGCTCACCCATACATCAAACCTTGATTTTATTGTGCAATTTGTATATATTTATATTTGTTTCTCATCTATGCTGTAAGCCACCTTGAATTCATGTTGTTGAAATGCGTAATATATAACTTAAAAAAATATTTAACTTAATTAATCAATTAATAAACTAACCCTAATATTATAAATCTTCTAACATATCTTTAACTGAAGTGTTAGGCCTATTTGTAAACATGGTGAGTTTCCTCAAGTGCCAGAAGATGCAACATTTTTTTAAAAGTGTAAAATATAATATATATTGAAAGTAGATGTGAATTTTCATAATCCACAGAGGAAGAAGGCAACAACCCTAAGGCAGAAACTTAGAAGTATGAGAGAAGCCATACTGTATACTTTTGGCCTTGGGGCAGTTATGTTCTTCTGGAACAATTTTACTGCTTGGGTTACAGTGTGTAATTAATTTTAAGGAAAAGACAACTAGACTGAATAAATGTTACTATTGAGTTCAGCAGAACAGCTGAATGCAAAATAGAACCAAATTCACCTTCTCTACAGAGCTGGGTCAAGATTACAAGCAGTACAGCTGTAACCATCACAGATTGCATTTATTCAACAGCATAGCTTTGGAAATCAATACAACCCTTGCCAGACACTTTGAACTGGAAGCAGAGGCAGATTTAGGGCGGAACAACCGGTTCCCCAGCACAGGCTACAGGGGCCAATGGGCACTGCCTTGCTTCTTCTCAAAGCCTAGTTAGCACTTACGCAGTTCTGGAAAGGAGGCGCGAGGGCACTATGACCCTGCCAGAGCCTCACTCCTCCTTTCCAAAGCCTGGTGCCTCCCTTACCTGACTCTGGGAAGGCAGCTTTGGGATGGGTGAGGTGTGTATGTGTGTCAAATATTGGTCTTGCACAGGGCGCTATATTACCAAGGTCCACCCCTGCTGTATTGACCGCGTTATCAACTGGGTTCATAATACTAACACGAAAAGTTTACTCATGCAATATAAAACAGTCAGTCAAACAGTCATTCCATTTGATGTATGCCTGTAGGTCTGAAAACCATGTCCCCAAACCTCAAGTGTTAATGCACTGTTTGCATTCCTGTCACCCAAACCGTATACGCTTGTCAGTGTAAGATCCTCATATAAATTCATCCTTTGATGTCTTGTGGTGCCTTTCCCGTTTTATGAATGCAATCCTAAATACAGTAGTTGGAGAGTAACCTCCCGCCCCAAGCTCAGTTGCTTCTAGAGATGGGAAGGCCTGGAAAACCTGCAGAAAAAATGGCCTTCCCATCTCTAGTTGCTTCCCTGTAAATATGCATTGGATTATGCTTCCTGTGCAGTACAACAGAATGTTGTTCAATGCTTATTTGTTTGGAGGGCTGAAAACATTTTACTTATGCTACCACTTCATGTAGATTATGAGGTTTCTGTTACTCTCCAACACTTCCCCCATTATGCAGCTAATCTTCAAAATTGTGCCCTCCCTACTTTTTTTGCTTACCTGCTAATGCGCATGAGTCCCATTCTTATGAATTTCTCCACTTGGACACAGTTTTTGGGACACCTTATTCAGAACAAGCCTATTGTGTTCTCTGTTGAGTTGGTGGGGATTTGGGGTAGCGTGTTGACAGGCATAGTTGTTTTCATCTTTAAAAGCTGTTGGAAGCACAAATATATTGAGCATGCTATAGAGAAGAATCTGGTATTACCATCCGTAGTATAGGCTGATCCATTAGATTGAATGAGGGAGTGCCCCGCCAATGTTGGTTTGCCCTTAGCCACCCACACCTTCCTGCCTTTTTACTTACAGCCAAACCTTAGCTGTCAACTTCCTCATCTCAGTGTTGCCCTTGTAGAACATAGCAGGGAGGGGGAATGGAGACAAAACCAGAATTATTTGACTCCACCTGTCATTGGCTCTGGCTCCATCTACTGCTAGCTGCTGTTCTAGTCCCAGTGGCATCAACACACCCTAAATATTTCTTCATTATCTAATGATTTAAGACCTGGGATGGGGCAGGGGGGGATAGGATGCTCTTTAAACAGGAGATTTTCTTGTTAAGCACTAGGGATTAATGAGTTTCTCTTTCTGAAGGAGCTGGGGGGATTATTATGCCATTGTCTGCAAAGGAAATTGCTACTAGAAAATTTTGGAGCTTCCACAACAGGGCCAAATAATGATTATGAGCAAAGGAAGAACATCTCTCAGGTGAGGAATTGCTTTATAAAAAAGGCATTATAAGTAAAGTTTCAGGGTGCAAATGCTGTTTTCTTTTAGCAGCATATCAGCTAGATACAACCAGTTTATTGTAGGTTTTACTGCAGTTAGCGGACTTCAAAAGCTTGAAAGAGGGGGAAATGGGTCCATTGTTCTGGTAAATTCAGGTAAAAAGGTGAAGCAGTTATGAAGAAGGAAGCTGTTAGAAAGTAGGACTACTTGATAGAATACATGTGGGGTAGGGGTAAGAAGCTCAGTAAATTCCCCATATCTTCAAGGAATTATTCCTTTTAGTCTTGGTAGAAATTATTTGGAGACTCCAAATGAGACTCCAGAGACTTTTTTTAATATATTAAGTCCATTTTTCAAGGAAACTGTAGATAAAAAATTCAGTTCCAGATATGCCATATGAAACTTTAATTGGAATTTTTATGAACGAGCCAAAGTAGGGCTTAAGAAGGTATGAGTCACCAATAACTGGGAAAAGTTATTTCTGGTTTGACTTTGAATTTCGCATCATTTTTCATCAGTGCTTGTTAAAAACATTTTCTTTCACCTTTGTTCCGTAGCTTGCGCCAAACTTTGATTAATAAAGTTATACAAAAAATCTCACTCACTCACAAATTATTTAAGAATTACCCATTGCACATCTTACCTTAAAATGTGCACAACCCTTTAATGTAGGGTTTCTGAAGGAACAGTGAAGAGTTGTTAAACATTCTGTGGGACGCTTCCGCTTTTTGTGAGAGACATCTTAAGTATCTTGGTTGGATCCTTGAACAATTGTTTTTTGGGGGGTGGGGATTATTGTCCAAGGATATTCTGCCTCTTCCATAGGTGGTTTGTCCCACTGATCTTTTGTTTCAGTGAATGTGTGACTCCTAGAATCTGTATGGTTGCTAGACTGGAATTGCTATTGTTACTGTAATTCTTAAATTATTTCACAGTGATATGTGAACTTCCTTGCACCCCAACCTCTCTGCCATTGCTGGGGTGTGGAAAGTGTGTAACAATCTTTCCATTAAGGAGCTAAGGCTATTATAACTCTCACGAGGGCTGCTGGGCCGCTAACAGAGGATTTGGAGGTCCTGCAGCCAAACTATTGAGGTCCTATGGCACTTTTTGAGACTTTTACAAATAATTTTAACCCAAGTGCTATTTGTGGCTTGCAAGGTTTGGAAGGCTTTATAAAAGGTGAAGAAATCCAAGAATGTTACTTATGGCAAGGACTTTTCTGAGGCACTGCTTCTTTCCTCTTTTTCATCTGTAGCAAATTGTTCTAGTGTAGTATGTGTGTACATTTAGATATTTCACTAGCGAATTCTATGTAGGTTTACGAACCCTGGTAAATATGCTTCAACTCAGTGGCAGTAAGGTCTGTTACAGCTTTGTGTGCAGTTTGCATTCATGTACCTTGTTTTTTCTACTGTCACACTCTACTATGGTGTTTAAACCCTAGGAGAAAGGGAGCTTAGAAAGATTTGCAATCCAGTGCATAAGGGTGCTGATGCAAAAATCTAGCAAGGGATTGATTTTTAGGATTGCCTTAACCACCTTAGCTTCATATAGTATACAGTAAAGCACTTACTACGATATTTTATTCAGATCATTACAAAGAACATTAGTGCTATAAGTACTAAAAATATAGTCTATGGTTTGTAAGATGAATTCCTCATGCTCAGCATTATCTAGGCAAATGGATGAACCAATCAGCAGCTGCCCATATGTGTGTGTGTGTGTGTGTGAGAGAGAGAGATCGAGAGATCAGGTTTTTGTTTGTTTTGCCCTAGTGCTGTTCATTTTATCACTGATCTAATTACTTTTTATAGAGAACTGTAGATGTGCTAGCTAAAAATGGTGGTCATAGTCATGCCTGAAGTTTGATTGTGTGATGGCATAAGCTTAACTTCTAAGGCATAATTCTGGGGTGGGATTTTGGTAAAATTGGATAGGGGTAGAAAAGGATAGGGGAGATCTTAGGAGCATAGCATTTTTTAGGAATCTCATGATCACTGGAAGTGTCATCCTGGCCTTTTGTAGATTCTAAAAATTATTCAAATATATTTTAGCAAAGTAGATGTACTCATGCATCACATTGTTTAGTGAGATGTGTATGAGGCTAAGCTAATATTAGGCTTGCACATTCTAACCACCTCTCTTCTCCTCTGGCCTGGTTATCAGGAGGGCTCCAAAAGCTTCCATGTTTACTCAACAACGTCTTGTTGTGGTGTCTAAATCAGCAAACTGTGGTTATGATGAACTGATTTGTTTGGGAAAAAGTTACTGTGAAACCATTGTTTAATGTTATACCTCAGCGTGGACATTATCTTTTTCTCTGGAAGCAGGATGCCGGAGATGAGTGTCTTAGTAGAACACAATGTATGTTGGATTGGGTGTGGAAGCTTAGCTGCTCAATTCACCTTTGTTACACAGTTCTGTACTGATAAAGCAAGCTGGGTGGCCTGGCTATGAAAGGAAAATATATGCGTTGTTAATAATTTGAAATAAACTTCCGGCATGCTATTTTTCAGTGTCAAGATTACCATATTTTTTGCTCTATAAGACTCACTTTTTCCCTCTTAAAAAGTAAGGGGAAATGTGTGTGCGTCTTATGGAGCGAATGCAGGCTGCGCAGCTATCCCAGAAGCCAGAACAGCAAGAGGGATTGCTGCTTTCACTGCACAGCGATCCCTCTTGCTGTTCTGGCTTCTGAGATTCAGATTTTTTCCCCCTCTCGTTTTCCTCCCCCCAAAACTAG
This sequence comes from Podarcis tiliguerta, assembly GCF_965153285.1. Lineage (NCBI taxonomy): Eukaryota > Metazoa > Chordata > Lepidosauria > Squamata > Lacertidae > Podarcis > Podarcis tiliguerta. The sequence goes on along the minus strand of NC_139537.1, from coordinate 65,073,806 downwards.
GTGCGTCTTGTGGTCTGGTGCATCTTATAGAGCAAAAAATACGGTAACTAGTGTTTCTACTTCGCTTTGGTTCTTGTGTGGATTTATATATGTTGAAATATATAACAAATATTTTATGTCCCTAGTTCAGGGAAGGGGAACCTGTGGAGCTTCAGGGGCTATGGTTGAATTCCAACACCTGTCAGCCTCAAACAGCTAAGGATGTTGTTGTCCAACAACATCTGGAGAGTCACAGGTACCTCATCTCTGCCTTCCTCCTTCTGTTTCCTGCTTCTCATTTCAACTGTTTTCTCTTGCAGACCTCTGGTAATGAATGCACCTTTGATACTTCATACAAATGTTGTGTTAAACATGCCTCTTGTGTCTAACTAAATGTAATCCCAAAGAAATACAGATTTTGTGTAATGTTACTTTTTCAGAAGTAAGCATTATATTTGTATAATGTGGATTTTATCACAGGTGATTTGAGGGAACACCTTTGTGAAGTTTCTTCATATTTGAGGAAGTTAAAACCTTCATGATAGAGTAGCTTGAAATCTCACTTTTTTTCATCAGCATCTTTTTATTTTTCCATTAATATATAGAATTATATATTAATTTCCCTTAAATTCCATTAAATTATAGAAATATTTTTTCTATAAACATCTTGCCCTGGTTGTGCTTTCCAAGGCTTTCCTTAAACCATAATATAATGTGCTTTTTAAAAATGCTATGAGTTTGTTCACTGTTAAAGGTCATTATTATGATTATGCATGTCATGATTATGTACATCTGATGACATGGAAGATAATGTTACCAGTGAGAATTCGACTGCATTCTCTGCAGTCATCTGTGTAGTTGTATGAATGAACATATTTCTCATTTTATGGAAAATCTATTTCTTCCATTTATGCTGCTACTAATGTTCTAATGTTTAAATTCATGACCTATTAGTCTCATTATAGCAGGCCTGTCCTAGTATTGCACCAAGCCAATTGTATCTTGCCAGCCATGTATTGTGACAACCAGATTCTTAATACACACCCATTTTGAAATCCCAGAAAAGCCCCCCTTTGGGTATTATGGGTCAAATGTTGTGCTAACCTGCATTACTATAAATGATAAATATGGCATCTGGATATTCTTGCAGGGTCTCTCTTATTTGTAACTTGAATTCCAGTTGCTAAACATCCCAACCCAAATGGCAGCTAAAAATGCAGCTCCTCAAGTCACATTGTTTCCTCTAGTGTCAATTAATTTCTGTTGCTTCTGAAATCTTTGAATACTGCTGCTATCTGCCCTGTTCTATGCTATGATAGTGCACAGGGATGCTCTGTTTTTTATGTGTTAAAAGAAACATTTTATATGCAGTCCTATATACATTTGCCTGAGAGTGAGTACCTTTGAACTGAATGGGGTTGAATTCTGAGTAGATATTTATAGGTTTTCTTCCAATAATACAACTTCAGAAAAAGGCACAGGCCAGGGAAGTGGGGATTGATTCATTTATTTTCATTCATTTGTTGGCAGTATCCAGTAGGTACCTGTCCCTCAAGCAATTACATTTCATATGGTGGATGCAATACTAGTTGGTGTGTGAAATGGGGTAAAGTGCCCTTTCTGCAATATAAAATTCTGTGTTATAGTTGCAGAATGTGGTGTCTCTTCAACAGAAGTACTACCTTTGAATGAAGATGCTCTAATCTTGCAGAATAAATCAGCGAGATCTTCACATTTTATTGTGTGCAAAAGCAATCATGTGGAACACGTGGCTTTCCTTTTTTTGCTATTTCACTTTTTCTAGTACACTTAACTGCTTGATTTTCTTTCATAGTGCCCTACTTTTTTGTCCTTCATTAGTTTTTCCCCCTTCTCAGCCCACTCAATCAGCTTTATTCTGCCAAATCTTCATTTCAGCCACACTGTGTAATCAGGATAGCTTGTTAGTTCATGGTGTTTGTCATATTAATGAATGCTGGAATTTGCTTAGTAGACTAGTATTAATCATCCACCCCTCAAAACACGTGTCCCAAACACAATATGGTATAAGAGGTTGTCTTTTGGGGTGGGGGTGGGGGAGGGAAGGTAGACATTAATTATCAGCAACATATTATAACTAATTTGTTGGTGTCACTTGGATATATTCTTTTTGTTTTGTTTGAAATAATATATGGGAAAAAAATCCCATTTGCAATAGAGCCTTCATGGCAATGAGTTCTGTTAGCAAAACGAATTCTCCATCTAAAAGATAATTTGCAGAGTTATATTGGCATGACTTTTCAGGGCTAGACTACATGTGATACTTAGTAATGTGTAATTTGTCCCCAATAAAGTGGAGTTAAGGCAAAAAAATTGTGGAAACTGGTACCGGGCAGTGGTATCCTTACCCATTTCCCGTTGGTTTCCTCCAAAATCATGCCTCCCTAGCTGCATTTTGTTCCCCATAGTCAAAAGCAATCAAGGGGATGATTTTGAGTGTGGAAATGGCTTAAGGGGAAGGAGTCAGGACCTCTTTTTCCTATCTGCATTGGTCAAAGTCACCGGGAACAAAAGGTATGGAACTTATCATCATCATGGTAGAGTTTGATCCTTGCTGTATATCAAGTTCTTTCATTTCTGTGCACTCTGATACTTGTCACAGTCCTCGGTGAACTGGTAGTGGTTTAGTCCTGCTGGCCACATGACCTGGAAAGCTGTCTTTGAATGAACGCCGGCTCCCTCGGCCTGAAGCAAGATGAGTGCTGCACCCCATAGTTGCCTTTGACTGGACTCAACCATTCAGGGGTCCTTCACCTTTACCTAGATTATAATTCTCTCATTGATGAATTGTTAATTACTCTATATGATTTATGCTGTATTTGCCTGCCGCTTTGGGATTCATTTGAATAAAAGCGGCATAGAAATATAATAAATCAAAATCAAATCAGTCGTTAATTGGCAGTGCTAGGCAGGTGCAGTTTCAAACCAGCTCACCCAAACAAAAACATGCTATAGAAATTATTATGCATTTGATCTTTTCCGCCTCCCTCCCCCCTTTTTAAACCAAACTATGCTCCTACCATATATCATAATTCCCCTTTCTTTTTGACACTTCCAGGATATGCCTAGATAACTTCTATTCATACTGCTTATTTTCCCAACTATGCTTAAAGAAAATGTGTGTGTCCTTTCCCATAAGTTTCCCAGATTTCCAATGGAATATTCTATATATTTTGGGCCTATTTAATAATAGATTCATAGTTCTGTACCTTTAAAAATACAATGATGGAACCTTTTCTAAACCTTTTTTAAAGAAAGGTCGATGTAATGCAGTCGTTCTTGCTGTAATAAAATTCACTGTGATCCTTATGTATTTTCTTATGTTGGAAGCTTCTTTCAATAGGATGCATTTTAACAGCAAGATAGATTTCCTTCTCGTACAGTTTTTTACCTGGTAGCACCTGCATATTCTAGCCTAGGCCTTTCTAAAATTTCACAGAGCAATATAGGAATTGTTCTCTCTTTTCACTGCTATGGGCGTCTAAAACCTGCAGAAATAGCTTTTCTAGTAGATTGGAAAAGATAATAAATGTTCACATTTACTGCGGGACAAGGCCAAACAAAATGCATCTGATTCCAAATCGAACAGCACTCGAAAGAACATAGCTGTCAAAATATTTGACAGTTTTTACGAAAAGGACTTGAGAAGACTATAGTACCGGAAAACATTGCTTTCTGAAAATAGACCTCTAGTGAAGCATATCACCCTAATTGAAAAGTAAAAAAGCCGAACAACTTCTACCCTCAAGCTTTTTGATGTTTGAGTCAGTTCAGATAAAAAATCTGTTTTCTATGGTTATTTAAGACGTATTTGAAACAGAGCAGAGAATTGCTTTTAATTTCTGATAGAAAAAATGTTATCAAGAATTACTTCAGGTTTTGTTTTTGTTTTTTTGCTTTTATTTAGCTGCTGATAAAGAGAACATTTATCAGCATTTATAACAATAAATTTGGCATAGCCAGTAGAGCTTGGGAATATTATTGGTTTGTTACCCATCTGTCAGCAGTAGGTGATGGGACAGAGTCCAAAAAAGAAGCCAGTCAAGTTTCTCACTTCTAGGTCTGGCATTGAGGCAAACCTTCATTTCTGTTAGCACTCAGCAACACTTTAGTTCTATATTTAAGATCACTAGAGTAGGGAGTAGCTTTTTCTAATAATATGTTTGATTTTAAGTTGATTTATGGTTGTGGTTGATTGTGGTTGATTTAAAAGGCCTAAGTTGTAGAGTACAAAAACAGACTATTGAGTTGCGGGGGGGCAGAGAGAAATAGCAGCAGTAGTAGTAGCAATAGTATTATTTGGACTCAAAGTCCCTCACCAATAATCTCTGTTGGTAAAATAATGCACTTCATTGGCGCTCTGGGCGGTATCCAACTAAAGTGTGAGAGGAGCAACCTCTGCTTGCGCAATGTACTCTCGTCTCCCCATGTGCACCTGCACCATGCCCAGATCTGCTCCAGAGGGAGATTTCTCTGGATGGGAGAAAACCCAGAACATATTTAGGAGGCACATGAAGCGAGGAGTAAAGGGAAAATACTGTACTGCAAGTGGAAGGCATTCTCATAACGCCAGCAGTTTCTTAGTGCAACTTTGGATACACTCCTATATTTGAAATATTATACCTACTAAACACAGAGTTTATTATTAAAGTTACAGGAAATATGGTATTATAAGGAGCTCAAAGTGGTATACATGGATCTCCTCCTCCCCATTGTATGCTCTAAAAAGTCCTGTGAGGTAAGTTTGACTGAAGGACAGGGAGTGGCCCGTGTTGCTCCTGGAGCTTCATGCCTGAAGGTGGATTTGAACCCTGGTCTCCAAGTTCCCAGTCCAACACTTCAACTACCATTCTACACTAAAGCTCAGATCCCCCCTGCTGAAGAGGTGCTTGTGCCCCAAATGTGTTGGGCTTCCTCCTTTTTATTAATATTAATGTTTTGAGTACTACATTATTTACATGTTTCAAACAAACTTTAATAAACAAAACTCCAGAGTAGCAGTGGCGTAGCGTGGGTTGTCAGCACCCGGGGCAAGGCAAGTAATTTGCACCCCCTAACCCGTGGATTTGCGCCCCCTAACCCTACCCCCCAGATGTTGTGCCTGGTGCGGCCGGCCCCCCTTGCACCCCCCACGCTACGCCACTGCAGAGTAGAGAAACTTCAGCGGCATGGTGGCTGAGCTAGCACTTTCTTTCTCATTATTTTTTTGAAGTTTGTTACATACTTTAAGTGTCCTTGTACTGTCAGTCTTTGTATGAGAAACAAAACTGCATTCTGGACCAAGGAGATATCATACAAACAACATAGATGTCTGCGTCTCTGCAGTGGCAGCTTCCCAAAGTTTACCATTCCCGCTATCCATAGTAAGAGACTTGTTGCTCTTCTGTTGTTAATATGAGCCTGACAGCAACTAATATGAATTTAATCAAGACTTTAAATGCCAAGCTTTCCCACCCCCACAAGTAAAAAAAATGCAGGGTATTTTTTTGAAACCAGTTTCATTGACTCATCTGCTGTGTCCAAACTGAGGCCTTAACAGGCATGAGACATTCACTAGCTTGTTCCTGAATATTCCTTTTGGAAATAAAATAACTGATATGATTAATTAAATCAGTTGACTTGGATATTGATTAATCAGTTGGTCAGTTCTTCATCTGTGACTGGATGAGTGTTATTTTAGTTCCTACACTAGTACAGTCCCTCTTCTTCCCAATCCCTAAATTATATCTCTTGGCTGCTTTGTAGAAGGATGGACCATTCAACACAAGTATCAGGAGGTACTGACTCCAGATTAATTTGGATTCCTTGCTTTATATGTCATAAAATGACATATAAAGATACACATGTGCATCCTTTGATCCTGACACATCTATTTCCATCCAGAACTTGTCTTTGCTGCCTGGTATCAGATGAATTAACTGATGCAACTAAGATGCTTCCCAGTGCTTTCGCAGATGTGGAATTCACCCCCACTTCAATGGATTGTTCTTTTGTACAGCAAATCACAACCAAGTTTCACCCTTTTAGTTTGGAAAATCAAGATGCTAGTGGAAATTGTACTTTTTGCCAAGGAATAATTTGGTAGATATGCTGTCCTCTTACCTGACTCCTTGGGTAATATCCAATGCTGTGTGAGCACTGTTCCCCTCATGCAATGGGAATGTCCCTCTCCTCTCCTCTTGTCTCCTCTCATCTCCTTGTGATTCCCCCAGTCTTCCCCAGAGGATCCCTCAGTCCTCTGGAGCAGACCTTGAGGGTGTGCATACAGATGCAGGGAAGAGGAGGAGGTGTTCTTTTACACAAGTGATACAGCAGCATTGGATACAACCCCTTGTTTATTTCCCCAACCTACAGTGTTCCATGAGAAGATTACTCTGGGATGTATGAAGTTAGTTATTCTTAGGTATATGATTTAGTTCACTATCATTAAAGACAATTTCAGTGTTTGAAGGTAGAAGTAATCACTGCATCTAGCGTAGCATTGATTTTCCTTCAACCTATCGGTAGTAGATTTTTTTAATGGGAGAATAAATGCTCTTGAAAACAGACCACCTAAAAAAAAGATAGGGGTGATGTTAAGGCAGAAAGCACATTGAATTAAGCAACTTGTTGTGCTACAGCTACAATTTACAAAAGACTGATTTAGGAAAACAATGGAAAATGAAACAGGAAATAGCATAATAGGTTCAATCCAGACTTAATCCACTCCATTGCTATTTTATAAATGTATTGTGAAGACATATTTACAATATGGTGTGTAGTTAAGAAGGGGATTCTTTACCATATTGTTCACGAAGTACAGTATTAGTTTTAGAAGCACCATGACTAGTCTGTGATCCCTCTGCATGATCCAGTAGGTAGGGCTCAAATCTCTTCATATGTTAATATCTTAATGCTCCATTGAAACAAACTGCCTGCTCCTTTACTCTTTGTCAAGTGCTATATTTAAGGTGCCTGCCTTGATTTTGCCCTTATCAGCTCACATTCTGTGGGAAGTGTTCTGCAGTTTATAAAATCCTTATTCTTTCAGTGCAATTCAGTTCTTAATGGCAACAAATTAATTGATAGTTGCTTGATTGCCTGATGTTTCCTTGCTAAGCCAATAGATGGAGCACAAATCAGAAAGTGAGATAACTGAGCCTGAGCTACTTCCAGGGAAGCTCATGCTATGAAAAGCGCAGGTACACATATGAGTGCAACTGAAAGGAATTACAGCTGGCCTGGCCACTTTCCTCCCTTTAATATCTGTTGAGATGATAGTTAGATAGATAGATAGATAGATAGATAGATAGACAGATAGATAGACAGATAGATAGACAGATAGATAGATAGATATTCCTGAAACTTGGAGATAATTGTATTCATTCCCTTACTGCAACTATGAGTGGTTAAAGATACTAAGCTTGAGTTCTTGTTGCATTCCATTCCATTTATTTTCAGTTTTGCTCTTGTTGACTTGGTGCTGCTCTATACAGGTTTGAGCAAAGGAATGGACTCTGTTCTCAGATGTGTGCTACAGTCTGTGGTTTGCAGTGGGAAGAAGCATAAACGGGCAGTGCGTGTACCAGATGGGTTCAGAGTCCCCATCAAACATGTGTGCTGGTTGCAACATTGCAGAATCTCATAAAGTGATCTCTCTCTCTCTCTCTCTCTCTCTCTCTCTCTCTCTCTCTCTCTCATTTCCTCTCTGCCTGTCTCAGCTTCCTCACCATACCCATTTAATTAATACAAATCAGAACTGATTATTTTCTTATGTATTCCTGGGTTCCACCACTTTATCTATTTCCATTTTTTTTCTTCTCTAACCCTCCTTCTCGTCCTCTAGGCTCCTCCAACACCATGGCAACCACATCTCTCTCTCTCTCTCTCTCTCTCTCTCTCTCTCTCTCTCCCTCTCTCTCTCTCTCTCTCTCTCTCACACACACACACACAGCAGAAGGCAGAGCAATTCCCAGTGGGGAAGTCCACAGAACAAGAGTTGACCTGTACTGTTCAGAAGGCTACATGAAAATAGGCTACTCCACCGCTATTCTGTTGTTGTTTAGTCGTTTAGTCGTGTCTGACTCTTCGTGACCCTATGGACCAGAGCACGCCAGGCACTTCTGTCTTCCACTGCCTCCCGCAGTTTGGTCAAACTCATGTTCGTAGCTTCGAGAACACTGTCCAACCATCTCCTCCTCTGTCGTCCCCTTCTCTTTGTGCCCTCAATCTTTCCCAACATCAAGGTCTTTTCCAGGGAGTCTTCTCTTCTCATGAGGTGGCCAAAGTATTGGAGTTTCAGCTTCAGGATCTGTCCTTCCAGTGAGCACTCAGGGCTGATTTCCTTAAGAATGGATAGGTTTGATCTTCTTGCAGTCCATGGGACTCTCAAGAGTCTCCTCCAGCACCGCTATTCTAGGCTAATGTAAAAAACACCAGAATCTGAGCAAAATAAACTGAACATGTGCCCACATGGGTTGGTGTTTAAAGCATAATTCTTAGGAAAGTGTAGTGGTAGTTTAAATCACTGCATCCACTGTTCGTTAATACATTGGATCAACTGTTACTTTTAAAGGATGTGTGCTGCAGTATCCTGGAGGAAAGTTGATGGTAGATGTTTCTTTATCTTCAAATGGTGATGTTTAACAGCCCAGGCTCTTTCCAAGTAATAGTTAGAAAAGCTCTCTCTAGGCCAGCTATTACCTTTTCGTTATCCTTTTTCTAACTCTGTACGAATGATTGAGTAAGAGCGAAAGAGAGATAATAAATATTCCCAGGAAGGAATGGTTAAGACCCAAAACATCCATCGTGAAAACACTGTGAGGTTTACATGTCAAAAAATGTTTTATCAGCAGGGATCAATGGAGGTGACACAGGTTAATTTCATATCCTTTGGCACTAATGCACATTGCTACTCAGCATGAAACAGAGTGACAGAGTAGAACATTCGCTTCTTTCACTGCTTTGCCTTGGAACAGATAAGATGTAGCTTTATGTGATTTGACCAGATACCCTGATACTTTTGCTACAGTAATTTGCAATTAAGCATAATAAGGTCAGCAAATACATTTAGTCTTATGAAGATTTATTGTGTCAGGTTCAGTAAAATTGAAGGAATGATGGATTGCCTCCTGTCTTGAGGCTAACGTTTTCAGTACCCATTACTTCACATATAAAATGTGATTAAATTGCTGAAGTAAAAAAAAATTAAAAATCCCCAGATTCTTAGACTTGGCTTTATGGGACTACAGCATAGATGTCCATCAATCAAATGTTCAGTGTAAATAATGCAAAATGCACAGGGACATTTGCTGTGTTCAGATGTATCTATACATGGTCCAGTGTGCTGTTTTCTGCTTTAAGTCCAGCTTTCCTTCAACTTTGCTTTCCAGATGGCATGCATACTTCCCCCAAATCAAATGCTATTTTCTTTTTCTCTTTCACCCTCCTCCTATCCCATGCTCTGCCTTGCACACAGTACCAGATGGATTTTATTTTTTTAAATTTGAAAATCTGCTCCAGAGAGAATATGAGGAGATGTGGTGATTGTCAGAAGGACTAGCCAACCTGCATTGTGCACAGTCCCTTTGGATAAAAAAAATGAAGAACGTAGAAAGGCTTGTGTGCATATGAAAAGGTGGGGTGGGGGGTGGTGGTATGGGCTTGTCCTGCCCCCTGTGCTGCTAATGTGTGCCATAGCTACCAGTGTGGCAGACAGCATTGGAAAGGGCTCTACTGTTTATTTTTGATTCATTGTCCTTCCCCTTCCCACAATGGCTCAAGCTCAGGAGAAAGCAAAGCAACGTTCACACAAATCTCTCCTATGTGTTGAAATAGCAGGTTAGGAAGCTGCATGGTTAGCCTCACCACCTGCCTAGGGATAAGGGAGATATTTTATTCCTTTTAAGGGAGATATTTTATTCCAAATAAAGGTGAAATACTTGGGCCCTCCTCGTGGACCTTCTGATTGGCCACTGAGAGAACAGGATCCTGGAGGAGATGGGTCACGCCCATCTTACATGATCCAGCAGGCTTTTCTTATGTACTGTTCTCAGATTTATTTATTTATTTATTTTACAATCAAGCAGCATGCACATTTTATGAAATAAATAAATACTTCTGTCCAAACTTCTGTTTGCTTTGTATCTTTCTAATGGATCATTGCATATTAGGCTCCTTGCAGCATCAAAAACTAGAATTGACAATGATGAAATGCATCCTAGCACAATCTAAAGACTGTCAAAAGTGGTTGTATGCAATGCCTTCTTGATAGTTGCACCAGGCCCTGTTGAATGCCCTTCCATCAGATGTCAAAGGGAGAAACAATCATATGACTTTTCCTAGACATAGGAAGGCTACTGCCCTGTTTTGGGGAGCTTTTTGTGCTTGATGTTTTGTTGAGTTCTTTTATGTTTTGTTGGAAGTTGCTCAGGGTTCCTGGGGGCAACCCAGTCAGATGGGTGGGGTAGAAGAAAGAGATAATGATGATGATGATGATGTGTTGCAGGGCCCTTATGTTTCTGTACACTTTCCAGGTAGGTTGATTAGAGCATACATTCACATTCCTTGCTAAATTTCCAGAACACAACACACAACATCTGTTGATAACCAGATTCCATTACAGAATACTGCTACTCCCTTCTGAAGGGCTGTGTGTAGAGAGAGTCTCCTCCTTTAAATTCCTGGGAGTTTACCTTAGTGAGGACCTCACTTGGAAAATCAACATAACTCAGGTGGTCAGAAAGGCCCAATAGAGACTCCATTTCCTCAGGGTCTTGCGAAAGAATAATGTTAAACAATTGATGAACTCCTTTTACCGGTCCACAATAGAAAGTGTCCTTTCATATTGTATCACAGTGTGGCATGCTGGCCTGACAGCCACGGACAGAAAGTCTCTACAGAGGGTGGTAAATACATCACATGATCTCATGGGCTGTCCCTTGAGTCTGCTAGATGACATCGCAAGGGATCGTTGCCTTAGGAGAGCAAGAAAAATTCTCAGGGATGATGCACACCCCGGCCATCACCTCTTTAATCTTCTACCTTCGGGCAGGAGATATAGAAGTATAATCAGCCGTACCAACAGGCTAAAAAATAGCTTCTATCCGTGGGCTGTTAGGCTGTTGAACAGAAAATAACATAGCGCGAGGTGGTGTGTTCGATAAGAGATTGAGTGTTGGGGGAGAGGGAAGCTCATTTAATTTCTTTGTACACAGGTTGTACAATGACAATAGAGGTATTATTATTATGAACCTTGATGTTTTAAGTTCCTCCAATAATTAGGGAGAGTGGAAAGCTCCAGCAGCAGAAGAGGGAATATAATTTGGGTACTACTTCTTAGAATTAAAGAATTAAAGGGAATGTTTCTCCTAGTTACTTGGGATTGCAGCTGATCACCATTTAGGGCATGGAAGTGAAATGGTTCCTGTATCTCTATCGCTATACCTATTTTATCCTTTATCATGGTATGAAAGAGAGGCAGTATGGATTGAAGCAATATGTAACTATATTGCTTCATATTCTAATGCTGCTATAGAGTAATGCTCAAACAACATCTTTTATACTAGTGGGCATATGGCAGAAGCCCAAAGTGGATAGACTGAAAAGCATTGGAGAAGTCCTAAAGAGAGCTATGTCTAGACAAGGCAGAGTGCACATGTATATAAAATGCAATATTACATTTGTATTTACATATTTCTATGTGGCGATTTTACTCCAGAGACATTTGAAAAAGCATGTTGCATGCCTTGGAAATTCATGACTTAAAAAAAAAAAAGTTGGCAGCTCCATGGAAGGCGTAATTATGGCCTCCCTTCTGGAAAGCTAGTCATTACAGTGGCACTTGCTTTTGTTTTGGAGCAATAAAAATTGAAATTAGCTTAAGACAGCAAGGCATCGTTGAGAGTGTCATGCTAATCAGACTCTTAAATTACTACTTTACTGCCCTTCTTTTGTGGATGCTAAGCATAAAAGTAGCAAAGAAGGGGCATTCCAGATGTCTAGAAATGTTTAAACAACCTTAAAGCAAAAGAACTGAAAATCAAAAGAAGGGCAGAGAGCTGAGAGTCATGATGGTCAGTCAGCATGTACTGTGCAGGTTGCATGTTAAATAATTGGCGACTGAACCAGGAGGTTGCTGCTACTGTCATGTGTTTCGGGACTTGAGAGGAGTGGTTGGCAAGAAGGTGAAGCAAGACGAAGATATAAATCTACCAAAAGGTTTCTGTTTGGCTAATTTTCCATTGTGCACCACTGTACAGGATCTACTTTAGGAACAAAAGTACTGTGCTCACATGCAGCATTAAGAGGTTTAGCAATGGCTGGGATTAATCCTTGTATTGAATGCCATAGAAAAAGATCCAGTTACAGGTTCTGTTGTATCAGGAGTGAGTCTGCCTTGCTGCCCGGGATTACAGCACGGTAATTAAAACAAGTAAAAGGCAACATCTTTGAACAAAATATAGCTAAATGTATGAATGAAGTTAGTACAAGGGAAAATAGAAACTAGAATTCTGCATTAAGTACATACTTTGAGACTAATGAAACACTGGTCTTAACCAGTTTTCTGAAATGCTGACTGACTTTAAGGAAAACACATACAGGGATATTTGAAAGAACCCAACCACGAGAGAGATGGAAGGTGTATAAAATATGATTACCAGATGTCCCTGTTTCTCCAGGGACAGTCCCCTGGGATTTACAAATCAGTCCCCAGACAAAACCCGTCCCCGGAATGTCCCCGGATTTCATTTAATGTCCCCGGATTTATATTTTAAGTGTTATAGATTTATTAGTAGGGAATGAATGTTGTGTGATTGGTTCAACAACACAAGACACATCATATGGGGACTTCCGGTGAGGTAGGAGAGCACCGGGAGGGGGGTGATCAGATTTTTTGGGGGTACTTCTACTTCAATGCACAATTTAATTGGTTACTTAACAGGTGTTCCTTTACTCTTAATGCTCCATATACCAAATGACAAAGCAAATACAGTTAGTTTCATACTTTTATGTTGGTTTGATTTTCTCCTGCAACATTGAAAGGAAACAAATTAAGTGTAGTAGGACATGAACATCTCCAAATTGTTTAGAAAAGAGATGTGTGTCCTGCAATGCAAGAGCCAGTGTTGACTTAATTTTTAAATGTCTACCCTCCCCAATATTAGTACGTATACAAAATGAACTTTGCAGTAATGAATACTGAAAGCTAATGCTGCTGGGAATGTGATTTTCTTACATAAGCTTTACATGTTGTGCCTTTAACTATTGTCTCTTCTCTAAGCAGTAATGAGTTATTTATCCTGGTACTTGTCTGCAGTAGCTTGCATGTTTTAATCTGCATTTGCTTAGACTCTGCCAAATTGCCTCTTCTTTCCTGTGCTAGTCTATCCTCTTTTTATGAGGACAATCCCTCATCCTCACCAACGTATTAAAGATTGTAATGGGTAGAGGGAGAGGCTACTCTGGACCATCTGTAGCGCTCTCTCGCTCTCTCTCTATATATGCAGCAATATAAAACTCAGTATATTGGTACTTATTTTAATAATACGCAAATGTGTAGATATGACACTGAAATGGCAGCTCAAAAAAAGTTTCCTTTGGTTTGCTAATCCGAGGCTTTAAAAGCCAAGTGCATGAAGAGTTGACTTCAGACAAACTGCTTCAGATTAACTTAATCTGATTTTATTCAGTTTTCTTCAATCTGTAGTCAGGAAGCAGATGAAAATGGTGGAGGGACATTTTGTAGTTTGGGAAAGAAAGCATCCATTTCCACTCATGTGTAAAACCTTAGCAAATTTTGAAATAGTATATTAAAATGCCATACGTTTTAAAATGCCATAAATACATTATTAAGTAGTTAATTAGTTTTAATCAAGATTCCTGCAGATCAACTACTAGCTTTAAAATTGAACTTCCATGTGAGATGACCATTCCATTATGATTTGTGATTGCTTTATAAATTGAAATTAATGCAAGGTGGTGATGGGTGAAATCTGACATCTAAATTCTGAATGTTTCTGAAGAATTATTTGGAGAGAAAAAAAATCAGGCTCTTCCTGAGAATGCTGCAATGTCCCAGCCCAGGACCTCCTCTACCATTGACAGGAGTGACATTCCTTTTCCAGCCTCTGTCCTCTTCTCCTCCACCTGATCATATGTGCAATTGGTGTTTTTATGATGCACTGAGAACACTTTAAAGAAGCACATTTGATTTGATAGTACACCTAGTTCACTATTTTTTTAAATGTGTTTTACTGGTGTGCAAGAGTATGCTGAATGTGCAGGATCAATAAAACACTGTTCAAAAAAAGAATCTTAATGAAATTGTACTTACTAGCATGCCAATATTGTTTCCTTTGTATTCTGTTCTGTCTGTGAGCATGTGGTAACTCAGAGGAGGACAGAAATCTGTGCCAACCTGCTAATGTTCCAGTTTTTGGAATTAATTTTAGAAATTCTCCAGGATTCAGGAGAATTGGGACTTGGGAGAACAAAAGATGCAGTCATTGCCTTCTCCACTTGCTGTTGCTACACCAGCTATGATTGGACTCACCTCACCTCACAGTGGCCACTGGAAGCAAAGGAAAGCTGCTGTCACCATTCTTACTTCTTCAAACATCCATTTTTAATTGAGGGTCATTCTTGCTGATTTTAGTATAAGCTATTCTGAGAGGCTTTTTGGATGAAGACCAGAGCAAGACTTTAAAATAATAGTCTTCCTCAACATGGTGCTCTCTAGACTGGGAAAAGTTAGTCTTGGCTATATTTCTTAGAAATTGTTTGGGAAATGATGGAAGGTTGCTTTTACAGATTAATTTGACCATTCAAAATCTACAGACTAATTTGAGCATTCGAAATATGAAAAACACAGTTTCCAGGTTGATTTCTCAGTTGGAAGCCCTGAATCCAAGCTGATGTCTTGAACTAGTGCTTCTCATCTCTATGGTTGTATAGGAGCTTAGGAGAAATTGAAATGAACTCACCTAAAAAAATCAATGTACTGAAGAGGACTCCTGAATTTGAATAGTAAATAAAAAGCAAAGAAGGGCAGAACCAAAAATAGACTCATTCATTGAATGCCAGAAGAGCAAGTTATGACTTTCGTTAGTGACTTGTGTTGATAGAAGTGTTAAGATTCCTGCTCCGTGTTTGCAGTCATGAGATTGTTGTCTATCACATGATGGTGTATGTTTTCATTCCACAGTGTGGGAAGTGATGGAGACAGGATGTTTGTGTTACTGTGTTCCGTGAAGTGGGACTATTGTCCTTTGTTCTTTCTCTCTTTGCTGTCTGGTGAGAAAGAGGAAGGAGCTACGTCAGAATGCTCCAAGCGTATTATATGTAAATAAACATAGATTAGCCAAAATGCTGTGCTACTGAGTTCTGTTACGCAAACTGTGAATACTTTGCGGATCCCTAAGTGTGCTGATGCTTCTTGGTATCAGTCGATGTGATGCTGTGATGTTCGGGCAGAAGAAAGCTTTTGAAGCTCTCGAACGACCAACCAGGAGGGAGAGAACATGCCAGTCGGGCATTTGTCTCTGCCAGGGTCCTACATGAGAGTAGGATGCTCCTAACAAGAAGATGGACAGCCCAGTATCAGTTATCTCAAGCCATTAGAAAAGACCCCTAGCTTTATGTCTTAAAGACTCTCAGAGTTAAACCATCAAGGACTGTGAAGAAAGTAATCTAGGCTGACAGGAACAGTCTACAGCATCTAATAGTGGATGAGCCTGGAAGGCACATTGTCTTGCAACCAATATTAAAGCATGAACTTTTGCCTGTATCTGTACTATTGATAGAAATGAACAGTGATGTCCGAGACAGAGAGAAGGTGTCACTTTTACACCCACTTAAAGCTGACATTGATTGTCCAAGAATTGTGGAACATGTCACTGATTCCATTCTTCTAGTAATTGATAGACAGGCAATGGTGATTGCTTTGAGTAAGACATCAGAAGCAAACACATTAGGGATATTGTCAATATTTTTGTTCAACAGTTGAACAATGACTCAGTGTCCAAGCAAGCTGATACTTTGTTCGACAGCTTCTGAGGAAAAAACAACAAAAACAAATTAAGGCTTGCACTAGTCAAAAACATGCAGACCTCCATGCCAGCACAATAAGTTACTGAGAACAAGAATGCCCCTCTGCTGAAGAACTGGAAACAATCTGGTATTGCCTGAACATATAGCAGATCTGACTTCCTGTATATCCTTCTATGAGAACCTCACTGTTGTCATTTTTCAGGATTCAAAGTTGAAAGAATACGGTGCTATAAACATAACACAACTAAAGTTGTCACAGGTAGAAGCTAATACCATTGTAATTTCAGCTTGAGACATACATTTATTTTCTCCCTGATGGCCTTCCAAAAAAGAGATAGAAAAGAATTGGAAGTAGACTTCTAGTCAGTCCACTCTGCCTGGGGCTAGCTGTCAGCCATTGAGAAGGCCACTATACTGTACTAGTGGAGTACTCAGTCACAGAACTGGAAGTCACCTCATACCATGAGACTTATAACTAAGTGGCATGTTATAGTAAGAACTTTTTTATCTTGGGGTTTTAATTTCTTAGCTCAGCAGTTAGTACAGAAAGCACACAAGCAACCTGCAGAGCTTTTCTTCCCGTTTGGTACTGGGTCACTTTAGGACAAGGCTGCAAGATATGTTGATGAATTTGTCATGAGGTTGAACAGGGTAAGTTATATTTCATCCTGTAGGTTTAGAACTTATTTAATGGTTAAAATTTGTGTTGTATGTAACTGAAAAGTCACTTTTTTGCTGCTTGTTCTGATTTAGGTGCAGCACTATTTGGTACCATTAAGAAACCAGAGGCATTGCCCCTTCTACCTCACAATGCCTTCTTGCTTTCTCATATGAAGTTTTACAGATTGCCTTATGGAGAGAGTGTTCACTTTGCGGAATTCTGATTACTATAGCCAATGAGCTGAGGCAGGAAAGAAGGGAAAGAGGGTCTCACTCCTGTTTTTGAAAAATTTGGCCATATTCTTGAAGTTTGCTTATGTGTAGTGTAAGGTAAAGGTAAAGGGACCCCTGACTATTAGGTCCAGTCATGACCGACTCTGGGGTTGTGGTGCTCATCTCGCTTTATTGGCCAGCATACAGCTTCCAGGTCATGTGGCCAGCATGACGAAGCCGCTTGTGGCGAACCAGAGCAGTGCACGGAAATGCCGTTTACTTTCCCGCCGGAGCGGTACCTATTTATCTACTTGCACTTTGATGTGCTTTCGATCTGCTAGATTGGCAGGAGCAGGGACCCAACAACGTGAGCTCACGTGGATGCAAAACAGGATGTGCCAACTGGCCGTGTCAGTGCAAGGAAGTACAGCTACCATATATAAATATGTGTTTTTGTGGTGCTATCTGTTTCTTCCTTTTAACCAGATAAAAAAAAAATGTGAACTCAAATTGCAGGTTACACTGAAACTTGTAGAAATAAGAGTAGTAAAGAATATTATCCAACTTACTATTTTAACTGGTGTAACATTTAAATTTACAAGTCATCTGGAATAACTAAATATGTTTTGTGTTTCTCCAATGCCAAATGTATTATGAATAGCTAGCTCCAGGCAGAGTGGACTGACTAGAAGTCTACTTCCAATCCTTCTCTCTTTCTTTTTTTGGAAGGCCATCAGAAGAAGAAGAAAAATGTATATCTCAAGCTGAAATAACTCTGGGATTGAATAAAAGTATTTTCAAAAAATTGATTCCGATCAGTGTGCCCAAAATTCACACCAATAGGAAAATGCAGCTTTTCATCTCATGTTTTTCATAGTAAGAAGAGGTGATTTGTTTTAATTGGTTTTGTGAAACTTTCATTACATACTACATTTTGCAAGGGGAGAAAACATGCAAGGTCAGCTGGTTATGTAAATATTTCTCATAATATAAAAAATCTATAAGGAAAGCACTTGGCTTCACAATTTAGTCAGTCTGTCACCTTTCAAGGGAGGAAAAGTGAAAACTGCATATTTAGCTTATACAGATATAAAATACTCAGTAGGTTTCCACCCAAAGTCAAACAGTAATCTGTCCATATACAAGCATTAACAAAATAAATATTAAAGTAATATTACTTTGATAATGGCAGGCTTGAAAAGTTCATTTCGCTCCAAATGCTTGGTGGTAAAGTTAAACAGTCTTTCTAATTTTCTTTTTAAAATCCCATTCCTCTTGATGCATGAGTTAACAAATGTTTTAATGTTTATAAACCACCCAGTGAAACTCCATCTACAGCTCTATATTGGCTCCTTATCACAGATCATTTGGAATTGTAGCTATGATTTGTTTTAAGAATTGTGTAGTTTTGTTCCAATGGAAATTAGAGCACATCATATGTTTTGTCACTTGTACGTATTTGAACAGTCAATTTTTCTTATTGATAAGCAGCAAACAGTTACATGTGACTTTTTTTATTTTTACCTATTTTGGAATGCTGGCTTTTTTGACATTCTTTTTGTTTCAAGTGAATATGGGAGTCTGTCCACTTCTGTATACAGTGGTAGCTCAGGTTACATACACTTCAGGTTACAGACTCCACTAACCCAGAAATAGTGCGTCAGGTTAAGAACTTTGCTTCAGGATAAGAACAGAAATCGTGCTCCAGCGGCGCGGCAGCAGCAGGAGGCCCCATTAGCTAAAGTGGTGCTTCAGGTTAAGAACAGTTTCAGGTTAAGTATGGACCTCTGGGATGAATTAAGTACTTAACCCAAGGTACCACTGTATTTGTTTAACTTGAAGCTTTTTTTAATATAAAAGTTTAGAAATCACTATTAGTCATCACCAGACATAAAATAAATTATGAAAGGTGTGTGTGTGTGTGCACGCACATGCGCTTGCATGCTATATGTTGTTTAAACCTAAGTGCAGAGCCACAAGAAAAAATAGGATGTATCAGCAAATACTGTTTCAACAGTGAATCTTTAATCAGTTGTACTGTGTATCTCCAAAATCAATTTAAAACTTGTGTGTTAAAGTAGTTTGGAAAACAGCCCTACTATGCAGCAGGGTGAAGCTGGCTCCTTCAGGCTGTTAAATTCATGAGAATAGATTGTCAAACTGATGTCTGAAATGAGGAGCAAGACTTTTTAAAGTGCTGACTCTATTGTTGCGGGGACAGTTTGATGCTATGCATCAGGCAGCAAAATGTCTTGAGTTCGCATTGTGGAAAAAGTGAAGTGTGCACAATTCAAAACCTAAGTACTTTGTTTTTATACTGGATACTTTAGGGTAGATCCATGCAGTCATACTTTTCTTCCATTCCATTCTATCCTGTTGTGATAGAAAAAATGTATATCCCTGGTCTTGTGAAAAAAGGAGAGTAGCATGAAACTTTTCAATAGGTATGGATCACTCTGAGGTGTTGCTTCTGGATATAATAATGGAGATTTCTTGTGCTTGGTTTTCACATTGTCTCTCAGCCTAGGAGGTGGTGGTGGTTCTTTAAACGTAGACGTTTAAAGTTTCTTTAAAAGTTATCCATTCAGGGATCCATATAGGGGTTTAGGGATCCCCTATAATGTTAGGGATAATAGAAGACATTAAGTATGTTCTATTCAGACATCATATGAATATGTGGAAGCGCTGGATTAATTTGTCTTAACTTCCATTTGATCATTATAAAGCCTGAAAGATCCTCCATCCATACAGCTGTACAGAGATGGCTATCCTAGCACACTTGGGAAGAGTTGTATTGAATGCATAATGCATGGAAAGCAAGCATATACTATCATAGTCCACACACGTACACAGACACCCTCCACAATCCATAATAGGCATACTGGTATATGAAGCCATAACAAAGGTTTCCATGAATATATTTTAACTAGTACTTTGAGACCTGGTGGGACATTTTTCTGTGCTTCGTTAAAAAGAACAGAAAATTTCTTCTAGAAATTAGAGCAGGCTATTTTCTTTTGATCATCTCTTTAGTGTTTTAATGTAGTCTACCAGGATTGATGTTTGCTTGGCAAAGTATTTTCCATTACTCTTCCTTTGGTTCATCTGAAGTATGCAGCCACCTGTTTAGAAATCTGTGATGTAGCACAGCATAAAATTCAAATGATTTGATATGATTGCTTTTTTGATCTGAAATGAGTGGTTTTTAGCTTGCTTTGGTAGATTGCATTCATATTTATTTGACAAAGTTTTCTATGTATATTTCTAAATGGCCTTTTGTATTGTTTGGACATAGAATTCACTGGTTTATTTTGCAGTGGTTCTTTGTTTTTAATGTTACTGAAGGCTTTATGGTGGAGTGTTTGAAGCTCTGTGGTCTGATTTGGGACAGATTTATTTGACACCACAAGTCCTATTTTGATATGACTATGGGGAATAAACAATTGTGCACATGACTAGGAGGACTATTTTTCTATATGTAGAGGGATTTTGCTGGAAACATAGTAGGCTATATCCAACAAAGTTGTCTTGTTGGGTCTGCCTGCGCAATGGGATTTCTTTTTTCTTTGCATGTTCCCTGCATTCTCCCAAATGTTTTCTGTATTTCTTACCAATGTTTCAGAACAGATTTTGGGGTGGTAGAGCAAAGGGAGAGGAAGTCCTGTTGTGCAGGCAGAAGTCCTTGTGCTTTTGGTACAACTTTGTTGGAATACAACCCATTAGGTCTGGTTGATCTATTTAGACACTATTGATTTATTTCATCAAATTTATATACCGCTTGATTGTAAAAACACACACCACAAAGTGCTGTACAAAAAGACAAAACAATAAAATCAAGAACAAAAATTACAGCCATCCTTTAAAATGTACAAAATTTAAATTGCTAAAACATACTGTATTAAAATTGCTGAACTTCCTCAGCATCTGGGTAGGCTTGTCTAGACAAGCATGTTTTTTCTCAGGCACCAAGAAGAGTTCAGTGAAGGAGGCTTCTAGTGAAGGAGGCTTCTGCATAATTGAGTTCCATTCTGTGCTGATACACAGTTCTGGAACTGCAGTGGATGGATGTCAGAAGGGTACTTCCCAAGCTTGTGGTTACAGTGATGATAGCTGCTATGCGTACCCAACAGTACAGCATGGGATGGGTCCAGATTTAAGCAGCATCCACCATATAAGCATGGCACATAAACTGGTAAACTAACTGTGATTTAGCATGGAGACACTTTAGGATCCATGCATTCTTTCTCTGCAGTTCAGGTCCTGAATAAGTTGTCAACAGTGGTCACCACTGACTTGTGTATGGGCATTTTCTTCCTCTTCTGCAATTGTGTCACCCATATAAGTTCTTCCTTCCCATTAAAACCAGTGGGAGAGACAAGTTTCTATGAGAAAAGGGTATTGTGGCCCTTTGGTAAATACTGGGAGGATGCTTATGCTCATTCTTATTATTTACCTTGGTCTCTGCAAGGATAAATAGTGTCATGTTGGACACATTGTAAATAATTGCCTCAATTTAGACAGCTTTCAAACTTTAATTTTCAGGTAACCATAGCAGCCAAGTGTAATGTTTCTCGCTCTCTGGGTCTTATCAGGAGAGAAGTGGAATCAAACTTTACTCTGGATAAAGGATTCTTCTTTAAAGTGAAAAATTAAAACTGAAATACTTATAAGTTTCTTTCTTCTTTTAGACAGAAGGTATTTTCCCACATTTTTGTGGAATTTTTAAAAGGAAGGGAATGATTCTAAAGCAAAGATAAAACATGAAGCTTAGTAGAAAAATGGTTTGGTGTGTGTGTGCATTAAAGCTTACAATGAATAAAGTATTAAAGTCTAATGCAACAGTTTTAATTTCATATTATTTCCAATGTTTTTAAAATGATAAATACTTGGCTTCAGTGTACAGTACAGTGTTTTAGTTCCGAGTCTGTGAAAAAAAGAATATATCACCAAGAATCAAGTATGCTTGATTTCAATGTTTTGTATTAAATACCAGTGGTAATACCTAAGTAAGACTAGTGGGAAATAATTATTGGAGAACAAACCCCAGAATGAAATTGAAATAAATTCAGATGTTCTGCTGAGCTGGTGTCTTATTATATAACATCATTCTGACACGGCATATCAGAGCAATTACTGAGCAGTTCTGCAAGGCTGTGTAATGTTGCTAATCTCCAATAGATTATTAGGGCACAGAGCAGTCAGGACATTAAAAAAAAAAAAACCCTAGAGAATGAACTAATGCTTTATAAAAGGGATTTCTCTGTGTGTACTGAGAATATGGCATATTCACAGAATTCCTGGGTAAGTGATCGTAGCTTGAACTGAGCTGTAGGATGGAACTCCTAGTTTTACAAACATCATTGCAACTCCTGTTAGGTGGATTCAGATTAAAAAATAGGTCTGCACAGCTATTCAGAACTGAAGAGTGTGCAGTGGTACAATGCATGGGGTACAAATTTGCACAGTGCACAAAATAGCCACAGGAGACTTGAATGTTTAAGTCAGCATCGTCAGAGAAGAGGGGAAAGGAGGATGCATATATAAAAACAAAAAGAAAGGAGACCTCAGAGTTGCATTGAGACAGTGTGACAGACAGTTTTGGTTATCTTTTAAATGGCTTCAAAATGGATTGCCCCTGAGGAAGAGTCATAAGACTTGAAATGTGTTGGGCTAATAGAGGCTGTAGAATGAACGTTGTTATCTGAGCAAAACCCCCATAAATAAATATTTTTGTGATACACTGGTCCTTGAATATTTGCTGATAGTTTGTTGACTAGCCAACACCCACAAGCATTGGAGAATTGCCTATGTAAATTTCATTGTATGTAACTGATGAATAATCAATAAATGGCACAAACAGCATACTAGTCTTGCCCCCCTCCCCCGATCTTCACAAGCTGTATTCTGTGCTCATGAAGGTTTGGAGTCGAAGAGGCTGAGCTGGCATACAGTGGGGGTGGGTGGAATTGGTGGGCACACATGGCTCTGTGCCCACTATACAGTTTGTACCTTTGCAAGTTTGGCTGAATGCCTGAGTAGAGCTAATAATTATTGTAAAAACCATTATTGCACAGAGAGAAGGATGTGGATTGTGAAACAGCCTAGATCTGTTTCTATGCCAAATCAAGCCTTTTATTTTTAATTATAATAATTAGATCACTTATGACCTCATTGTAACATTTTCATGGTTATCCAGATACAAGTCATATATGAGTAAGGGAAGCAGAACCATGGACAGCTCCAAGTACAGCTGGAATAAAGGCCTGAAGTTGTAGGCGATGGCAAGTTTTTCTAGCTGCACTCCCTCTGAGGAAGCTGTTGGTGCTTAAAGAGGCTTTTATTGATTCTTCTGGCATTGTCTCTAGTGGAGGAGATGAGGGCAGGAAGCCCCTGCTGTTCCAAAGGTTTGGAGTTGGAGTCTTCAGAATACATGGAAAGCAGAGTAGTTCCCTTGGGTTGCTTATGTGTAGTTGGCGCTGGCTTCTTGGGTACTTCTCTCACAGAAGTTTCTGGCAGAGTGGCATCTTCTGGAGTTTTGCTATGGGAATTATTCTCACAACACACCTTTTCCCTTCCTCCCTTTGTGTCCTCATATCCTTGTCTTGGGTCATGACAAATGAGCAGTAGCCAGCTGCATAATGCATGAAGCCTTACCCACTAAAAATACCTAGAGTATGATTCAAGTTTAATAATGCAGGAAAAGAATATGACAGCATTAAGAGGATTGCAGAGAAAACTCTGCAAACACCCAACAATGGTAAATCAAGATAAGCTTCTCTAAAGGGGAAAAAACCTAGCACCAAATATATTTAAAATATGGACTGCTCAATAGTTCATAACATTTTGATTTAATGATACATTTGCTGCATGTTGGCAGGAGGGGGAAATTTCAGGCCAATCTGAGGTTGACTTGAAAACTACTTGAATGAGCAATATTGAAGTGACCCAGTTGACCTTCTTGAAATAATTTGTATTTCTATGGTAATCTTATTTTAGTCGTGTATCTTAATGACTGGCTGATAAAGCTGTTATTGTCAGAACTGTTAGAACCCAAAACTAAGACTCTGTCAAGAATGTACAACTTGCTGTTGAAATGGAATACACAAGATGAGGAAGTGAAATTAGTGATGGTTAAGTGGGCCCAAGACTTGGGTCATAACATAATGTTTGCTGACTGGGAAAGGTTATGGACCACTGGTATGAAATTTACAGCATCTAATGCCTTAAGAGAGAATATTATGAAAATGATATACAGGTGGTACATGACACCAGTCAAGCTTGCAAAAATCTATCACTTACCTGACAATAAATGTTGGAAATGTCAAGAGGTTGAAGGTACATTCTTTCACCTTTGGTGGACATGCCCAAGGATAAAGACATTCTGGGAGATGATTTATAATGAGCTGAAAAAAGTCTTTAAATACACATTCTTGAAGAAACCAGAGGCCTTTCTCCTGGGTATGGTTAGCCAACAGGTGCACAAGGATAGGACATTTTTCATGTATGCTACAGCAGCAGCAAGGATACTCATCGCACAGTATTGGAAGACTCAACAGCTACCCACACTGGAAGAATGGCAGATGAAAGTTATTGACTATATGGAATTGGCAGAAATGACCGGCAGAATCAGAGACCAGGGTGAAGAGACGGTGAAGGAAGACTGGAGGAAATTTAAGGACTACTTACAGAAACATTATAAGATAACGGATGTTTGATGACATCGGATTGAGGGTGAATGGGTATTTGGGAAAAAGTGATCAGAGAAAGATTTAATATTTTGTCAGACTTAAGGAAATGCAACTATCTACTAGACTTTAAGAGTATTAGAAAATCAAAATATGATAGAGGAAAAGAATTTGCAGACAGAATATTTGATTTGGAATACAGAGAAGGAAGGTCTGGGGAAGTCGGAGAAATAAGTTAATGTAAAGAATATAAAGAGACAAAAATTGTTTTTAATATGTTTATTTTCTTTGATGTATTTTGCTGTTTTGTGTTTGTGTGTTGTAGTATCCATTTTTCTGTTTTTTCCCTTTCTTTCTTTTTCTGTTGTTGTTCTGAGGTTGTTTGTTTATTGTTGTTTTAAGTTTTTTGTTGTAAAACTCAATAAAATATTATTTAAAAAAAAAAAAAGATAAAGCTGTTATTGTGTTCAGAGCTGCTGTAGGGAATATTTGACCCTCCAGATGTTTAACTACAATTCCCATCAGCCCCAACAAGCATGGGCAATGGCTAGGGATGATCTGAGTTTTAGTTCAGCAACATCTGCAGAGCCTTGCAGAGAGACAAGCATATCTGCTTTCTAAAAACCCTTTCCTTTTTGCAGGCACTTTTTAAATCATAATGTGAAACAATAATGCATGTATTAAAATAGGTTGAAGTATTCAGAAAAGAATACAATAAAACTGTCTCTTTAGCTGTGATTTATATTTTATTTTGTGAATATGTTTATCTTAAGAGTATTGCATAGAGTGTATTTTATTTATTTCCAAGTGGCCAGTCATATTGCATTGCAGTAATGCTACTAACTATTTACTAGCTTTTATTTTGCTTTAGGTTACTTGCTTTTTGTTTTATAGGTCTTGTCTAATAGCTCCACATTTGTATCAACTTGAATTATTGTACCTCTAAATTAATAGTTTTAGTTTCTTATATTGAACTTGTTTGGAATGTAGCTTGGCGTTTGTTGAATGTAGCATAGGTTTGTAAAACACTCTGATAGGCCCACAAATAAAAATTCACACAGTGAAGTTAATTTATAATGGTCATTAATTGGAGTGATCCATTTGAAGAATGCTGTCCTGAATGTTTTTTGGAGGCAGCCTGCTTTCCCCCCCAATAGCTGGTGATAATGAGAGGTCTCTAGAGTCCTGTTTACTGTCCACCAAACACTGCCCATCCACCATCTCCATTCTCCAGGTTTTATTAATATGTAGTGGATGAAATATAATTTGAAAGAGAGAGTGTAAATTTCTAGTTACTAGGCCCCAATAACGCTTGTGCCCTGCTCTCTTAATCCTAAACTGTTGAAAACATAAAAATACAAAATGACATCACAAAATACTTTATAAAACAGAAACAACCCATAATCTCCCTCTCACAAACACATTTTAAAGTCCATAGAATGTTAAATCAGCCAAAGGAAATGATCAATTCAATGTAGCTATGACCTGTTCTTCACTCAAGTCTGTATGTGGTTTCTATCCCATCTGTGCTGTATACTATGGGCACAGATGTAGGAAAATCATCCAGCAAATATCCCTGGATTCAGATGAAGTAGTTTCCTGATTGTGTTTTAAAACTGAATGATAAAAAGTTCTAGACTCTTAATTATTTATGTTTTTACTATCTTCAGAATGAACATGACAGGTGACAAAATCAAAACTAGCATTGAATAAATAACTCATTCCACACAAGATAAAAACCCTTCAAAGCATGAGATATGCATTCCCCAAAAGGAATGTCTATAATGGTTCTGAAGGATGCTAACTCTCAAACTTGTGCCCATAGAAAGAAATTTCTTAATTTGGGAGCAGCTACCCAGAATCAACATTTATGAGATTTCAGAATAAGTCCTGTTAAGGAGATCCCATAAGGGGATCCATAGTACTGGAGGCAATTTTATCTAATGGTGTTTCCTTCATGCAAGTGTGTGTGTGTGTGTGTGTGTTCGTACTTGTAAATATTTGGGGGTTGCCATAGGACATGACTGAGTCTAACAAATCCTAATATTGAACAAATCACAATGTAACATCTCTTCAAAAATATGTTATAGCCAGCTGTAACATGAAGCAAACTCTATTAACATGTTTACAAACATGTTTACAAACATGATTTTATAATGAATGGTGGAGGCTAAAGGTCTAAAATAAATCAAATAAATCAAATAAGCAATTATTTTGTTATGAAGTCAAAGTTCAACATACCAAACTACTGATATTTCCTAATTTATAGCTCTAATTTAGACATTACTTTGCCTTTAATGCTCTCCCATCTGCTGGTAAAAGATGAGAGATCAAATATACCCAAGCTCCTGCCGCCAAAAAAAATCCATCTCTACCATGTATCAAAGAAGGTGTTTTATTATTATTGCCAAAATTGCTAAGAGGTTCTGTTTTTTATTACATTGTTGTATTTGTTTTATTATTTTAATTCCTACTTTGCATATTTGTTAAAAGAACTGCCAGTGGAGATTCTGTAAAATCAAAAAGCCAGATATAAATATTTTAATAAAACAAACCAACAAACCAACAAACATGGATATTTATGAATACCAAACAAAAATGATTTCTTAAATGTAATGGTTACTACCTGCTGTGTATCCTTTACAAGCTAAGTTTAGATGAAAGTGTTTAGGAAAAAGCATACACTACAGTTTCTGATTGTATTGTTGCAAAACAATGTAAACTTGCTCATGGAAATAAAAAAAAATATTTTTTTATTTTGCTCTTTAAAATGTAGCGGAAAAAATTCTACAAAACATTCTTTTCATTGTAATCATGTTACTACTTTAACTGTAGCTTCTTGTAATAAAATATCACTATATGCTATGGACCCTTTAAAAAATTCCCATGAGGAGAACTGTAAACAGTATTGTTAAAATGAATTGCAATCCAGAAGCTCTTGCTAACGAAACATCATTCAGACCCAAAAACATATTTCATTACCAAATTCACTGTGACTTCAAAAGCATCCCATGAATATATATTCCCACAGGCTTCACTTAATCATAATCCAGATGGAGTTCAGAACTTTTATACAAACTGATAATTGCACAAATCTTTTTTGCCCTTCTGTTTATGGTAACAACCAATTCACATGTCCATTCCAAGAGGGGTGGCCAGCCTTTTTCATTGCCTAGATTACACCATGCGTGCAGCAAATGTGTCATTTTTGGCTTTGACTCTGACCACAGACTTTTCCTTTAAAAAGAAATTCCAGAAACTTTGACTCCCATATATCAACACACAATGAAAAGACGCACAGTATCATGCATTACTGTTCATGAATTGGTTGTTACAAGCAAAGCCTCTCCTCCTGCAAGAGGGGAGGGGTTGTGGGCGCGATCCGATGTCCACCTCATGCAGGGGGCATTAGCCCCCTGCCACCCACTCACCTGGCTGGCGCACCACGCCCACGGGCAAGCGCCCAACCGGGCGGCTTGGAAGGGGCGTGGCTTGCAGCTTAACTTGCTGCTGCGCCAGCCACGCGGCCTCATTTTCCGCCTTCCCGTCGCGAATCACCTACCCTCCACTCCCTTAGAGCTGAGGGTTTCAGTTTCTCTCTTGGCCTTGCTATGGAGCTTAGGTTGGTCACCCTGGTTGTTCGGGGGCCTGGTAGGAATTTTTCCATTTGGCATTAGGCTTTGTGGTTTTTTCGCCTACCTCGTAGCAACCGTCACAACTTTCGTGGTATTGGTGGGTAGGTTAGGCATTGGAATGTGTTTGTGGTGTGTGGAAGGGCTAGGTGTGGCCACCACCTACGCCTTCAATTTTTGGATATTCCGTTAAAGGAATCTGGTGGTCGTGGATCCTGTCCGATGCCTGTGTGGCGGGGGGCCATGGCACGACCCTCGGTGACATCAGGGGAGAGCTTGTAGTTGTATTAGCATCAACAGGCTCCACCTTCTGGTGAATAAACCTCCCTTTTTAGGCTCAGCCCTCTCCGAGTGGGTGGAGTCAACTGACGTGATCCAATGCCTAAGCCCAATTCCTTTTCACTTGCTGTAATCAATAAAGTCGTGGCCTTTTCTTGCCCATTAACCTTATATTTCGTATCCGTGTGTCTTCATTCCACTAAGCGGGGATCGGGTCCTCGAACCACAATATACAATTGTGTATCAGTAAGACATGACATGGCAGCTCAAATAAGAGTTAAGAGACAGTAAGTCACAGGCACAATCCATATATATATATGGGATTTAATAGCCTGATACTTTAGCATATTTAATGGGTACAGCATTAAGCTAAAATGTAGAACTGTAGCATTTGAAGGCAATATTTTAAAGAGCTATAATAGAGTTTGATTCTGTTGTGATATACCAATTTGGCATCATAATATCAGGAGTATACAAGCTACAAGACCCACAAGTTAAATATATTACACTGGTTCACAGGAATACCCTTTCATTGATTATTCCAGGTCATCTCAACTCTCCACCCCACTCTGCCTCTATCTCATGCCTACGCTTCTGCTTTGAATGCAAAACTTCAAATGATGATCTTATTAAATTTTTAATCTTGGTGGTTTGAACTTTACTTTCATTATCTTCATCTTCCCAACTTTATTTATGGGGAAATAAAAGTGGCATGGCCTATATGCCTCTTTGGATTCAAACTCCCCACATAAATCTCTGTTACGCTTCTGTTATTAAGAATAAATCATCCAAGGGCTCACTTCAAGCATAAGCTTTCTTATAGCAATATCTATGCCCTTCACAAATGCTCAGATAAGCACCGTACCCAACTCAAAATGACAACTTGTTAATGTCACTTGAATCTTTATTGCTGCACCCAAGTACCCATTTTGTTCAAGTTCAAACTGCAGACTGAGCAGAAAAAAATCATTTAAGTATGTATTACAAATTTCTCTCAAAGGATTTGTTAACTAAGCCCACTTGATAGAGTAAGGTGTAAAACCGTGCAGAGTTTTTGTTCAACATGAAAATTATCGAGCTCATTGTGGATTATTGCGGTATATCAAAGAAAGCGCTGCTACTCATAAAAGTGATCTGGAATAAAATCCAAAGAAGCCAATTCCATCTGTGAGTTCCTCAGCTGAGATAGGGCATGTCATCTCTTCATTCAGGTGCTTGACCTTTAATTGTATATAATAAGGTAATTGCCCATATTTTATAACTTTCAGGGCTGTGTTTCAGAGCTGGAGTATACCTGTAACATGAGTATATCTTAAATTATGTATTGGTTGTGTGGTTCTTTCGCAAGGAATATGTATCAGCTTATTCCCACATGGTGCCAAAAGATATTGTCTTTCAGGAACGGGTTTTTATATTTTAATTTTTTTTTATAAAAAACCCTTAGACATCCATTAGTAACTCTGTGTGTTCAGAACAGAAAGCTTTATCTCATAGTCTTCTTGTGCCATTTCAAATATCTGATGAACATTTCCTCACACAAGGTCCTTTGCACATGTACAGAACTTAGCATTTTAGGGGAAGACTTGTAAGGTAGTCTTGCCCATGACATCTTAGGTTGGAATATGCAAAAATAAAAATAAATAAACATAAATTGTGTGTGGGGGGGGGGGTTACACTGAATGTTTGTTATGGGAAATGTTCAATGAAAGCAGTCTAAATTCAGTTTGATCACAATTCCAAATAG
This sequence comes from Podarcis tiliguerta, assembly GCF_965153285.1. Taxonomy (NCBI): domain Eukaryota; kingdom Metazoa; phylum Chordata; class Lepidosauria; order Squamata; family Lacertidae; genus Podarcis; species Podarcis tiliguerta. The sequence goes on along the minus strand of NC_139537.1, from coordinate 65,043,546 downwards.
AGCCTCACCTGAACTGCATCATACTTCATTTCTGTCCCTCCTTTCCTTTGGCAGAAAACATACTTTCCCAAAGGGAGAAAAACCCTGACCTCAGTGAAGATGATAGCAGGCAACAGGACACCCATATTGTTCTGGCACACTGCTGGCATGGTTATGTAGGCTGATCTGGCATAGGTGTTGAAGGATAAACTCTCTGCAAAAATGTTAGGCTAGATGTAATTGCATTACTTCACTCCATATATATATATATATATATATATATATATATATATATCACATTTCTGCATTTTTCTTTTTTCAAGAAGTCATTTAGGAACCTTTGATCCATAGGTGTGATGTGTGCCCATGGATTATACATCCATAGGTGTAATGTGTGTCCATGCAGTAGCTCATCCAGTAGTGATTCTTCCTCTCCTCTCTGCAGTTCCACCCCCAGTGCACCCCCAAAATCTGCTGTATAGGGTTGGGGGTCCTTCAGACCAGATTTTCAGGCACTACAGGGGGGAGAAACTGGAAAATTTCCATTGTGCAAAAGGATGTCGCTTGGGGTTTTTATACTCTGTATAAAAGGGGTGTATGACTGATACAAAGTATTCTCAACACTTTCCCAATACGATGCTATAACAGTGTCTTCTCTTAAAATGAAATCAAATGTCTTCTCTTATAGTGAAATTAAATAACTGCTGTGTTTCTAGATCTATAGCTGTCAAAATAATAGATAATCCTCCTTAAGGAAATGGTACATAGACAGTTTCTAAGGAAGAAATGCAAGCTCTCAAATCTTACCACTTTGGCTGTGTTTCAGCTCAGTTGTGTTCAAGGGGACAATGTTCTCCATACCATAATATCGTCCCAAGATGTATAACAAATGGTCTTACAACAAAATGTTGCAGTGTATCCAGCGTATCTGTTCAGGGCTCCATTTCTCGCTCAAGAATATTCCATTCAGTTCCCCTCCTCCTCCACCAACCAATGTTATGCTTTTTCTTTTCCTACTGTCACACAATATCATTGGGCAGGTTTTATTTTTTTTAATAATATTTTTTATTGGTTTTCAAATATAAAACAAATTTATACATTCCATACATCTTAATTACATCTTGCTTCTCTTTTTGGACTTCTCTCAATTTGTCTGAAATTCCTTCCCTTTATTACTTTTTACACATTTCTGCCATTTTAACCATTTTCCCTCACAGAGCTTCCCTAAAACTTACAAATGTAATTTGATTATCACTCAGTTTTTGCATATATTGGATAAACTTTTCCCAATCTTCTGTAAATCTTTGATCTCATCAATTCTGGATCCTTCCTGTCATTCTGTCCAATTCTGCATAGTCCATCATTTTAGTTCTCCATTCTTCTATCGTAGGTAATTCTTCCTGTTTCCATTTCTGGGCCATCAATATTCTTGCTGCTGTCACTGCATATAAAAATAACTTCTTTTCTTTCTTATGTATCTCATTACCTGTAATGCCTAGTAAAAATGCTTCTGGTTTCTTAACAAATGTATATTTCAACATTTTCTTCAATTCATTATAAATCATTTCCCAAAAGCATTTTACTTTCTTACATTCCCACCACATATGGTAAAAAGTACCTTCTTTTTCTTTACATTTCCAACATTATCATTAGGCAGGTTTTAATGTCTATTTTTAAAAAAATATTCTTTCCCTTTTTTTCACTAGCCCCATTTCGGCTCTTATGTTGGCATTCACCACCTGAGTTACTCATCACCATCGTCATCGTCATCATCATTTTATTATTTATACCCCACCCATCCGGTTGGGTTTCCCCAGCCACTCTGGGTGACTTACAGCATACAGTGGTACCTCGGGTTAAGTACTTAATTCGTTCCGGAGGTCTGTACTTAACCTGAAACTGTTCTTAAAGGCAGGGTCTTCTAAGGCTGTGGTCCACAGACCACCAGTGGTCTGTAAGCTTCATTCAGGTACTCTGTGGCGTTGGATGAAGATTCAATATTCATAATGATTTTTAATTGTGTTTGAGTCTATGGAATTCGAATTGTAATCCAATAAAATACAGTATATAAGAAATAAAAGAATAAACATATAGAATCTTATACAGAATGTTACATTTGCTACAGCAGGCAGGGGGGGGATCATTTAAGAGGTCTGTGGGGAGCATATGTTTGGGTCCACTTGCATAGGGCTGCCTCTGGGCTGGGTTCTATGTTTGAAGGAGATGGGGAGGGGAAGTTGCCACTTTTAAAACTCCTCTGCTACTGTGCAGTTTCCCCACTGGGAACCATGAAACATTTGGCCAGCCCATATGCCTTTGCCTATTCCTCTCTTTCCAAGGCAGTGATGGGAGACGGAGAAAGAGTTCTGCCAGCCATGTGATCTGTCTTTTGTGTCTTCTCAATTATACCCTTAGGAAACCCAAACTATTTATAAAGCTTTTTTTAAACACACACACACAGAGTAATTATGCCACAATTTGAAAGCTCCTGCCCTACATTTGGGAGACAGAAATACATTGGAAGGATGAAAAGCTTGAAAGCCTTGTTTTCTTAGATGAGTTTTGATTTAAAACACCTATAAAGAATCATGTATCAAATTGCTTCCAAATCATTGTGAAGCTTCCTCCATATGGCCATCTGGCTTCTACACTTGCTGCAATGGACTAATTAATAATTTTAGTAAATGTGGAGGTGTTGATCACTCAGAGCAATATTTTCTGGTCTATCTCCAAACAAATGACAGGGTTCTGGAGAGTTCTCCCACTCTGTGTGTCTTGTTCCTGTAACAACTGAGGATAAGTGGGTATGTGTATTTCAGAATCTCTTAGGGGAAGGGGTTTCTGGTTGGCATCCACCCGTAATGTGAGGTTGATGAGCCACACCTGCCCCTTAGGGTAAGAAAGAGTAAGAGGAAGGAAATAGAAGTGATTCATTTCTCCTATCTCAGCACTTCCTTGTACAATTCATAATGGAACTGATGCATCTTGTTCCATGAAAGAAAAAGTAAATACTTACTACATGTTTATTAATTCAACCCCTTTGTATGATCCAAAATAATAAAACTGACTGACAAATAATAACTGGGCATATCAGTAACAAACAAAAGTGAGCCCTTGAGACTTCTACTTAAAGCCTGGAAGGCTAAATACCCACTATCTATTTTGCAGTAGTCTGAGGACCTCACTTCCCTGGCTGCTTTTGCATGTATTTTTCATATACACCAGTTTTCTGTGGAAAGCTATCTGGAGGGCATTCATTCCCTTATATGTTTCCCAGCAGTGTGTGCTTTCCTCCTGTCCTTTAAAAATGTATCTTTGTTTTCTTCTTTATATTTGACACTTAAAAATTAACTTTAATATTCTTCTTAGGGTTTGCTGCAACAGGTAACTGTGTAATAACATTACCATATGCTCTGTGCAGGCTTCTTTTGTGAGCATGTGAGGATTAGTAATATGGTGAACATGAGCAATATGCTGTTGGGGATCATGGATGAGCAAGCAACATTTAATTTCAGTGGGTCTGGGCATTCTGTCAACTTGGAATAATCCTTGTGATTTACAGCAGATGTTCTAGACAGTGGAAACTTTCCTCCATAAAATAAAATAAAATAAAATAAAATAAAAAGTTGTGTATAGGGGAGTGGAGAGCCTGGTGGGTTTTTGTTCCCCGCCCCCCCAGCTAGATTCCGTTGTGCCTCTGAAAGTAATTAGAAGTATAGTGTAAAACTCAATGTGACACTGAGTCATAACACTCCTAAATTATTGAGATATTTGTTTCTCATGAAAATATTTTGATGGAAAAGGTAAAGACATTTACAGGAATTTTTTTTATACCAGTTTTAAAAACCAGCTCTTTAAAGTAGCGTTAAGAAATAGGCCATGATAAATAAACCAGAGCCAAGCCAGCAAGACTTTGGTGGAGTAAATAGTTTGTTGGTTACACTGTAAGTCATAGCTATCTTTGCCTCAAAATAGGAAGCAGTTACACTAGACATCCTTGTTTGGGGGGGGGGGGAATCACACAATTAGTAGTGGATAGCCAGTTAAAAATGATTTGGGATTTGACAGTGCATCCTGTTGAGTCATTGGGAAATAAAGTGGATTTTATTCTCATGAATTTTTAATTAAGATTTTCCCATAATGCAGTAAAATTACAACTACAAAAATTACAAATCGAGTAAGTAAAATACGGAATCCAAGTAATTCTTGGCCTTTACCACCCATAGAGGACAGTAGCTCCTCTGAGCTCTCACCTGGGATCTTTCCTTTCGCCTTCCAGCCTCTCACTGTGAAAGACAGACAGGAAAAGAAAGTGGCTTGTTTGCAGTGGGAGCAGAGCATGCATACACTATTTCTATGAAACAAGAAGTCATTGTTGACATACTGAAAGCTTTTAGGGAGCTGAGGTGTGCGTGAATGAACTGCCACAATGCACTTCTTAAAAGGTAAAGGTACTCCTGCCCGTACGGGCCAGTCTTGACAGACTCTAGGGTTGTGCGCCCATCTCACTCAAAGAGGCCAAGGGCCAGCGCTGTCCGAAGACACTTCCGGGTCACGTGGCCAGCGTGACATCGCTGCTCTGGCGAGCCAGAGCCGCACACAGAAACGCCGTTTACCTTCCTGCTAGCAAGCAGTCCCTATTTATCTACTTGCACCCAGGGGTGCTTTCAAACTGCTAGGTTGGCAGGCGCTGGGACCGAACAGCGGGAGCGCACCCCGCCGCGGGGATTCGAACCGCCGACCTTTCGATCGGCAAGCCCTAGGCACTGAGGCTTTAGCCCACAGCGCCACCCGCGTCCCCCTAATGCACTTACCTCTGGGCAAAATTCTGAACCTTCCTGAGTTAACATGTTTGAGGAATGTTGTGATGGTTTGACAATCATCCTCTGTAATGAAGTGTTTCCATCATTGTTCCAAAAATATTGCATACATGTTGATAATTATTCTATGTGAGCGGACTGAAATAAATACAGTGGTACCTCGGGTTAAGAACTTAATTCGTTCCGGAGTCTGTTCTTAATCTGAAACAGTTCTTAACCTGAGGTAACACTTTAGCTAATGGGGCCTCCCTCTGCTGCCGTGCGATTTCTGTTCTCATCCTGAATCCGAGGTACTATTTCTGGGTTAGCGGAGTCTGTAACCTGAAGCATCTGTAACCCGAGGTACCACTGTATTTTAAATTTGTCAGATTAGTAAAATAATATGGAACAGTTGTTACCATACTTGCTTACTTTAAGAAAAATCTTCTGCAAATTTTAATCTAACAGAAGCAACAGATTTTAGTAAAAATGTTATCTCAGGTAAAAACAGTTCACACACACACTATGGGATATTGCCTGAAGAAGGCTAAGTGACTGAAGCTGAAAACTGTCAGTACCGTAAAGGGAAAAAAATATTCAGATTGCTCATTGCTTTGAAAATATGAGTTGCTCCGCATTAATTCATTCTTGCTGTCATTTGTATCAAGTTTCATTTGCTGTTTCATTTGCTGTGAATGCACTCTTTTAATATCAAAAGTGCCTTTGCATTCACTTGAAACACTTTCTTTCCTGGCAGTATTAGATGATAGAATGAGGCTCTTTGGACAATATAAAAATGCAAGATTAATTCCTGAGTTAATGTGTGTGTGTGTGTGTGTGTGTGTGTGTGTATGAGAGAGGGATGGATGGATAATGTGTCTATGTACGCATCATGGAGTGAATAGGAGAGAGACAAAGTCCTTAATGGGTGAGCGAGTTAGCATGATCCTTAGTTTTGTGGACCCAAGTGCAGTGAGCCCTGTGAAACCGGTGGGGAAGTAGGAGATAGAAGCAGCAATAATGACATTACAACATATTTGAATTGAAATGGACGCAACTTTATTGATTACAGATAATAGTAGGCTTTGGCATCGCAGTTGGATAAGTATCCTGAACCCACCAGCCCGACTCCTGGCTGATTGTTCAAAAGGGTCTGTCCTGGATTAAAGGTCCCCTCAAAGTGAAACTCAACGAAGGTGACCCTTCCCCCCCCCTTAAGGCTGCCAACTGTGAAGTTCTATGGCCCATCTGCCCCCCGTCTGGACCTTCAGACAGAACCTTCCACCCAGACCCCTTTACTGAGATTTTGATTTGTATAAAGGGTGAGGCTCCCTCTCAACCCCCTGGATTAGATTAGGCCAATGCCCTTTTCATCAAAAGTTGTGGTAGTTGTTATGAGGAAGGAAAATGTGCCCAATTTGTCTGCAAGGAGCTTGCTCCCTGGTCCCAGCAGGGAACTACTTAACTCCACAGCAAGGTCACATACACACTTTGCCCAGTTCCTTCCAGGCAGGGCCAAACATGCCCCTTGGGTGGGAGGGATGATCAATGGGTGACTATTTTTGGTGGGCTATCTGATTTCCCCTCATAGCCACTCCAAGGCCATTTACATGTGGCCTTTATGGACCTAAAATATGCCTTTGATTCCATCCCAAGATCCAAATTATGGTCAAAGTTGTATTTGGTGATGGAGGACAAAATACTCCTATACCTTATATCAGGCATAGGCAAACTTGGCCCTCCAGGTGTCTTGGGACTACAACTCCCATCATCCCTAACTAACAGGACCAGTGGTCAGAGATGATGGGAGTGGTAATCCCAAAACATCTGGAGGGCCGAGTTTGCCTATGCCTGCCTTATATAGTGATAGTAACATGCAGGTAAGATATGATCAAGTGGGACAACACTCTATTTAATCTTTTAAAAAATGACTTAGAGGAAGTCCTAATGACCCTGACAGACACTGCCCCATACTGGGGTTAATATAAACTTTTGTTGTACTGAGTATTTTGGGTCTATGGACCACAATAAAGTGGTGTGTCTGTGTGTGTGTATTGTGTTGCAGTCCTTGAGAACTGAATCATTTCCATTCTTCATGCCCCTACACTTGCACCTATTTATTGCTCTCTAAGTTTCACATCTTGATATACTGCTAGAGTGTGATGGAAGAACCTTGGGAACTGGCTTTTTAATGTATTGTCAATAAACCGGTCCTTAACTGTGCCAAGCAGTGCCAGTCTACCAAAGATAAATGCTATGCCATTTTTGATGGCACATCTATCTGTTGAACAGAAGCTTTCAATCTGTAATTTCTTTCAAAATATATTTCTACTTCAATGGCATTCTTCTTGCTGATGTTCCCAAACCCATATTTTCCCCAGACATTCAGTTGTCAGAATTATAAAACTGATGTCAAGGCTGATGCTGTTACTGGTCTATGGGCAGCCTGTTCTTCAGCACAAACAGCAAATAACAGTTCCAAATAAAAACCAAGTCCCAGGTGGTAACTTTTCTTCTTAAAATGGGTGGTGTTCATATGAAGAAGACACAAGGGGCTCCATGGCTGCTCAGTTCAGTTCACAGAAGCCTTGGTTCAGGTCTGTACTGTACAAACCCTAACATAGAATCACATTACTACCAATCTTGGAAGATATAAAATCATTTTCAGATTCTCCTATTGAGTTATATGGGGGGGGGATAAGTGGGTTTCAATCTGGAACATAACTGAGAGGGGTTAAGAAGAGAGCCTCACATCAGGAGACAGGAATAACCAAAAGCGGTCTTAATATCCACCCATATCATCTTCAGGAGTGCTTCTCTTTACCAGACACAGTTCAGAGAGATGAAACAAGAAATAAAGCCCTGGCTTAGAGAAAATGATACACTGGGACAGGAACACATTTGGCACTCCTAATAGTGACTGGCCCACCCTCTGTTGATAGAGAAGCCAGTAGATCTCATAAGAATATAATAAGAAGTCTGTTGGATGAGGCCAAAGACACATCTGCTACAGCATCCTGTTTTCAATTTTCCCAGTGAGAGTCTATGGGAAGCCCAGAAGTAAGACATGAACACAGTAAAACTCTCCCCACTTGTGATTCTGAGCAACTGGTATTCAGATGCATACTCTTCCTGTGCATGAAGTTGCGTGTAAGATAGGAAGGTAACGTTTCAACATCTTACACTATCTTAGCAGTGCACCAATTAAAGTTGTTTTTGCATCAGACTTGTATCCTAGTGTGGGCTTAAAATACAGTATATTGCTTTAAGTGAACAGATATTCTGGTCTGAAGGTGGTGGGGAGCGGGGAGCAGAGAGAGATTCTTACAGAAGGAAACTTCAAAGCTACCTGCTCTTTATAGCATATGCCATGCAGGAGAGATGACAGAATGCATATTATGATTTATTGATGTAATAGGAGACTGTAAAAAGAATAAGGCATAGCAGACAGACTGGCTCAAGGGAACTCACATAAAACTGGCTGTCATAACCATAACAGGATGATTTTTAGGTTAGATTTGCGAGATGCTATACAGTTTTTGGCTCAATTTAAGAGAAATACCAGGCCTGATAAGTACTACAGCACTGTGGGAATACTGTTGCATCACCCAAGGAGAACAGTGTGGGTTAGCTTGCTTTGGAGAAAATCCAGGTAAGCATCCCAACAACCTTTTATTATTATGTACAGTCATACCTCAGGATAAATATGCTTCAGGATAAGTATTTTTGGGTTGCGCTCCACAGCGACCCAGAAGTAATGGAGTGCGTGACTTCCAGTCAAAATGACGTCATGCGCATGTGCGGAAGAGGCGAAACGCCGCATGCGCAGATGCGCTGTTGCGTTTTACGTTCTATTCAGGATGCGAACGCGGCTCCGGAACGGATCCCATTCACATCCCGAGGTACCACTGTATTTATTTTATGTATTATTATTTATTAAATTTACATACTGCTCTTCATTCAAGGGTCACCGGCAGTTTACAATACAGAAACACAAAAATGCATACAATAATAACAAACGAAACAATACCACCCCAGTGCTGCAAAGCCTCACCCCCAGAGTTGTTTTAGGGCATTGTGGGGGGTGGGGTTGCCCCCAAATTGTGGTGGAAAGTTTTCAGAGTAAAATCTGCAAAGTGGCCTTTTTCGGAGTGGGCAGGTTGGAAAAAAACCTTGAATTCTCAGGAAAAAATAACTGAGAAATTTCAGCTCTGCTAAACTTTTGGCTCTTATCTCCATCTGCTTCCTCATCTGCCTCTTTATGACCTGCCTCCTTCCTCTGTTCTCAGGGGTCCTGCAATACTTAATGTGGTTCAAGGTATAATCATCCAGATTTGCATAGCAAATTGACCTTTTTGCAATATTATATATGGCTGCTGTGAAACATGTAATTTGACCCTCATTCTGTTATCTAACAGCTGCCTAGTAGTTCCATGTGATTCCTGTAAACTGAGTTAAAGCTTTCCTCTGCTACATATGTAGAGGCTCTAAGCTCACGCAGCACAACAGGGATGGGAAACGTTTTTCAGACAAAGGGTCATATCTAAGGAGATATCCTTAGGTGCAAGCTCCCAAGAGCTGCATGCCAGTGATGCACAGCGCCAGAGGCAAAAATGGGTAGAACAACTGAGGTGACTCTAACCTTTGTACAGTAGACTACATTTCAGCCCAAAGGCAGATGTCTCTACACATACACAAACACATACATGCATTTCTCAATCAAGATAAGCAAAAGGCATTACTACAGTTCAAGAACACGTTCTGGTCAGGCAAAAGCAGTAAAGCAGGTCATGGAGCAGGGCCAATGAAAAGTGTGGTCTGGGAAGAATGGGTGAAACTTGGGGATGGGCATAAGCCCCAGGGGCCAGACAGAGAGGCATGAAGGTCCACAGTTTGCTTCTGGACTTGAATTTTCCCCCTCCTGCAGTACAGAATTATCTTTGGCAATTTGGTCTGCGCTGAGATCCAAGTTTGGGGTTGAGCTTCTTGTATTTAGATATACTAGTTTGCTTTGAAAATTGCTGTATTTTTCTGCTGCAAGATAAAGAAGATAGTCGGTGATTAAATAGAGGTTTGTGACTGACACATAGATGGGATAGCACTCTGATGGAAAAAGTGGAGGAGAGAAGAATGAAGAGCAGTGCCAATGTTCTGCGGAAAGGAACTGCAGAAAAGGACAGAATACCTAGTTTGTATCTCAGGCCAACTTGAGAGCTACAGTTATGCCATTGTTTGCTCCTCTCACTGTAGCTGTTGCATCTGGCAAGTAAACATAGTGTTTGTCATGTCAAGCCTTGTTGGAAGACATTTATTTTAGCCTGTGAACTGTATAACTGCCTGGCAGTAACACAACACTTACATGATGGGAAATATCACAGCATCTGTGATTCTGAATCTTATTTTATCAGTGTTCTAAAATAAGATGCCACAATTTATCTTTGGTGATGTGCTTCAAAGTCATGTCCTTAAAAAATTCTTTCTTGAATATAAATCCCTTTCATTGCAAGCCTTGCCTAGCAGCAAAAGACCAAAATGGCAAGACAACTTTGCCCATTTGAAGAGTTTAGCTGCTGCAAATCATCTTTTGGCAGCAGGACCCAAAGGTTTGCAGCTTCTCCGTATTAGTAGCTGAGGGGAGTTTGGAGTGGGGAGGGGAATTTCAAATGTTACCAGTTTCATGTTTGTGTGCGCAGTCTTAAAGAAAAAGCACAGTGAGGAACGAGAGGAGGAAGGAGAAACTAATCACAATTAATCATATAGTAGTTTACTTTGAAAATCCCTTCTTGAAATCCAGGCTACTGCCTCCCTTTTATCATTCAAGTGTCAAGCCAGATATTTTTGGTTTTTTTCAGGTGGGAATTTTAGAAATAAACTTTTAAAAACTATTGCTACCCTTCTGCTCTGTTAAATTATTTTTGAATTATTTTGAATTATGAAGGGATTCCATAGGATTTTATATGTGTTAGTGGTCTTCAGTGCTAGGGTAAAAAGATAGGGCATAAATATTTTAAATCAATATATAAACAGTAGGATAATAAGATTTTGTCATCAGGATATAATGAATCCCTTGTTAAGACATAAATGTTGAAAGCAATTAATAATGTATTTGTCCATAAAATCAATGGCAGCATTTTCACACAGTGACTACATACCCTGTGCTTGGCAGAAGATGTAAATCTCACAAATTGTAGTATTTTGTATTTGTTCCCTCAAGATTTAAATAGCTGACCATTTTTTTTAACATCTTAATTAGCTCTTTGTATTATAGATAGTTTATTAAATATACTTGCATGTTAAATGCAAAAATGAGCACATTTTGGGCTTGTGAGTAATACCCACTGGTGTTGTGCGTATGTATGCTGACTTCAGTGGGATTTACTTCTAGGTAGGTGTTTATTGTGGGACGCGGGTGGCGCTGTGGGTAAAAGCCTCAGCGCCTAGGGCTTGCCGATCGAAAGGTCGGCGGTTCGAATCCCCGCAGCGGGGTGCGCTCCCGTCGTTCGGTCCCAGCGCCTGCCAACCTAGCAGTTCGAAAGCACCCCCGGGTGCAAGTAGATAAATAGGGACCGCTTACTAGCGGGAAGGTAAACGGCGTTTCCGTGTGCGGCTCTGGCTCGCCAGAGAAGCGATGTCACGCTGGCCACGTGACCCGGAAGTGTCTTCGGACAGCACTGGCCCCTGGCCTCTTTGAGTGAGATGGGCGCACAACCCTAGAGTCTGTCAAGACTGGCCTGTACGGGCAGGGGTACCTTTACCTTTTTAGGTGTTTATTAGATTGTAGTCTTAGTGCTGCAAAGCATATGCATGGTCAACAATGGATTTCTGGTTTAAGATGACTTTTCAAAAGTGTTTCCACCCCGGTATTTAATGAGTTTTATTGCCCAGCAGTGATTTTAATCAGGAAATGGAGCAACAACTGACATAGAAGGACACTGTTTGGCTTTTTGTAGGGTTCACCAGAAGGCCATTAATTAAATGGCCATTAAGAGAAGAAAGGCGCTTTTGCAATCATTTTTGGGCAATGTCCATATAATGGTTACAATATTTTCAATTAGAACTAAAAAAACAACAACAGAGCTGGAAGGGAATCATTGTTTTTACCTGGTTCTGGCTGCCTTGGTTTCCAGTTCCATGGGATCTTGAGGCTCACAGGGCAAAGATGAAGAGGCAGGATCTCAGACAGCTCATGCTGAGCATGTTATCTCAGTAGGGAGTTCGAACAACTCTGACCACTCCCCCCTAAAAAAAGCTCCACAACTATGATCACTGCCAGGTGTTTTTTTTTAATACTGGGAGTAGATCACACTCTCTTGGGAGTTGGACGTACCTGGCTGAGATCAGTGGTCTTTATTTTTGAAACCCCTTAATAGCAAAAAAAGAGATAAAATGGCTAGGACCAGACCTTTCAGCATTTGCTGTGATTATGGCTGTGCACTTGTCCCTTTCAATATGTTCAAGGCTGCCAGCTTTTTCAGGGCAAGTTCCTTGTGCAGGAAAGAGACGTATAAATATACCCTGCCTGTGGATTTATTTATTTTTTTAAAAAGTCTGTTGAATGACCAGGAAGCATAGGGGCACAGCAGCAACACTCAGCAGTAGCAGTGCTAATGCATTTTTAAAAAAACCCAGTAGGCTCTGTGAAGTTTTCTTGAAAGAATCTTTTAAAGTGGCAAATGACTCTGAATAGGGTGAGGTTCAGGCTGCTTCCCTGGGTGGGGGTATGGGTCCTGCAAGTCAAAAGAGAGCCCACCACCATTGCCTGATTCAGATGATCCATCCCTTGCAGGGCCGCTATCTCCCCAGCTTCACAGAAGTAAAATTTTGCAAAATAAGCACAGGGCTCTTTAATCACCATTTCTACCATTCACATTTCTTTTACAACTGGGAAACAATCATGTTAATTTCAACAGTAGTAGTAGTAGTAATACAGAACCCAAATGAAGGGGTATGTGCACATAGGAGAGAATATTGACTTCTTATTTTCTCATGAGACATATTAGACCTGTAGGTCATGATACAGACAAAATGAAGCACTTTCAAGTGCTATCATTTCAAAAGGAAAATGTTAAAGAACAAACTCTCCCCCCACTTAATGGAATATAAAAATTTAAAATTATCTGGACTGTATCCACATGTGCCTTGAAATTTAGCATAGGATCAACAGGATTATTATTATTTTTTAAGGTTTAGGGTCTAGAGTAGTGTCAAAAGATTGAACAGAATTGGAGGGAGGAATAACTATTCTGCTTTTTTTTTAAAAAAATACTGTTACTGGGGAGATCTATGCAGAACATCAAATGTGGCATATACTCATATCCAGGATGAGTCATGGATTAAATTATCTGCTGACACTGAAAGAAACAAAAATGGAAAGTAATTGGGCCACTTAACATGCTTTACTAAAAGACTTTTTTGCAAGACAGAAAATGGATATAAACACAGGTTCGTTTATTCGTTTTGGAGGGCCAGAAAAGGGTCAGTTGCCTTTGATAGGATTTTGATATCAATGAAAATTATGCTCTCATTTCTTTAAATATATATTTGAATCTTTTAAAGTGACTTTTATTTCCTTTCCAGTATAGCTGTTTCCCCAGTTAACTCATTTTGAATGCTGCATGTCTGGAATTTAGTTCACTTCCTTTGGAAGATATTTGTCATGTAATTTAGCATGACAACATAAATACTATAAAACCCATTATCTTGTAGGAGGAAATGTATCAGCATATATGACCTGCAACAATCCTGAATGAGATATTTTTACATTAGAGCTTCAAACATAACCCTGTGTGAAGTTTACAGAGAATGTGTAATGGGAAATTAATTAATTACAATGAATTCAGTGGGATGAATGTGACTTTTTTTTCTTTAGGCTATGTCCCCAAGTATGTGAAATTTCAGACATGTGAAAGCAGTCGTAGGAGAAACAATATTATTTTACTTGCTAATGCAATGCAATGGAGTCTGTTATTCCATAGCATCCAGCTTTGTACTCATCTGGTGTAACTTCCAAGATGGTAAGATGCATTATTGAATTGTACCAATAATTTCATTGAGACTACTTCATGGCAAGTAGCTTTAGGGATGCTGCCCCAAAACATGTTTATTTCCTGTATTATTGCA
>NC_139537.1:62404648-62467148 GCF_965153285.1 Podarcis tiliguerta | reverse complement strand
CTTAGAGCTGCAAGAAAATTCAAGTGCAATATAAAATACCTAAAATTATTTTAACAGCGTTACTTACAGCAAACCGTATGAATTAATCATTTGCTCTGTTTATAAAGAAGCAAACTGAGGGAGGCAGCAGATAGCATAAAACTTCCCAAATACACTTGGCATTTATAGTTGTATTGATGCCAACAGATAAGCAGACCACTAAGAATAATAGGCTCAAAAAGAGCCTTCTACTGTATTCTTCCAGAGACAGATGTGAGGGAAGCCCTGTGCAAGTCCCCGAGGAACACTGCTGAGGTCCAAAACAATTAATTTTGCTAAAATAATTTGTACAGGTCTTTTGGCAATTCTGCACCAGTATTTATCATTCCCCAAAGATAGGGATCTTTACAGAAAGAACAAGAAATCCTCACATAATGGAAGTTTGATTTTTGATCTAGGGAATAGGTGAAATAGGTTTTCAAATTCCAAAAGGAAAAGCAGACCCCCAGACCCACTGCCAAGTGTCACACTCCCCAAACAGAAAGCCCAGTGATTGGGAGCAAACCACAGGATCATTTATTTTCCTCCTTTTCCACTTTAAAAATGAATTTTCTGAATTCGCATTTAGGAGGTTCCAGTGGAGAGGCATAATGCTAAATCGTAAGTGAGAAGGGCAGGGTACTCTGTGAAGAAGGGAAGGAAAGGAACATGCAATTTTGCAGCCCACTCCCAATTGCAAGACTGCAGTAAGGATTGCATCTGTACCACCTTGGACAGTTGACAACAACTTCTCCCAGCTAGATCGCTCCAGATTAAAATATGGCAGTAGATGTTCAGAAGCAGGAATACCTGGAAATACCACCATGGCAGTAAAAAAACAACAGTAACCAAAGCTAACACAAAGAAGGGTCAGTTAACATTTGTATCCTTACTTGGTTTTATTAGCTGCTCCTGTTGGACAGTTCCAGTATCGTCAGAATCAGAAAGCTCCTTTATGAAGTTGGAAGGAAACATGCCAGTCTTCCCATTGAGAACTCCTTCCCACCAACCCTCTTCCACCTGAGCCAAGAAAGAAGACATACATATGGACATTTGCAAGTTTACATCTACATGGGACAATTTGGAATAATTTGAGTAAATCTTTCATTGGTTTTGATAATATATAATACTTAAACTGACAACAGTAACCTATCTCACAGGGTTGTTGTGAGGGGGCAAACACAATAAATCCCACCACAAATTAGAAGTACTATGTAAAAAGGTAACAACTAGCAATTAATTCCATAGTAACCGCACCACAAAATTCTTGCATTTGTTATGATTAGTTTAATTTCCAAATGAGCTGAACTGCTTCTGGGCTGAAATGGAAATTGAATCAATATTTCAACAGAAAGAGTAAAAAATGGCCATGTTATTTCATTTATACTACTGTGGACAATAATTCTTGATGTTATCATTTTTGTTATATGAATGATGCTACCAGACTTGAGTACTCTGAATTGAAGACAAGGAATATGTCAACACAATACAGAAGTTATTTCTATTGGAAAGCCCTGAATGAATTATTTACTAGCCTAACAGCATTAAAAATAAATATGTCACATAAAATGATTTAGTTCCTCCTATGCAAAACTATTCCACATAGAGCAGCAGCTTCCTGCTAGGAAATGACAGTCCCTAAATACCAAATGCCCTTGGGTTATAATGTGACAGCAAGGAATGACTCATTCTTTAGATCAGCTAAGGATATTCTTGACATTTTAATAATTTCCATCCATCAGACATTGTCCATCCACAGAAAAGTGACAGAAGAGGACAGTTTCTGTATGCAAAAGATTAGCCTCTAACATGGGTCCCAAACCCTTCTTTCTAGCAAAAAGAAATGCTTTTTTAATTAAAAAAAACCACAATTATTTGGGAAGCGACTAAGTTAAAAAAGCTTACTGAAAATGTTACAACACTTTGTTTTACTGAGTATTTTCAGTTTGATACAGGTTTAAAAAGAAAATAAAAAGTCAGTTCAGTTTGGAAATGGCTGTGTAATTATCCTTTTTTTAAATAATTGAAAAAATTAATAAGCCTATTGATTCAAAACAGACTACATTGTTGCAAAAATTTCCAAACAGGTAGGTGACTAAAGCTGAAGACACACACACACAGAGAAATATATAAACAAAGAATACTTCTGTAGTGCAATTATTTTGAAGAAATACTAGATTTTGGAAATATCACTTGTTTGTTTTTGTAAGAAACTGAGCAATGGGGGAAGGGGTGGGAAAGAGAAAATAGATCAGAGTTCAGCAACATAATGCCTGTGGGTGCATTGCGTACTTGAGGTCTTCTCCTGGAACCCACAAATCGCCTGAGCCCTACACACACACACACACAAACTGAAATGTACACCAAGCTGAAGGTGAAAGTTGGTGTAGTTCAGGGGTAGGCAAGATCCAGCCCAATTGCCTTCTCAATCCGGCCCATGGACGGTCCAGGAATCAGCGTGTTTTTACATGAGTAGAATGTGTCCTTTTATTTAAAATGCATCTCTGGTTTATTTCTGGGGTCTGCCTGGTGTTTTTACATGAGTAGAATGTATGATTTTATTTAGAATGCATCTCTGGGTTACTTCTGGGGCATAGGAATTTGTTCATATTTCTTTTTCAAAATATAGTCCGGCCCCCCACATGGTCTGAGGGACAGTGGACCGGCCCCCTGCTGAAAAAGTTTGCTAACCCCTGGTTTCACAACCACCGCTCTCAGTCAGCCCATCAAAGATTCCTCCACTGTTGCTTACACATGCAACTCCTTCCAAGTAAACCTATGTGATGCCACATCTTTCTTTTTAATCCTCCTCAAAACCCTTTAAGTCCTGATTCCCTACTGAAACCAAGCCTAAGTAACTGTAACTGAACCGAAAGCATATTCTTCCAGTTACCTGCACCTCCCTCCCTATCTTTCTCCCCACGCAAATTTTAAGGTTGTTGATTTTTTTTTGCTTGTTATTATTCAAAGCGCAGTGCATTTTGAAGGTGCTGTATTAATATGAATAAGAAATGAATATAGGTAAGACATGTAGAGTGTGGTGGAGTCTCCTTCTTTGGAGGTCTTTAAGCAGAGGCTTGACAACCATATGTCAGGAGTGCTCTGATGGTGTTTCCTGCTTGGCATAGATTCTATGATTCTATGTAAACAAACTGTGAAGTGCGACAAGACACAAGGATAGAGGTTATAATGCACTGTAAACTGTACACAACGCTGACTCTGAAATTTAGCAATCCCAAATTGAGCCAGTCTTGCGCCATATTGTATTAAATGGTGCTATTAATTTAAGCCAATAAAAGGTTACAAATGAAAATGCATTATTCATGAAACAGCCTATCTCCTATACGCATACATAGTAAACATCCATCATGAGATTAGCAATCTAGCATAGGATATTGTTCCAACATCAAGCACTGAAGCAATGCTTGCCTTCATAGGAACAAAATAAAAATTGAGGATTCATGTACTGAGCCAAAGATTTCTTGGTTTAACTTCTACTGATTTTATCATGCGTGCTATTTTTTATTCAGCTGAACACATTTAAAATGGTTTGCTGCTTTTTAAGTACCACAATCACATATTTTTCATAGGGTTATGATATCACAGAGTTATTTGGGATTTTATGCACAATATATTCTGTCCAACCACTCCCCTCTTAGATAGCAAAGAATCCCACAGGCCACATAAAATGTCCTACATGTATGCTGACGTTCTTGTCACTGTTACAAGAAAACTGTTACAGACACTGTTACTGAATCTTCCTTGGATTGTCTATATTATTATTATTTAAATTTGTATACTGCCCTTCATCTGAAGATCACAGCAGTTCACGACATAAAAATAAGAACACATGCATCCACTGAACCAACAATGGAGTACTTTTCTAAGCATATGAGTGCTACTTACTTCTCCAACCACCTCTATGATATCTCCAACTTTCAACTCTAGTTCATCTTCATTCTGAGGCATATAACTGAAAGCCACCTGACATCTTCTCCGCCTATTTCGATCACCTACATAAAAAGTTAAAAACATTATTAATTATAACATTTGTGCTTGAACTATCAACTGCACTACAAAGTAGTTAGCTATGCTGCCCTTTCTCAACACACGTCTGAAAATTACAGGAAACCTAGAGCACTACAGGAACAACAAATGCAGTATGTTTACTGAGTATGAGCTTCACAAACTTCAGGGAAAAGGAGACGGGTGAAGATGGGGTAGAGAGAGGAGTGTCCTAGTCACAGCTAGACCTCCCATGAGGCAAGGTGGGGAGGTCGTCTAAGGCAGATTTGGGGTGAAGGAGTACGCTGCTCACCACCCTTGTTTCCCACATAGGTGCATCCTCCCCTCCCCTCTGCCCCACCTCCTCCACTTTTGCTGAAGGTACGCTCTGCCACAGAAGGTAGTGGGTGTGCCTGTGGCAGAAGACAGTGGCGTGATGGCAGCAGGATCTGCCCACAGCAGAGGAGACTGCAGCGGAGGTGGGTTTAGGGAAGAGAGATTGGTTCAGTCGCACTGGGCATGGAGCCATAGGGACTCTGCAGGCGACGCTGTATCTACCGTGTTGAATGGAAGGCGAGAGGGGCCAAATTTTGATGTCCCACAGGGTGCAGCTGAAATTTGAGAAACCAAGGTCCACCACAACTTCAGCAGGTGGAGGGGGAAGTTGCTCTAAGCGACCATAGCGCCATCTCCCTCCAACTTACAGAATGTGACTAAATGCAATGTGGAGCAAAAACCTACAAATGGTTCCAAGCTGAAGACTGTTGCCTTCTATGATTTGGAAGGTGACAGAGTGCTGACACACTCATCTCTACAGTACATTCTACACTCATTTTCATGTGTCTACTTTCCTTTTTTGGAATTTCTGAAAAGGGCTGTGGTTATCTTAATTTCACTAAGAAAGCTATACTCTACTGCCTCCTTGCCCAAGATTTTCAACTCTAAAAAAGTTAGTGACTTTTGTAAAAGAAACAAATGTCATTTTAACTACTAGGTTTTATGAAAGCATCCATTCAATTATGCGAAATAGCCTGCTTCTCTACGCCACTTGCAAGTACACACTTTTTATTGAACCTTCTATTTTATTTAACCTCCTATTCAAATTAGTTATTCTCTTAGTGAACAAAATTATTTTTCGTTGAATTATAGAGCAAGTTCCTCCTCAGCTAGAAGTGTGTAGGTCACACGCATGTGGGGCTCTAATTGCCACCTAACCTATGACATTTCTGAAAGAGCTCTCTGAATAAAAGCTAACAACAGTTACTGACGCAGCGGCACAGGTCAGCTCAGCATGTCAGTTTATACCGCTAACCATTCTGAAGAAAACACTCACCAGGAAGAACTCTCAATTGCACTCCTCATGTTAAATTCTTATTATTACTTTTGATGGCAGCAGAACAATTGCTACAATCAAAAGGTAACCCTACCATACAAAAGGGGTATTCTTTATACTGCTTTGTTATTTGATGATTAACCCAACTCTTTGAACTGTGCCAGCAAAAGCAAGCCATGGAAGAAGTGACACAAAAGTCCAGGTATAAAAATCACTGGCTTAATATTATTAGCCAGGTCAGGTATTCAAAAAGGTGTGAGAAATACGAGTATTAACCTGTCCTTTTTATATGGCCCTGTAGTAAATATTTGAGGGTGGTACAAGCAACATCCACACTGCCGGGGTTCCAGAATGCTGACAAAAACAAATTTGATGCATTTTGGTGCAAAGACCCATTTCTACCCACAACAAAGAAGGGAGGGAGGAGAGAGAGCGGGGGGGGGGAGGGGAGATAGAAGTGAATAGCAAGGATTGTCCCTCTGTGATCCGCCCATTGAGAATCAACAGAGACCTGATATTGGTGAGTTCAGCCTTAGCATTAGGGATGAAAGAGGAATTAGTTTGGTCTGCTTTTCAAAGCTGACGGGCCTGACACTTCTGAACCAGCTTGTGGACTGGAACACAACAACAACAACAACAACAACAACAACAACAATAATCTTTATGAAAAAAGATGTGCACAAATACAGGGTGAGTCTTTTAAAAGAGGCCCCGTGGATACAGAGCACACATGTTAAAAGTCTCATCCTGTATTACAGATGAATTCATTGGAAAGTACTGAGAAGTGTGTAGATTAGAAACTACTTATTTTACATAGAAAAACATGTACAGAATGCTTACAAGATAAATGCCGACTTTTTATGTGCTCTTTCAACATTAAAATGGGATGGAACAGACCTATCATTGAGTACCATTAAGGCTAAAGCGGGACATAAATAGCTGTTCAGTCCATCCCTTCTTTATGTTCATGTGCTGCTTATGTAGGCTAATGCCAAACTTCGTTGTGCAATTTGGCTGGCTGCCTGTTGACAGAACTGGAAAGAAATGTTACCAAGCCTGCAGATCAGTGGTGCTTTTGCTGATCGCTAGAGATGTCAGCAGGGCATTTAGCCAGAGAGGACAGTGGGTGGGTGAGGGTGATCTCATTGCAAGCCCTGATGTGGGGTCTCTTAAGGGCCTCAGGAGTTTGGAGATAAAGATCTGTTCATTGAGAGCTGGCTACCAGATGCATCCGCACAATTGTGACTCTCGACAGCATAGAGGACTTTGCATCATCATCTGCCATAAAGCCATTCTTCCTCTCAGGTTTATGCAGCAGGCTTATTTAAGGAGCAATATTTATACAAAAATGATATAAGCAGTACATAAATGTTGTGGAATATTTTCAAATCAGTTTGGTGTGTTCCAAGACTATCTCCCCTTTACTCCCTGTTGTGGAAACGAATATGTTTGTTCAGATTTGGTCTAATGTTTTCTTTATTGCTATTAACAAATAATTGGATCTCATAACATTCATTCAAATCACATTTCTTTTAATTTATTTAAATTAACATAATGTAAATCATATTAAATATTCTAATCTTAAAATGTTATATATTTAGCAAACCTGTAAAATGTTACATTTTATCCTACAATAGTAATCATTTCCCCATGCATACTGAAATATTCAAAGCAAATCAAAATGTGTTTTAAGAACACTGTTCAAAATATGTAAGTAATTTAATTCTATTACTTCTGCACTATGCTAGTAGGTCTCCTTGGAAACTAGACCTTGTCTCTATAAGCTGTATATTTGAAGAGCTGGTTTCGCTTCCAGCAAAGAGAATTTGCATAGATACCAAAATGAGTCAAACACAGTTAAAAATATATATGATGAAAACACTTATTGGAAGGGCATGATAAATCAATTTAATTAGTATTTTAATTTTTTTAGTCCTAAGTAGTTATCCCTGAACATTTAAATTTCCACACTGTATTTGAAGTAGGGGTGTAAATTTAAGGGGTAGATCAATCAAGCCAAAGTTTTAGTTGGTTCATTAATGTGAGGCAGTTTTAATCAATGGGGCTTTAATCTGCTCCTGTCTCAAACAATGGAAAAAAGTATACATTAAAATAGTAACCTTCCTTCTGAGAATTCGGAAATCATCAAATAGCTAAATATTTCATCTCTTTTACAGAAATTAATACACGTATTTGGGGGTAAGGCAACTGTTTTATGATCCTATTTTACATACCAAAAGAAACCTTATGAAGTTCCCATTCTTTAAATTGGTTCTCATGAATTCTCCCATGTCATTGTATAAAGTGTTGCAAAGCCCCAGATATAGGCAGTGAGTATTTTTTCTTTTCCAATATTTAGCACAGGTTATTCGTGGTTGCTAAAATAATATAGACAAGTAATACCTGCTTATTTGTTCATAGTACATAAATTTATTTTAGGAACTGTGGAAGGATCAGTGTTTTTGAAATGGTTTAACCTATTAAGGTTTTGGTAACATGCAAATGTACTTATAATCTAACTAACTGAGAAGCTTCGGAATCAATCCCTACAGAGAAATAGCTCTGGAAAATTTACTAATTTTTCCAAGGGGGGGGGAAATGCTAAAATGCTATTTTCCAAAAATCTAACTAGAGTTCAAACTAAGGTTTTCATGACTCTGCCTCCAAAGGAATCGTGCCTAAACATACAGCCTTCTGTTATGTTTTTTAGGTAATTAGATTTGCTAATAATATGTAGGTCAGCCTTGCTACTAATTCCTGAAATGGGAGTTTGCCTGGCCCATCATATTCTTCCTAATCTCCCTCCTTCTTTATCACCAACTCCAATAGATGTGGGAGCCCAAGAGCAGCAGGGGAAACCATTTCTTTTCCACTGGAGTGACAGGCTATACACATGGCTCTGTCTTCATAATGTCTTATGGGAGAAGGGATACTGAATTGCTTGTGCACAGTGGGAGCATGTCACAGCTCTCTTTTCTGATGCATATACAACTGGCTCAGCGCTGCCTTTAGGCAGTGGGGTTGGGCTCAATTGTCCTTTGGGACCATTCCAGCAATTTCATTCTATGAATAAAACAACACCCTTTGCCTCTTGATTTATAGTCTTACACACCCAATGCATTTCCTGCCTGCCAAGCTTGACTTTTTTTTTCTCGCGGTACATAATCATTTCAAGTAAAAGGTTTCAAGATTATGTATTTGTTATCTTCCAATTACATTGTCATGTATTTTTCACGCCACATTGCAAGTTATCTGCTGCGCAGTGACACTACAGCCTGGCCTACAGATGCTTCAGGATGAGCAGCAGAAGCACAACAGAAAAACGCCTAAAATTTTGACATCTGCTGGCATCATTCACATGCTTTTAGGCATATGAATCTGTAATCATTAATTCTTGGATGTCACTGTTAGAGTCTACTTTAGTTTGCCATTCAGAAAAATTCTCAAGACACCAACAAAAATGAGTCTATAAGGTCACCTGTTACATTTCTTTATCTCATCTTTTACAACTCGAAGAACTGTTACACCATTTTGTGTCAAAAGTAAAAGTTGGAAAGACCAGTTGGAGAGAGGTGTTGTTCTTCTTGTGTAAGCTTAATGGTTTAATTAAAGGTAAAGGGACCCCTGACCATTAGGTCCAGTCGTGGCCGACTCTGGGGTTGCGGCGCTCATCTCGCTTTACTGGCTGAGGGAGCCGGCACACAGCTTCCAGGTCATGTGGCCAGCATGACTAAGCCGCTTCTGGCGAACCAGAGCAGCGCACAGAAACACCGTTTACCTTCCTGCTGGAGCGGTACCTATTTATCTACTTGCACTTTGACATGCTTTCGAACTGCTAGGTTGGCAGGAGCAGGGACTGAGCAACGGGAGCTCACCCCATCGCAGCGATTTCAACCGCCAACCTTCTGATCGGCAGGTTCTAGGCTCTGTGGTTTAACCCACAGCGCCACCCTAATGATTTAATTACATGTACATTAAAAAGTAATGTGATACAGGTGACAATCATTTTAGGCATGTCCAAATGACGTGCAACAGCCAACATGCGGGTCCTTTTGGAAACCGAAGATGGCGTAATGAGGGAGGAGTGGGGCGTAATGGGGTAGGGCACGCTTATACACTCCGCCGATGCGTGCAGGGGTCAGGTACGGAACCCCCGCGCAAAATGGCCACCACCTGTATAAGTTATCCACATATCTCTCCCTCCCCCCACACAGAAAATTCTGTGGGAATCCAGAAAAATGTTCTTTGTGGGCGGAAATGGCAGGTTTCAAATATTTGAAGAAGATAGATGGAGACTACAGAAACTGTAAAGAAAAACACAGTACAGTGGTATTTCAGGTTACATACACTTCAGGTTACATACGCTTCAGGTTACAGACTCCGCTAACCCAGAAATAGTGCTTCAGGTTAAGAACTTTGCTTCAGGATGAGAACAGAAATCGTGTTCCGGCGGCACGGCGGCAGCAGGAGGCCCCATTAGCTAAAGTGGTGCTTCAGGTTAAGTACAGTTTCAGGTTAAATACGGACCTCCGGAACGAATTAAGTACTTAACCCGAGGTACCACTGTATCAAACTAGGTGACTTTGAAATGTATTAATAAATAAAAATAAATCTAAGTACCATTATGCAATCCAATCAAAAAAAGTAATTCTTACTTAAATGAAGTGCACTATTAAACTTTTCTTAACAGTGCAATTGCAGAGCTTTGACAGAAATTCATATCTATTTAAAAATTCACCCGTTATAACCCTAGATATCAGTATTTGCTACAAAGATTTATAAAATGCATGCAAGTCTTTAAGTAATTCACCAGCTTATTTTAGAAAGCAGCTGTAGAAAAACATTGTCACCAGATAACACACTTCAGCACTGTACTGTCTCCAAAGGAGAGACATGAATTTCTTAGCCCAAAAAAAATCTACATAAATAATCTATGAGTTCAATCAGGATCCAACTGCTATTCTAGTTTTTATCTCTGTCAAAGAATAACATGTGCTTAATGTATTATACTACAATGAAGATATCATTAATTACCATGGCAGACACTGACAGACCCAGACAAATGTATAGTATAAATCATCTCTGTCTAGGTCAGTAATTGAGAACTCAACCAATTGTGGCATTTGGATAAAAACTGCAGCTCTTAGAAGCTTGTCATGGGCACACCAGTCAGGAAGCTTTATTATCAAGAACTTTAGTATCTCTCTCAGACAAGAAAGTAACAGCAGCCTCCTAACTCCACCCAGACACAACTAAGTCTAGTGCTACCCGAGGACATAACTATATACAGTCATAACTTAGTTTTCGAACAGAATGCGTTCCAGAAGTCCGTTCGACTTCTGAAACATTCGAAAACAAAGGTGTGACTTCCGATTGGCTGCAGGAGCGTCCTGCAGCCAATCAGAAGTTGCAGAAGACATGCCAGACGTTCAGCTTCCGAAGCAGTTCACAAACTGGAACACCTACTTCCAGGTTTGCGACGTTCGAGTTCTGAGTTGTTCGTGAACTAAGCTGTTCGAAAACCAAGGTGCGACTGTAATGAGACTGTCCTCAGATAGTTCTTTTTTTTTTTTTTACAACTCTTATTATTCAGTTGAGACAAGGCAAAAGTTGGGCCTATGGGCAGATGTCCTTCAAGTCTAATCCTCCCTCTTTGATCACAGACTAGAAGTTGAAAAGACCAAAAAACAGACATGCTCCAAAACCTATTCACTCCTCAGAGGCCATGTGAGGAGGGGCATGGGTGCAACAAAGCCCTGCCTTTTGTGATGACTTGG
This sequence comes from Podarcis tiliguerta, assembly GCF_965153285.1. Lineage (NCBI taxonomy): Eukaryota > Metazoa > Chordata > Lepidosauria > Squamata > Lacertidae > Podarcis > Podarcis tiliguerta. The sequence goes on along the minus strand of NC_139537.1, from coordinate 62,456,015 downwards.
AGGAAGGTTTCGCTAAAATTGGGAAGGAACACAGTACAGTGGTACCTCGGGTTAAGAACTTAATTCGTTCTGGAGGTCTGTTCTTAACCTGAAACTGTTCTTAACCTGAGGTACCACTTTAGCTAATGGGGCCTCCCTCTGCCGCCGCGTGATTTCTGTTCTTATTCTGAAGCAAAGTTCTTAACCCGAGGCACTATTTCTGGGTTAGTGGAGCCTGTAACCTGAAGCATCTGTAACCCAAGGTACCACTGTATTGGGCTTACAGCCTCACTTTCCCCTACCCCCTCTTGCAATGTCTGAATGTTTCCATGTAGGAGTGAAAACTGCTCAGACACTCAATTAATGCAAACCAAACACTATACAATGAAGCAAGTGAACCTACTAACCTTATCATTGCAGCAATGGGAAATAAAGAAATAATGATGTTGTGGCCAAGAGCTAAGGAATCTTAAAATAGTTCCATCATGCAAAAGAACTCTGGACTATTTGAGCAGCAGCTTTGCATATCACAGGGCAAAATAGCTTTTGAAACTGAGGGGTTACAATGATAATTAATAGTCTGCTGTTCAAAATCAATAGTTCCTTGGGTATGCATATACCCTCTTTAGATCCTATTCAGTATCTGCAGATATATATCTATAAGGAGTATCTATAAGATGACCTATAGAATTAAGAGTCAGGAGAAAGGCATTTTGTTGTATAACTAAACTACATTTGTAGCCTACAGAAGTGCTAGTTTAATGCCATTCGCTTCAGTTAGCACATACTCCCACATGAACAATAAAATTCTCATTAGATTACCAAGCACCTAAGTGATTCCGAACTGCTTAAATAAAATATTCTCTTTAGTACTGTGGGGGTGGGCAGAGAAAACTGTATCTCCCCCCGCCCTTACCCCTTACTCAATGAACTAAGAATATGGTTAAATACTTAATTAAAAGTTAACCCCAAATCACTTAAACAGATCAACAGATAATCTTTTTTTGTTGTGCAAGGGATATAAATAAATGAAAGCCTGTTATTAGTATATTTTTAAAAATCTCAAAAACATTTTCAGTTCAAGACTGTAGACTATTTCATAGGGATACAATAGCAAGTTATTTATATTGCCTTCATCCTTAGCAACACATAACAGCAGTTGTTTAACATCTCATTTTTTAAAGGAACAGCTGATTTATCTCAAATGGAGTTTGAGAGAGCATGACTAATATCTAGATACAAAATTGAATATCTTTATATGCATTCTAATCATCAAAGAAAATACAGGCAATGACCAATTAATGGGCTTCTGAAAGATGAATATGTGTGCCGAACCCAGAGGTGACTGAAAATGTCACCAAGCATGTTACAAAAAGGGCAATATGTCTAACAGATTATGTCCAGCTTAGACTCCATTAATTTTTGGAACAAAAAAGTTAATGAAAATATTATATATCTATATCTATATCTATATCTATATATATCCCCTTAGGATTCTTTTGCTTTAATATAAGTGAGCAATTATTAACTTTTTCTGTTAAACAGGATAAAGTAAGATATTGACTAAAAATACAGGACAAAAGTATGTCATTTATGAACATATTTTTTGTTTCGTTTTAAAGAATGAATTCTAAAAATATAGCATTCCAAAATGAATTGTTCTTCAACTGTTCAACGAATTGTTTTTCAGTCATGCATTTCCTTATTTGTTTCCCATGATACTCAGGTACCTTTAGGGGCCTCTAACAAGAGGAGAAAAATGCGTTCTTTGGGATATAGCCAACTAAGTTATATTCAAAGTAGACCCTTGCAAATTAATGCACCTTAGTAAATCATGTCCATACAATCTGATAGGTCTGCTCTGAGTATGACTAATATTGGATACAGCCTTTTGACTCCACTAGGAATATTTTCATTCCTAAAAGTAGCAAACATTTTGGTATATGGATTAAAGGAAAAAACCTTTGTGTTTTTTTCAGAAGACTGAAGAGGCAAACTTCCTGTTTCTATTTAGTGATATCTCACTATTTCTTTCCTCACAAACTATCATTTAAAGTATTCCACTTTTTGTAGAAGATATAAATGCTCTGAAGGTTTTCTGTTTCAGCAATACAGATGATTTAGTTATGTTGATTTTATATTTATTTTTAATGATAATGGTTGTATGTATATTTGTTTTTTACTGATGTGTGACTTTTAGTCATGTTTTAAATACAATTTTATTTGAATACCACTTGGAGAATTTTTTGACTGAGCAGTTTAATTTTCCCCCTAAAAATATATATGAAGGTGTTATCCATAAAGAACAAAGCCTAGAACAGACAAGCTATCTGCGCAAATTCATATATAAGCAGAGTACTGCATTGTATTTGGCATCAAGATAAATGAATCATTATGACACAACATTGGGCTTTGTAAACCAATATAGCAGTGATTTCATTATGTTATTGAACATCTGCCACTTAAAATTAACCATGAGGGAAGCAAATGGTTATGGAATACCTCAGGGCCATACAGAAATGAGGCTATCCCTAAAAACAAAGAAGAGGTGTGGGATTATCTGCATTGTCACCTTTTATCCAAACAAGCTGCTTGGTGTAACATGCTGTAGTATACACTAACACAGTAAAATGTGCACATCCTCAACTCAGATAACTTGCATGCATTTAAATCTAGAGAAAGTTTCCAAATGACTTTAGAAAATCCTGGAAGTCTCATTCATACTTAAACTATCTTATTCTTCAGAACAGAGAAAGATAACTGTTACAACCGGTGTTTTTCCCCCAGGGGGTACTCAAGGGCACGCAGTACCAGCATTGTTGTTGTTGTTAAAAAGTGTGGCACTTACTGTACCAACATCATGGTGACTACCAGCATGCATTTTTCTAGATAAAAGCACTTGTTACAACTATTGTTCATAGAAAAGGAACAGCTTATTAGGAACTGGAATCAAAACATTTGCACAATAATATATGATCATACACTCAAGCTGGTTCAGAGAAAATGCTAAGCCAAACTATGGCTTAATATGAATGTGTGAGCATGAAGGGCCCCAGAGAGGTTGACATAGCCCCTCTTCACATCTTACCACAAACCTTTCCAGTAAAAAGACATATTGACTTGCTGTTCTAACCTGCATTCTCCATGATGCTCACTATACAGGAGAGAGAGAAAAAAATACTGTTCTAATTATTGTACATGGTCTACCACAAGGGGGCAGCCACTGTAAAGGAGGAGGCCACATGACAATCCCCTAGCTCAGAGTTAGAATCAGCTTCACAGCTTAGATACATAGACAAAAAGGGAGGGAAGCATATGTTGCCCAAGGGAAAAATGGTGGCTCCATCATAATTATTAAAAAAATACTGAATTGGTATGCTGCATATCATAAACCTGTACATTCCATTTTCTGAATAAATACATTTTTTTATCGCAAGTACATAAGATCAAATATATTACATGACTGAACACAATGCATTTGCCATTAATGGAGTAATCACCAATTGCTTCATGGGTTAGAAGGAAAGCATAATTTGGCTGTAGTGAAGACGTGATGACATAAAACCAATTAAGAGTCACTTATTTTATTACTTAAAAAGGAAATACCAGTTGCGCTCTCTCTCTCTTGTTTAGATTGTGGATGCCATTTAAATGCTTTCATAAACAAATGCCCTGAATTTTTATAATGCATCCTAGAAATATGGGTTTAGGATTTTTAAAAAGTCAAACAGCAAAAGCCCAAATCTAAACAATATACAGGAATGTAACGGAAATGTCTCAATTTCTTTGGAACCTGTCTATAATGGTTGTTTTCTCCGCTCCCCCCCTCCCCCCCCCAAACCTATACATGTTTTATCAAATACATTGTCCCATATCAGCCTTTCCTCCCTTCTGTCCCAGATACTGGAATCCATTTTCACCTACCGTCTTTGGCTATAAATGGTTTCCCGTGTGTGTGCATTTATTCCCTCAGTTGGTTCTCTCTGACAAGCACCTTCCAGCCCACTGTCTCTTTCCACTGTAAACTACATGGCTGGCTGCGCCATGAATGGGCCGTTGAATTGACTTTTAGTTTCTTAGGCTAGTATGCATCTAAACAGTTCCAATAGCCCAGGCTATTTTTCCTGCTCCCCCTCCTCTCCCCACATGCCACCTAAATGTTCCCCAGGACATATTTAGGGGATGCACAAGCAGAGGAGAGGGAAGTTCTGTTGCCACAGACAAAAGTACTTGAGCTGGAGGAACTTCTTGGCTGGATAGCACCCTTAGTGTCCTGACACAGACATTTCAAGTTTAATCTCATCTCTCATGCAACATTCACACTGGCCACAAGTCTGGTAAGAGAAAGTGATACACTTCTCCTTAACAGTTTCCTCATTGCAACTCATTACAGGAACAGAATGTAACTTGTCAGCTCTACAAAGATGAGATTGTTGATCTGTGTCTCTGGCTCTCATTCTCATTGCCATCATTTTATGCCTATAAATTACAAAACAGGCAGAGCAGATGCTCCAGAGTACTGATGCAAGTGGCCTACCCTTGGGTTTAAAACTGGAAATGAAATTCCAAAAACTTTTCAAACTTCTCTCTCTGTGTTCAGCATTGAAACACATTAACAGAAATCAAACCAAAGAATCATGGCCGTGTCAGGTGTGTAGCATTCTTTAAATTCCTCCAAGAATGAAAAGACCTGCAAATGACCTGGCTGCTCCTTCAGCCTGAAGATCAATAAAATTGAAAAAGAGGGCCAGAGCTATCAGCTTTACATTAATTTGAATACAGAGGAGAGATAAGTGGGACATCATTTTGAGTCTTATCTGCTAGACTCTAGAGAGGTGATTAAGGTTAAAGAGTGTCCTATATATTTTTTACTAATAAATGATGCAAAGAGGAAGCTGAAGCCCAAGTTAGGAAGAGGTGGTAAGGGAACATCTAGCTACTTTGCATAAATTCAAATCTCCAGTGCCTTATGAACTTGATGGATCAGGGAAATGCTGAGGGACATAATGTATCTTGATTTCAGTAAGGCTGTTGACAATGTCCCCCATGATATTCCTGCAGAGAAGCTGGCAAATGTAGACTGGACGAGATAAGTGTTAGGTTGATTTGAAGTTGCTTGACCTGCCAAACCCAAATAGTGCTCACTAATGGTCCCTCGTCATTCTTGAAAAAAGTGACAAGTGGGGTGCTGTAGGGTTTTGTCCTGGGTCCGTTGTTGTTCAACATCTTTATAAATAACTTGGATTAAGGAATTGAGGGTATGCTCATCAAATTTGCAGATGACATCAAATTGGGAGGGGTGGCCAATGCCACTTAAGACAGAATCAGGATTCATGCTTAATGTTAAGAGACAGGAGAACCGGGCAAAAACCAACAAAATGAATTACAATGGGGACAGCTGTAAGGTTCTACACTTAGGCAGGAAGAACCAGCTGCACAGATAAGATAGGGGACACCTGGCTAGCCAGCAGTATGTAAGAAAAAGACCTAGGGGTCTTACTAGACCACAAGATTAACACAAGTCAACAGTATGGTGCTGCACCAACAGAAGTATAGTGTCCCAAGCAAACTTCCATATACAGCTGGCACAGACCAGAAATGGGAATGATGAGTCAATCCTTAAAACAGTCTGGGTCCAAACTATCAGGACCCCATGTTGAAGTTGCAAGGAGTCAGGAGGCTCGACCCATCGTTTTTTAAAAGCACCTTTGATACCATGCTACATTTCATTTCCTCATCATTTTTCTACCTTGTACAAGTCTTAGTACAATGATTTAGAATAGTCAATTTTCCTGTTTATCCAGCTTTCATTTGCTTTCTGACATACTGTGACATTTAAAAATCTCTTACATAAAAGTGAACTTGCAGGAGACATTAAAAATTAAATGGTTAGTACAAGCCCAGGCATACCAAAACACTATTAAAAATTGCTAGGATTTAAAAGTTGTAACAGGATGTACTTCCTTTCCATTTTAGTGCCCCAGATAACAGAGGCCCAGCTGCCACAGACCATATGGAGCCTTCTATTACTTGCACAAGCGTAACCCAAAAAACCCAATGCCAAGTCTTTTAGAACACCGAAAAGATAATGCAAAATTTCCACAGGCAAAATGTATCAGAATCTTTGGTTTTCAGGGCATATATTCTAGTACTGTACATCTTCATCAAACATCTCATATCACATGGTTTAGGGGTTTTTTTGGTTTTCTTTTCCCCCAACACGATTCTCCTACCTGGGACCTTATATAGGTAACTAATAAGACTTCTAAGTACTGTCTTGTTCTTTCTAATCTGCCATAGATCACCTACTTATCTGCAATACTTTATGGATTTTATCCCCTTGTCTAACTAAATCCAATCATATTCTGCAACAGAGGTGTTTTTTTTGTGGGGGGAGGGACTTTCGCTTAATGCTATGTTTAATTCCTCTCATTATATAATATTCTATCTACTATATATTCTGGGAAGTTGTTTGCTTGCTAGGTGTTTGATAAGATATAAGCAAATTTTGCATGATGGTTCCGGAGTTTCATGATCAGGTTTTCATCTAAGTTAGGATACAACTGGATGCCATTTTGAATCAAGATGGTGGACTGAACCTTTCTGAATGCATTGATCCTTAGAATTCCTGAGCAATGCCGGGTATGATGCTGCTAGTTGCTTACGTATATAGGATGATTGTTGGTTTCACAGACTGCCTGGATTCAGTCCTTTGGGTTGAGTTTCCTTTGATTGGTGGCTCAATAGCCTAATACAGTGGTATATCAGGTTACAGAGGCTTCAGGTTACAGACTCCGCTAACCCAGAAATAGTACCTCAGTTTAAGAACTTTGCTTCAGGATAAGAACAGAAATCGCACGGCGGTGGCACAGTGGCAGGCCCCATTAGCTAAAGTGGTACCTCAGGTTAAGAACAGTTTCAGGTTAAGAACGGACCTCCAGAACGAATTAAGTTCTTAACCCGAGGTACCACTGTACTGGTTTCTGGTAAGTTTTTTTCCCTTAGTTTCCAGGAAGATTTTGACACAAACAGGCAGTTTGTGCCATGAATAGCACATTTCAAAGTTTCATAGTCACCAAGGACTTGGCTTTGAGATAAGAAACAGAAGCTGGTAAGCCTCCAAGGTAAAAAATACAACATTTGTTCTTGAAATAAAAATCCTTGAATGATTCCACACTCTCTGGAGAGCATAACTGGCAAGGCAACCCAATGACACAACTATGTCAAAATTACATGTTTCCTTTCAAGCAATCAAAACATATTCTATTTAGCAGGATCAAGTTTTTAAGCTGTTGCATGGACCTAACTATATTCGAGAATATCCTGTTTATTTCATCATACTACGATGCAAGAAAAGGAAGGGGAAAACTGGTACTGAGATAATAAACTCAGCACGTTTCCAAAACATATATATATATGGATAATATATGTGGGTAATGTAAAATGTATATAACCAGCATTGCCTACTTTGCACAATTAACTACCGAAGCATTTACTGTGCTTTTCTATATAGCTATAAACAGTCACTCGCCAATTATGAACTTAGTATGGTGTGGTAAGTTGGTTATTTGAGCTGTTCTGTGCAAAAGAGCTGTTTTAGAAAAAAAATACTGTAAATGTGCCTTCAGCAACAACCAATGGAGAAAGGCACACTGCATCCTTTGAGCTGACAGAAGCAACACACATAAAGAAACCTGGCCACGCAATGTGCTTCAGCACATCCACAGTTGGATAGCATGCACTTTTATATTGGATTTTCTTTCCTTATTGGATTATCTGCAAATTGGAAAAGGCTGAATTGGGGGGGGGGGGGGAGTGCAAGCTGCCACTTGGAGAAGGAAGATGTGTAGATACCACCAAAATGAAATGAAAAGAAAGACACAAGTAGCTTCAGAAGGGCACTAAACTCTGGTGTTGACAAGCCCTATGTTGCCATGAATCTACCTATAACGAGCTGCTTCTTGTTAAAATAATTGCACTCAATAATGAAGCTCTTTGGTTAAAGAAACACAAGTAATTCTGTACTTGATAAGAGAGTGATATCCTCAGATGGGAAGACACAGTGACGTGGATGTTTGAATTGGCTTTCATAAACCTGTTTGCCCATCTGATAACTTTTTCTACCCTTAATGTATACACATTTGTCCAGTGTATAATTTTATGGTTGGAAACATTCCAAATACCGTTTACCCTGGAGCTTTTACCGTAATTTAAAATATATTACCTTTTTTGGAGGCTCTAATAATTGTCTCAGACAACAGTAAAGGACTTCCATTGGAAACTTCATGTATAGACTTTTCTGGTACTTTGATGACAGGACCTTCCTTCTTTGCTTCTTTTTTTATTTCCTGTATAAGAAACAGAAACAAACAAAGAAAGAGGGAAGAACTATTTAGAATGTTTAGGTATGAACTCTGAACCTAGGCCCCAGAGCATTACAAAACAAGGCAATGACAGACTAAAAGTAACACAAGTTAACAACAATATAAGTTAAACTCCAACCCAAATTAGTTTAACTGAAACAGTTTAATTTAAAATGCTGATTTTTTCTTTAAAAAGCATTTCCTTTTTAAAAAGGAAAAAAAATATTATTCAACAAATAATAAAAAGAAACATTAAAATGCAATAAAGCAAGGTGAAAACCATTTATGCAAATACTAATAAAATTATGTAAAATCTAAATGAATGAGTAACTGCAAGTAATACAAGACAAAACAGGAAGAGGGCAGATTAGGGAAGGCTGCATTATCCCATGGACCGCTGACTATCACACTTATACAGCCCAGTTTTTAAAAACTTGTAGAAGCACCCAAAACAAACAGAAAGCTGCCTTTGCAATGAAACTTAACAACTTCAAGGTTCAAAGTCTGTCTGCAGATTTACTACATATGCACGCCAGAAATGGTCTTATAAAAGCTGGAACAACTCAGTTTGGGGAAAGATTGATATTTGTGTGTTATAACAAAAAAACAACCCCAAACCTGTTCCTGGTTGGTAGGCAGAAGGTGTAGAAGCCCATGAATAAACTATGGATATTTTCTTAAAATATTTCTACCCTGTTCCCAAGGCCACCCTTCATTGATTTATTTGTGCCCTCAAATTGTGTCCCACCTCGCAAAGCTATGACTGCAGCTAAATTAGACTTTCCCTGCTCATGGTAATTTTCTGGTATACCTCCGGTTGGTTACGCAATACACTATAAATGAAAGCAATGAAACATGCTATGCCGTCAAGAATCTGAAACTTCACTGTTGGTAGATTCCGACCAGATTATAGATTGTGAGCAATGAACATGAAGTTTAATGTTCTACTTAAGAGTGCTATTCCTAAAACTTTACTTGCCTTTGACACTGAAAGTTCCAAAATCACAAAACTGATTATAATATTTTTATTATAGCCTTGACCTATGAGGCAACACTTATTGCTCTGAAAGCAGAAATAAGAGACCTCAATAAACAGAGCTCTAAAATCCGTTCCAATGGACTCTTGGTCAATGGAAAATGGTATTTTCCTATGAGCACATAGCAATTCTGTGGACAAGGCAGGGGCCTTTCTCCAACAATACTTAAGTTTTTCCTGGAGACATTTTCAGCTAGAGAAAACCCTCAAAACTGTACAGGGTAGTCTAAATGTGAAAGCTAGGTTCCTAAATTATCCCTGTCTCCAAAATTCTGACAAACTGACCTGAAATCTCCAAATTTAACAAGCTTTAGGTATGTACATAGTACAGATTCGAAATTTCAGAAGTGTAATCTTGAAGTTTAATGAGTAATGAATTAATTTTATAGATTAACTGCTTGACAATGGTAAATGGTAAATGGTAAACTAACCTCTTCTGAAAGTGGTAGATAGCTTACAGGGTGGGATAAACAAGAGAAGACTAGCAATTTTGTTAAATAATTATTTCTAACAATCATGGATTGTTTTCAGAATTTATTCCAGGGCATTCAAAAGCAGAATACCTATTTTTAGCCACTGTGTCTAAAGACACAACTTCCCTTCTATAAAATTTTTTCCTCTTCTTCGGACTGGAAACTCAGCACCCTGATGATCAAATTAATCTGCTACAGAGGGAAAGCAAAAAACAAACCCAACAACCATTAATAAGGAAATAACCGGGGGGAGGTGGAGGATTCAGAGTTACCGGTAATAAAACCTTAAACCAAACTATCAACATGTTATTTTCTTTTCTGATCTTTGTCTAAATGTTCTGTTAGTCTTGTGTAGATTATTAATCTATTATTCCCAACACCAGTTCAAAATCTGTATTTATATCTTTTACATATACATAAATAAATAAATGGGACGCGGGTGGCACTGTGGGTTAAACCACAGAGCCTAGGACTTGCTGATCAGAAGGTCGGCAGTTCGAATCCCCACGACGGGGTGAGCTCCCGTTGCTCAGTTCCTGCTCCTGCCAACCTAGCAGTTCAAAAGCACGTCAAAGTGCAAGTAGATAAATAGGTACCGCTCCGGCGGGAAGGTAAACGGCGTTTCCATGCGCTGCTCTGGTTCGCCGGAAGTGGCTTAGTCATGCTGGCCACATGACCCAGAAGCTGTAGGTCAGCTCCCTCGGCCAATAAAGCGAGATGAGCGTCGCAACCCCAGAGTCGGTCACGACAGGACCTATTGCTCAGGGGTCCCTTCACCTTTACCTTTACATAAATAAATAAAGGTTTTTTTCTTACAGCAAATTCACACTATGATTTTTGCACAGTAAAAATCCAGGAAACTTTGCAATTGTCAATGCTGTGATAGGCTTTTTACACAAGTAGAGGCTTATATATTATGGGACTGACACCCATAATGGTTAGCTCAGTGCATAGTAATAAGGTAAACAACAACTTAGAAATCCCAATTCCCAGCAAATATCACAGCCAAAGAGGATACAAATATTATTAATAAATCAGAATGAGCTTCTAAAGAGAGGACATTTGCGCCTCCTCGTCTGCTGCAGGGACTGAGGAGACGGTGTGCCAGGCATGAGTTTTAGGGCCATTGGTATAGTGCCCAGCTATTCACACACAAATCTCATGAAGAGATGGAAGCTCATGTAATCACCTACCCAGATCAGAGCCTGGCTAGATACTAGAAAGGGGTGAAGGGCTGAGCTCCTATGTTCTGAAAGCTTCCTAGAAGCTCTGTGCTCAAGTGCTCAATCTTTTCTGAACTAGATAATGGGGAACTTCAACAGATCTGTTCAGATGTGTCAGTTTTTTCAATGATTTTGGTTAAAACAATTCAAGGGGGGGAAATACTGACAATTCTAGTCATATTCAACACAACTGATTCCTATGTTACGGGAGAACTACTGCGTCTCTTATGCTTTCAGGCTTGGGGACATCACTAGGCCCAATACCAAGGAAACCCAAAAGACACTCTTCTCCAGCCCATAAGGGAAGTCATTCAACACAGGAGCCAGGCTTAACATATACTATATAGTTCTATTGTAAGAGAGCCACAGAAATCTGGGATACATTCAGCTTTCATTATCAGCATCTCACTCATGTAGAATAAAGCATCATGAAACACTAGGAAATCTCATGAAGAACATGATATAAACAAGCTTGACTAGAGGATAATGTGACATTTAATGATGTGTTGCATTGCTTTTGTCAGAGTGAATGAAGATTTCTGGTTATTTTATCATCATTCTTGTTTAACCAAGGGAGGTGGGAGCTATAAACATTTGGGTAGCAGAACAGCAACTCAAATGGAAATATGCAGTCCTTTGGAACAAATCCACAAGTTAAATTAATGTGAATAATTTATAGAATTACTGCAAGCTCTGGAAGCTCCTACACTGCATTTTACTACACTGTGATGACATAGCAGCTAATGGAGGGTAAGGAGAAAAGCAAAAATGAAAGAGCTGGTGCGTTGTGTTTTTAATGTGAATCTAGTAGGACCTCAAGGTTTCTGGAGAACAGCAGACACCAGTAAAGGTAAAGACAGAGGCCTACATGCTAGTGTTATTCCAAAATGAAATTGTTCCTTTCACATACTGCCAGTTCAGCAGCTCAGGTAAAAATTGGCTTCAAACTTCTCAAAGAAATGAGCTCTGAATGCACTGGGTAAGATGGTGAATGAATGGGGCAGACAGAGTTACTTTCTTTGAGCATGCTCCATAGCACCACTGAATCACCTATAATGCACTTCAATGAAAAGTGAATTTAGTCCTGGACACTATTCCCACTAAATCACATTAGGACCACAGATTTAAAGGTATAGAATAGGTATGAACAACCTATAGCCCTAGGACTGCATGGGACCATTAGCAAAACAATTTTAAACCCTCTGCAAGCCATTAGTTCAAGAAGAGCAATGAACCTGCTTCACTCACAGAAAACAACAAGGAAGTGGCAGAGAGGGAGGGGAATGAACCCTGCTCACCTTTGGCTCTGGCCCCATCCACTACCCTTGAAGGAATGTGGCCTTCTACACAAATAATCTGTACCGGAGTTGGCAAATTTATGGAATCAGCAGACAAGACTTCTGAATTACATTTTGAATTGGAGCAAGCTGATATACTCTCTCTCATTAGTGCTAATTGTTTTGTAAGATCTTCCTAACTTCTTCATCCATGTCATACGCAAACAATGTTTTTCATGTGATCTTTTCTGCTTCAGGCACTGTGGTGTTTCTCCACAAAGTACAAGGTTTCTGTCCTTTTCTGTTAAAATACCTTCTTCCCGTTTCCCCCTTGAAACCATTGTTTCTAAACATTACTGTGTATTTCATTTCCCCCTTTAAAAGTTCTCTATAATAATCCTACCCTGGTGTATACTTTTCTTCACCCTCCATAATTGCATCTTTTCAGAAATGATGCTTTTATAAACTGTCTCTGCAAGTGATCTGAGTGCTCTACAGTTCCAACTCACTTAAGAAGCCTGCACAAATGAGGCTCCTACAATACAAGAATGCCAAATTCCTTTATCCCGAGTTTCTCCATATTCCAGAACAATCATTTGCTCAGAACATAACAGATTTCACTTATTGTTATCAGAGAATTTTTAAAAAAGTTTTCACTTGACAAATCTATTGAGATACAATCAAACTCTGTTCCCCTCCCAGGTCTATGCCAAACTCAGAAACAGAAGTACCTGCAGTTCTCTATTTAGAAGCTGTTTTGCAAAACCACTTCAGCTCTTTAGAAAACTATTTCAGAATTCAGAAAATTATTTTTAGACATTTTTGTTGCAGCCATAGCACTTAACTTTCCAATTCAGAAAATGTCAACTGTTGCGGCTGTCAGGGGAAAAAAACAGAATAGAAACTAACAAATGAATACTGTAGTGCCAAATGTGCAAAATGCAGAAGAGTCTGCTACCCAAAGCCTAGCCTAAGAAATGCAGAAATGATAGTCTAGGACAGGGGCAGCAATTTTTTTCAGCCGTGGGCCGTTCCACTGTCCCTCAGATCATGTGGTGGGCCGGACTATATTTTTTTGGGGGAAATGAACAAATTCCTATGCCCCACAAATAACCCAGAGATGCATTTTAAATAAAAGGACACATTCTACTCATGTAAAAACACGCTAATTCCCAGACCAGAGTACTAGGCTGCATAGGAAAATACAAAACTGGTTTTCAAAACATGTTATGCAGTGCATTTGAACGAATAGCACCCTCCTCTTCCAGGACACCGCCCTGAAGTTCACTTATCTTTTAGCTTTTCTCTGCTTATGCCTGGAAAAGAGGCCTATTGTATAAACATCCAACTTGCTGATTTCTTACAGCAGATCTGTTTAATTTCAAATATTAACAAGAGGCACAGGTGAAGTATAGCACAGCACACATTATTTAGAAGTTCTACAACAGAGGCAGTCAGCGGAAGTTTACCCAAGTGCAGCTTCTCATTTTTTTGTGCTCTGATCTAGCTGCAAGCAGCCCACCAACTTCGAAAGGCTTGCACACACATAAATAGCATTTTCCAACCCGCTGTGTACCTCAGATGGAAAACTCACATCTGGTGAGAAGAAACTGTCTTGTGTGACATTAAAGAGCTTAGTACCCGAGAGCCCACAAATGCAAAACTCCCCGATCCTTCTACTCCTAGCAACAGGAGCTTCCTATGTTCTGCACTACACCTAACACAGCCAATATAAAATGTGGAACAGGAAAGTGTGGCTCAGTATGCTCTGTGTGGGCTAAGTGTGGTGCTGTTGCTTAGGATGGGCTGCTAGAGATGTGGGTGCAGTTCCCAGGGTCTGCTGCACCCAAGGAGACAGGTTCACAAGAGTTCACAGTCCCACGTGGTATTATATGAAGCTGGCATGCAGAAGCTGAGATGCTTGGACTAGATGAGCCTTGTGGTCCCTTCTAACTCTACAATTCTATGACTCAGTGATGGATAGGGGGAGGGCAACTACTGATACAACTACCAGGAGCTGCTTACAGCCAACCAACTGAACATGGGGGGGGGGGGGGCGGCGTATGGATAGCTGAGTACAGAGGAAAATAAAGCTATCCAAAGTTTCAAACGAGGCAGGCAGCTATCAGAACGAGCCTACAGGTGTGCTCCCTCTGCCTAGTAGGTGTGTGTGCTCCCAATCTTTTCTCCTGATTGTCTATCGCTAGGTAGCTATGGGATCACTTAGGCATTTGTACATGTACAGTTCCACTTAGCTGCAGCTCCATGGTGCATGTGGTTGGCAAGGGGAGAAAGGAGGGAATCTCGCTATACAGGAAGAATATAAACAGCTCTATCACACTCTTCTCATTTGTCTGCTCCTGTGGCTGTGTGGTTAGAGTATTCTCTGTAATAAGATAAGACCCAAGCCACACTTGCTGCTTCCTAAACGTTCCTCTTTCACACAGTGCTGCCAGGCACAGCTCATTAGGTATGAGTTTGCTGATCTAGCATCCATTCTGCCTTTTTCAAATGCCTCGCCCTTTGCTTCCGTTTGCGAGGTTGTTCTCCTTCATATAGCTTTTATCCCACAGTGGGGCTTGAAGCCTTCTCCTGGGGAGACCATGGGTTCTCTAAGCCTACCTTCTACTTTTTAGGTGTAGACCTGATTGTTGTGATTGGAGTGGCAGCGCATGGAATACGTTATGTGACACCTGCAGCCACCGCATGTTGATTGGTGCTCTCTGTAGACAGCTAATATGGACGTGTCTTTGGGAATGAGACTATGGGCTCATCCACACTTCCGCTCATCCTACTGTTTACTGCTGAATCAGAACAAACATCCACAGAGATTTCTACAGACTGGTGTTTGTTCTGATTCAGAGGTAAACAGCGGATTTCGCTGGGGAAAGAGAGGGGGCAAATGAATCTTGGGTTCGTGCCTACAGAGCACAGGGCAAGTGTGGAGAAGGCCTGTGATTGTACTGCTAGGCCTGACACTGTCATTGCTATGTTAGTTCTCCTTTCTACTGCTACTGGGTTTTTTGTTTATATTTTTGCTGAGAGAGCATATCTATGAACTATTTACATAGGGGAAACCTTCTAATACAGTACTTTCCATCTTAGCTGATTCACAGAATTGACATACCAGTACATTTTACATTTTGCGGTTTACTGTTACTTTATCCTATTGTTGTTTTTAGTGACATCTTATGGGAAAGCAGGCTATACTATTTACAATAAATCAATTTTTGTTTGGGGGGGGGGGGAAATGCCGGAAATTACATTAAACACAGATGAATACTAATCTTAAATTAGCACTACCAGTCAGAAGTGCTGAGTTCCACCTGGCATTGCAGGGCTCCTCGTGTGTGTGACATCGGGGAGCCCTGGTGGGGCCTCCTCAAGATTGAGGAGCTCAGTCCCGTCCCCATATACTGGGGGGGTACATAGAATATGAGCCTATGCTACCAGTGGGCTACATAGCAAATTAAATATTGCGGCCAACATTCAAATAGCTACTTTTTTAATAAACCACGTGGGGGGGGGGGGAAGAGGGAGAGACTTTGAGTAGCGGATTACATGCTATTTTACTCAAAGTTTTTGTTAAATTCCCATAGTTTTAAAAGTATCATGCCACGCAGCATGTGAAGCTCTTGTTCAAAGGTCCTCAAAAGCATCTTCTCTCTCTATAGGAGTAATTGAGCTGCTCTTTGAATTCTAGCCAATGTTATGATGTACCATGCCTGAAGCAGATTAAAACCAAGATGAGAAGGAAACAATGATTGATACTAGAGATCATTTGCAAGCATATGGGCAATCTGCAATACATTAGGTAGCATACCTACAATGAAATATGCAACTTGGTAAGAGAGGGCAGGCCCAGGCCACCTCTGCACTGCAATTTCATGTAATCTCTAACCACAAGGTTTTTCAATCAAGGCGATCAAATTCATGAGTTCCAATGCACAATTATAATCAAAAGCAAAAACCCACGCTGCAGCATTTCAGGTTTCCTTCTTTTATACTGCATTTTCTTCTTCTTCCCCCCAACCCAAACACAGTTATTAAAAATTCCCTCAGTGACAACACAATCCCCAACTCCTAAAACAGTATTTAGACAGATTATTCTACTTTCAGAGCATAAAGCTTTTAAAGGTTGTTTCAAACAACAACAACCAGATAATTCCAACAGTTTACTGTTTTAGCTATATTGAGCTAACCATACAAACATTCATTATTTGGTTAAAGGCCGGGGGGGGGGGGGAGAGCGGGAATCCACTGTACCTACATAAGTACATAAAAAACTGTGAAATCCTATTATATGCAAAATGCAGTAAGATCAGAGTCAGCTCCTGGGGGGTTTAAAGCCTCTTTTCAGATTTGTTTTTTTCAAAGGAAGTACGTACAAAAATCTATTTTTAGACCTGCAGTGTATATGTTTACATGGTCTCCGCTACTAAAGAAACAACCATTCCTGCAAATGCTCCTGAACCCTGTTTTTTATCTGATCAGCACTGATTGCAACATTATTATTCAAATCATGCTCTACGTGAGCCATATGTGCTGTTTGACTTGAAAATTAGACAATAGAAGTAACCACTACAGCTTGACAGACTAATGTCAGAAACGTTTATGTTAACTCTGCTTGTACGCCTCTTGACATTTTCTCAAACAGACATACTGAACAAGTTTTCTCGACTGCTCAGAATCCATATCCCAAGCTAGAAATTTGCCAGAACAGCAGTTGTTCTTCACTTAATTCAGCTTTGCTATGATTCTATCTAGCCTTTGCCAACAATTGTACTGCTGCTGGCCTCCTTCATAGTCCAAAACATTTGATCTATGTATTTTATGTACTTATATACTACCTTTCTTCCATTGGATGTAAAGTGGTATACATAGGATTGCTGGGTGTGCTCCTAACCAGCCAAAGACCTGTGTAACGTCAGCAAGGGAGCTATCACATTTGCCTTCAAGACAACAGCAACACTTCCATGCCAATCATTCTCTCTGGGCTATCAGTACCTTTAAGAGGCATATTCTTGATTCACTTGGAAACTCCATTATTTACTTAGTCTTTATACATTCAGTGGAAGAGGAATATGAGTGAAGTCTTTAGAATCAAGTCTAATTAAGCACATCTTATTCGTAAGTAGCTTGTGAAGAACTTGTACATCTGTGCATGCATCTGCACATGTGGTATATTTTTCATTTACTGACAGCCCTCCAGATTGCAGCCACAAGATATGAATAGATTTTATGCATTTTGAAATTATTCCTTTGAAGCTTTGCCTTCTCTAAGTAGGGGTGGGTGGGTGGATGTGGTTGGATGTACACACACACACACCAACATATATATATACACACAGAGAGACACATTCAGAAAATGGAATAAACACAGTAATGTTCAGTTCTGTGTTGCTGTTTTCAATGAAAGAATCCAGCATGGAACGACTTGTTTCTTCTCTGCTTTAGCTCCACCATTAGATAAGATTTTCTACATAAAAAGAAATAACATCAAAGCAGAGCTATAGGGCATGGAAATGCTGCCTCATAGTCTGTCTTTAATGCCACTCTAAATGGCTTTTGAATAGTTGTATCACAGCCTAAATATATTCGATAAATTTATTTTGAAGATTTCTATGCTGCCTTTCAAAACATAAAGCATTTCCAAGGGGGCACATAATCACTATAAAACCATTATAAAATCTACCAATAGCAAAATTATAGCAACGGCAGAACAATTGATTTCAGTAGAACAATTCTAACACAGCTCTAAAAATGGCTGAACATACAAAACAGTAATAATTTTAAATAATTTTAAATGAACCTACACTTCTGAACTAAAGCATATTGAAATCTTACAAGTCTTAGAGTCCACCTAAAGAAAATGATATTACATTATGATTTTATTACATGGGAGTCTTTGGGGTGTAGACCCAAGTTTAAATCCAAACATAGGCCCTAAAGCTCTTGAACCAGCCACTGATACTCGGTCTAACTTGCCTCGCAAGGCTGTTGTGAAGGTAAAAGTTGGGGGAACTGTGTCAACCACCTTGGAGGAAGGGCAGGAGACAAATGTAATAAATAAATAAATCATGTGACTGGCATTTGGAAACCTGACTGTCATGGGTAATGATTTCCTGTTACTTCAAGAACAAAGGCCCCCCCTACCCCGACCAGAGAAGAATGGCAAACCAAGTTGATGGACTATGCCAAAATGGCAAAATTAACTAGGAGGCTCAGAAATCAAGAAGAAAAGAACTTTAACAAGGAATGGGGAAAGTTTATAATTTATTCATGAGACCACTGTAAACAGGTTAAAACATTAGCAGGATTTAAACCACACTTGTAATGTAATGAAAAGTATGGATAATTTAGACGGATTAAAAATTTGGATAAGTAGTGATATGCAGCTGTAAAAAATACCATTAGGACCCATGGAAGGGATGGGGGGGGGAGTCAGGAGATTCAGAGCAATCTTGATATTTGGATTCAGAACTGTTTTTGTTGTTGTATGTTTATACTTTTTAAAATCAAATTTTAAAATTATACAAAAAAGGAAAGACCGTCAAATAAGAGCCATGCTGGTAATTTTAATGTTCACATGCATGAACCAGCTCCAAAATACATACTGCCTTACTTTTGGAAATGAAGTACATTAATTCATCTTAAATTATGGAAAACTACTGGGGAAAAAAGCAATGACAACACTACAGGTGTATGTGGAACCAAAAATGCAACCTATTGCAAGGGAGTAGTAAAACTTCAAAGGTAATGATACATTAAGTTCCTTTTTACCTGACTATTTGATTTTAGCCCTATTAGGAAACTACTTCGTCCTCAGTTCTGTCTTATTTTGAACACTGATAACAAAACGAAGAATTGTACTAGGGTTTCATCTTAAAATTTAGCTAGGCATAATTGTAGAATGCTTAATGGTATAAAAACCAATGATGACTGCTACAGATTCTGCTCAGCTGATAAAATGTTGTTAGCTTTCTTGGACATTTTATGGAAAGGCAAGGTATAAATGTTTTAAACAAGCTACCAAGCCTCCTCTTCTATCCAGGGTAGCTTTTAACAGAACAGTTTTCCCTCCAGACCATGTAACTGCAAGCGTCAAGACAGATTAGCGGAAAACATCTTTCCAAACGGAACGCTGTACAGTAGCTTGAAACACTTGAATCTAATTCCTTTTTAAAAATTTAAGTAATAGGCTTTTGAAATAACGTCTTGGGGAAAGCCGTATTCAGGCACCCCGAAATCCCTCAAGCAATGAGGGAGAAAAAGACCAAGTGTACAAGCTCTATCACCACTACCCTTCTGCCCTTGGAGAGCAAATAGCTGCAGTGAGGCACCTGCTCTGACTATGGAAGATCAGGGTTCAATACTGCATATGGCATCCACAAGAGTCTAACTGGCTCTCTATTTCGTAAGTTATCCCTCCACCTTGTGGAAGGCAACAAGGATGGCAAGGGGCTTGGAGCCATAGCTGTTAACTTACAGATTTGAAAATAAGGGACCAGCAGCCTCGAAAATAAGGGATCAGCAGCCAAAATAAGGAATTTTCTGGGCACAGGTATGTTCAACTTCTGAGCCCCTCGGAGCCAAAGGCAGAAAGCCCAGCCAGCAGCCAAACGAAGCCTCAAGCGGTGGTTCCCACAGCGCAGCGACCCGGCAAAGGGGATGCAGCAAGGAAAACCACCGTCACCTCTCCGCTGGGAAGCGCTGAGCAAAAGCGAGTCCCCAGGCAACGTGGCCGATTTCATCGGCACAAGGCATGCAAGCTCATCCACCCCACAGACGTCTTTAGACTCAGCCAAGCAACACAGTTGAAGCCCCCCTCCTCCCTGGCCGGCAGGGAGGGAGGGAGAGGAGCTGCTTCCTTTGAAACCCAGGAAATTTAAGGGACATCATCAATAAGGGACAGCAGTGGGACACGGCGCTGGGATAAAGGAGTTTCCTGCCAAATAAGGGACGGTTGACAGCTATGCTTGGAGCTAGTGCACTCAACCTTCTTCTCCAGCTCATGAAGGATTTAGAATGCCTGAACGGGTCAAATGTAGTTGGCAGATGCAGCTTTAAAACAATGCTGTTATACTAAGCCATGCACATATCCCAAGCAAGTTCTACATCTGTATCTCATAAGCAACAGAGGAGCTAATGATCAAAGCGCAGCCTTGGTTTCATCCTCGCTTCCATGCCTGCCTCTTTTCCCTCTCAGAAAGTTCCCATTTCTTCACTTGCTGACTTCCCACTCCCTGCTCTCTCCTAGAGCACACGATGCCATACATCTTTGCCCATATATTCAAAATATAAGTCCTCAGTTAACAAGTGGTAGGTGTAAGGCCATGAACTCAGTTCCCTCCCTATCAAGAGCAAGAAACTGAAGGTAGAAAACAATGACATCTCCCATCAGCAAAGCTTCAACCAGAGCTATAAACAGGCAGGGTGAGGTTAAGGACACAATGTGGAAAAACAATGGGAAAAACTTTAAAACAAGGAAAAATGAAAAGGAACAAAACAGAATTTTCAAACAATGGGATTCTATTACTTTCCTCCTCAACAGTAGTTTTATGAAAATTTTTAGGTCAATACATGAATCCTTCGTGACATGAGCCACATGAGGATATATGGTATTTATCCTTTGTGGCATGACATCAGTCAGACGCACAAAGCAGACAATGGTAAATACACACATAACTGGAAGTGTGGGCAGAGGAAACCCTTGATATAATGCTGGCTGCAAATTCTGCAGGATACTATCACTCCACTGGCTTTTCACCCCATAAACAACAGCTTAAGAGTAGGCTTAAGAATTCGTTCCAATGTTTTGTTTGTTCAGGTGTTTCAACACATTCTTCATCTTACAAAATGCCTAATGTATCAAAACTAGCCACTACATTCTGGGAATCTGAGATTTCAAGTGTCAGCATATAAATTTAAATAAATAAGACTCAATTATTTTAAAGTCAAAATCTAAACCTTATTCAGTTGGTTTGATAAGTACTCATTAAACTCAACCCAAAGATGTAAGTGCCCACCTTCCCAATTCAGATGCCCTTGCCAATTAACATGCTTCATTTGCTATGCTTCTCTAAAACAATTTAACAAGCAGCACAAGATGCCGTGTTTTCTGAACTCATTTCCGCCCTGTAGAAACTTGTAGGGAGAGAGAAACAAGCAACAACATTCTGAAATCTAGTGTTTTCCTGCTAAAGACATGTGGCCCAACTTTGCTTTATTTGTGTAGAATGACTGGATCAGCTGAGAACATTACATGTACCATATCACTTGGGTAAAAGCCGTATTGTTAGATTAACCATATGAAATTAATTGTGGATTCTGTTGTAGATGTGAAAGGAAGGAAGGATTTAATTAAAGCATATCTGGTTTAGTGTTTACTAGCTAGTCTAAACATGGGTCAGGAGACAAACTACTGCATAGTTGTGCACTTCAGACTCCTCAGAAGCAATGCATAAACATAGAATTGGGAGGTACCACAAAGGTCATATAGTCCAACTGCCTGTAATGCAGGAAACCTTTTGCCCAATGTGGTGTTCAAATGCACAACCCTGAGAGTAAGTGTCTCATGCTCTCCAGACAGAGCCAGCATAAACAGCTGTACCCTAGATTGCTACCTTTTTTATGAAAATCCATATTAAACAGAGGATTGTACTGTCACTACAGTGCACAGGCACAATGCGACTTACGTAAAGGCAACTTTAAAGTAGTTTTCCCCACAGAAAAGAGCCCCAACAACTTATCAGTATTTGCAATGATATGCAGACCGCTGAATTGGATTTTAAAGTGCAGGTCAGAATTCTGTCTGCTCATTGATCAAAGGTAAAATTAACAACTTTCACTGTCTTAGACTTTCAGCTTATCCCAATTCAGAAATCCCTTCCTACTGCGTTCCACAAATCTCAGCCTGCATTATGTTTGTACCCTACGTTGACTGTAAATCTTACAGAAATTACTCTTCTAAGGTGCTACTGGAAGGATTTTTTTATTTTGATTCTGAAAAGAAAGTTCACTAAATTAAGATGCAAACAAAGAAAGTTCACAGTCAAAAACTGCATATTTTAGAATTATCTGATATCACATCAAGTAGGATCCTAAATGCCAAACAGCAATTTTCTGCATATGCAGCAGAGCTTTGTGGCCTCCCCATTCCCTATTACAATCTTATGTAATATCCACCCCCCACCAAAAAAGTACATAATAAAACATAGGGCAACTTTCAGCAACTGCATCTGACTGATGTTTAGTCTTGAGATGGACAAAAGCTTTTGGGCTTTGCACTGTACTACCTGGCACCTGCTGGACTTGGAGGACTACGGGCTATTCCAGAGCTTTCCAAACTTTTCATGTTGGTGACACACTTTTTAGACATGCATCATTTTGCAACACAGTAATTCAGTTTTACTAGCAAACCAGAGGTTAAACTAACCCCTTTCCAGCCCCGGGAGAAGCATGGGGAACATTCACGCGACACACCTACACACTGCAGCTGACACACTAACGTGTCGTGACACACAGTTTGGAAAGCTCTGGTCCATTCCATTAAGCTACTTTTGCCTTCCTGAGAACAGAACTGGTGGCCACTTAATACTAGCTTTAACTGTAGGACTCTTAGTAGTAGATTTAACTGTAGTAGCTTTAAAATTCTTTAACTGTAGCTTTAAAATTCTTGCTTTGAAAATTTAGATTGTAGCAATTCATTGTAGGGATTCCAAGTGAAAACATCAAGAAGCAGATAGTGTAAGACTGAAGTCAACCCATACTTGCTCTGCAATCTACCCAAAACATTTATATATATAAATAAGGTCAGAGGAATACTAGATTGTGTATATAGAATCATAAACTAATGCCAAAGTGCTGGCAATCTTTTACATTTATACACTTACATTTCCTGCAAAACAGAAAAACAGTGATGTTATCTATTACCATATCATCCTTACCTTTGTTTGTTTGTAATCATTTTCCTCCATAGGCAATTCATAATAACTATATTTTCCCATCTTACCATATACTTTGTAGTTACCGTATGGGAAAACGCTTGTGGAACATTTCCTTAATGATATGGTGCAACATGTGTTTAAACTCAGATGTCGCTATGCTTTCAATAAAGGAGCAAAAGTCCTGCTTGCTGGGAACACAGTGGCGTAACAAGCAGAAGTCACTGCACAATGGAAAAATACCAGAATCTACCCACTCTCCCTCTGCATAAATCTTTGCTCTCCAGTATTCCAAATGTGTCTGCAGGTCCACAACTGCTCTACAAAGCAGAAACAAAAAAGACCAAAAAGTGCTATTGCATGTCAAAAACCTCATGTTAATCAGTGCATTAAGTGTTATTCATTGCCAATTTGCATATACAGGTAACTTGCATGCTACTTGGGAATTTGATTCCGGGGGGCCACACATAAATGCAAAACTGCCTAAAGCCATGAACTGCCAGAACTGCCCTCCCCCAAGGTGGAGGGCTGCTTATTGGGTTCTGGAAAAGTCTTAGGAGCTTCGTAGGGCCTTCCCACAACCTTCCCAGAGCCTAGTAAGCAAATCGCTTCAGTTATCCAGCTTTGGGAACGCGGTGAGAGAGCTCTGGCAGTGTCTCAAAGCTGCAGTTGCTTAAGTGAAAGCAGTGTAAGATGCACTTTAACTTTTCCACAGGGTCCATGTTTACTCGGGTATAGATTATGGGACTGTGTAGCTATCTAAGTAGTAAACCATGGCTTGGAATTATGACCAGGCCTCCTCCTCGACTAAGGTGGAGAGGCAGAGGGACCTTTGTCCCCATAAGTCCAGACCCAGCAGTACAGAATGTTAAGGAGTACAAGCACGGATCTGCTTTTAGATCATGTGCTCCCTTGTTGACCTTCCAATCATGAGTGGCTATTTTATTTCCAGTTCTGTTTTTTTTTTTTTTAAAAAAGAAAACCAGAAACTGCTGCTTCATAAAAACAGGTAAGCTATGGTTTGTACTTGCTGCCTGGCACATCAGGATTTGTTTCTGGTTTGCAGGCAAGTGTAAACCATAGTTCACACTTTTGGACAACGTAATTATTGGGGGGGAGTGGAAGCATCTATGTGGGAGAAGAAGGTGACACAAAAGTGGACTGGAAGAACATTATTCAGAATGTGTATGAATTGAAAATCTTTATTAGGCTCTGGACTAAGCATTTTAATAAGGGGGAACCATAAAAATCTCCCTTATCTGCCCCCACTGAACCCAAGTTTGGTTCTCAGAGGATGAGAATCACTTCAAGGGAGAAGTGTTAGTTTCCTTCTGGTTCTTGTGCTAAGCATTGTACTGATATGAATGAAGGCGTTTCAAACAAAAGCTGAGGTTTTTAGGTCAATCGGTTATGTTTCTGGCTCCGTTTCAGATAAAAGCTTACTCGCAATTGTAGCAAATACTTCATGATAGTCAGCAGCCAGCAAGACTAGGTGCTTTTCAAAAGTATATTAATGAAACACATTTATTGGACTCAAGATACATAGAAGAAAGGTATTTAAGAACTCTTGAGTGTTTTCTTTGTGATTCAAAAAGAACTGAGAATCCCATATCAAGTTGCAAGAGACAAGCACCTGTGCAATGATGAATTTAAGCCATTTTTAAATTTAAACTAACCTATTGTTAGTGCTATTGTTATAAGGGGGGGGGGGCAAATTCCCAAAAGTTCTCCAATTTAATAAATGCTTGGAGCCAGACCTTGGAATTAGCAAAGTGCTAAAATATAGGTGAGACCTGTTCTCTGGGACCAGGAAGCCACTTGTCAGGCGGGCCATCAGGAAGTGATTAAGCTTAACAAGAGACAGGGAGAGAAGCGATCAGCTTAATTAAGCCTGTGTGCCAGCCAGCAACTGGCTGGGTAGTCTGGAAGGTAATGGTGAAATTGCCAAGGTTCTGAGCATGATGTCACAGGGAAAATGCGGCAGCAACCATTAGAACTAGATGGGAAGCAGGAGCAAAGGGATGGCGCTTAGGATGGCTCTGTCTGCAATGCTGGGCGGCTATGAAGAACAAGCTGCTCTTGAGATGACAATGGTTTAAGATCTGCACCCCCTTTCATCTAAACTCAGGTGTAAATGTGTGTAATTAAACCATACTTCTTAAAGACACTACAGCCTCCACCACAACCTGATTCTCAACAAAAACACGCCCTTGGGTGAGAGCTGAGCTAGTGAAGATGCTGAAATGACAGCATACTAATTGAGAACGGTGTTCATCTGCAGATGAAGAAATGTGGGCATGGGATCACAGCAGCAGATCCTGCAATACAGCTAGTCACGAATCACACTGTGTAGAGCTACTGCCGCACCTGCTAGACTTATTCTAGCTAGTCCCAGGGTGGGAAATCTTTTTCAGACCATGGGCTACCTTTCCCACCTGGGCAACCTTCTGGGAACTACATGCTGGGGTGGACAGAGACCATCCCAGGTGGCAAAACTGGGCAAAGTAACCAATGCACATTTACCTTTGTATGGTAGGTTGGTTACTCTACATATACACGTCTCTATCTTACATCCAGGCAACCAAAATGCATTACCAAAGTTCACAAACACATTCCAGCCAGGCAAAAACAATCAAGGAGCATATGAAGTAAGGCTGGTAAGGGACGTGACCTGGGGAGAGTCCCAAGGGCCAGGTAGAAGAAGACTGGAGGGCTGCATTTGACCTCTCACCCAGTCCATGGATAGCTAATGTCAGCAAATTGCAGACAGGGATGAAGAATATCCCCACTTACCCACCACCACTACCACAAAATAACCAACCAATATTTAAATAACAGTATTTTGACACAACAACAACAGCACATTCATTTTCCCTTCCTTTCAACTTTATTCATTTCCTCACTAGAACAGTACAGTTTCTTCAACATCTGCTACTATATGTTGGCAGAAAGATATGCATTTCCTTCCACATCTTTACAGTGACAATGTGGAAGCCAACAAGCTGTTTCTGCAACAAGCAGCAACAGAGGCTGCCTGATAATCATGTACTCAGGAAAACACAGTACTTCCGGCTATAAAGCGATTGTTCCAAACAAAAGTGAACATTAGATGACAAAGGAGATATATATATATATATATATATATATATTATTCAGAATAAAGTTTTTAAAAAAATCTTAACAATCAGAGTTATCAGAGGTACATGAGGGTGGAAGGAGTTTGCTATATATGTACCATGGGCTGATGGACTCTGAATTGCAGGTCTATTTTTATTTTAGTCTGCCTGACACATTCCTAGTTTAAGTGTTCACATGTTTGTCCAACAAATTATACATAGAAAGCACTCTTGGCCTGGGGAGTATATACTTCTGACATTATTGTTAAAGAGAATTATCTGAAAGAGATTTGGGGTTGTAAATATTTAAACATACCCAAGATTAAACGAGAGAGATGCTGGTTGGATAACATAGCACAAATGATGTGCTTTAATGGGGCCACATTATAACATTCCTTTCAAACCAAGACACATTAGAATGGTTTTGGTCCCAGAGAAAAAAAAGGATGACTTACTCCAATGGGGAAAAGAAATAGAGCAGACACCCCAACTTAGAAAGGCCTCATTCAGTAAAAGAAGTTCTATTTAACAGCTTTACATAAATGACAAAAGGAGAAGCTTAGTCTTTTGAATTTGATCAACTTGGCAGCCAAATTATTCTAATCATTCTAAAGAGGCATCTAAAGCTCTGCAAGGATTATAATTTTTATGTCTATCATTCCGGTTCTTTCAATCAAATGTTTTTCTTTCAATTATGACCTTGTTCCTATGGAAACTATTTGAGGCTTTTGTTACAGTAGAAAGGGTCTTATAAAAGTTAATAATCATTAGCATTAGAGACTGTAAAATATAAACTGTATGCGCATAGTTTATACTGAGGGGTGCTCATTCAGGGCTCCACTACCACAAGGTGTGCCTTTTCCAATAAAGTGCTTGAGAACTCATTGAAGAAATTAAAATGAAAGGCTCAGACAAAATGAAAGAGAAAACAGAGCTAGCATTACAAGACAACCATTAAACAAGCAACTATTAAGAAGCTGGCAGGTTTTGTTTTTCCTGTTAGGTGACAGCAAAAAAAGAGCCTGGTACCTGTTGGTGTTTGACACATGACATTCTGATAGCTGGATTGTTGATCTGCCACCAAAAAAAGAACATTCTCAGAAAAGGGGGGGGGGGAAGACCCTAAATCACACAGAACGAGTATTCCAGAAACTTTTGGAACAGTAAGATTATACTAGAAATGCCAGGCACTAGTCAATGTAGAAGACTGAAAGAACTATGGAGCACATAGCTGTCTTTTATAAACGAGAAGGAGGGTACCAGCTGGGCTCTCAATGACCAATCACGATCTCTATAAAAGAGGCTCTTCATTCTCTTATGAGCAATTAGTGCAGTGCTACAACGCAGCTGCTGATTTAAAGAGCAGAGTGTGATGACAAGATGGCTGTAAGCCCACAGTCACAGTTAGACGCTTCAAACACTAAAGGTCGCAGCATTTTCATTCATCTGGGCCTTTCTTTCATTAATAAAAAGCAACTCCTGTGCAGTGATGTCCTCAGTGGATACAGTGGAGTGTATTACTTAAAAACAAAAAACAATTCAAACACAACTATTAGAGATTGCTGCCATTTAGATAAAATCGGTATTTATTTATTTAGTTTACCTTTACCCAAATTTAGAACACTTGCATTTAATTCATCTTCAACGTGTGCTCAAATCTGGCACAATTTGTCACATGACTACAGTGTAGACATTTTTATGTAATGATGCACCAGATACTTGGTAGTATTCAAATATTCCAGAGCTCAAATAAAAATGTAACCTTGATTTGCATGTAAGGGTGTGAAAGCAAAACTGATTTTCCAGTCTGAAGTGTGTTGAGTTTTCCACCCCATCCATCCCTGATGTCTAGTCAATGAATAAGCATATGGGGGGGGGGGGGACGACAATTTTGGAATTAATCTTATACAAAATAACCACCACCATCAATTAAAACAGTAATGAATGAAATAACTTTTAAGAGAAAACATTATGATTACTGTCCCTCTTCATCCAAGTTATTTGAACTATTGATGGGCAGAATAATAATCTGGGATTAAAGCTACAACCAGCAAATGTAATGATATTCCCAAACACTGCCCAGTTTGTAAATTAATCAGATGATTAAAGTATATTTCCACATGTTGTATGGGCTACCACCACTGTTATTGTTGCATATTCTTTTTTGAAACTGAGACAACTACAACTTTTTCCAGGGTGGCATAAACATTTCTCATTTACTGGGATGAAGATACCCCTGTTCTTCAGATATGATCCTCTTAAGCATTTACGTTTGCAACTGATGTCTCTTCTGCTTGTCAGACAAGCTGAGAACATGACTCACAGGTAATCCCAGCCTTCTTTGGTTTGCATGGCATTAAGAGTCCAAAGTTGGCACATGAAATAGAGAAGGGAGTAAAAGAACACATTCAGGGCTCTCATCTGCAACCTCACAAACCATGGTTTGTGATAGACAACTGCCTAAACATGGCCTCTGCATCACAAGACATCTCAAGTGTCACCACTTCCTCAGCCTGTGCTTTTATCAGGGATATCTTATACAAGCACAAAAACTGTTTTAGCTACCAAGACTACATTGATTTCTGTAAACAGAGCAGACATATTGCCTCCCAAAGTACAAACTACATATAGCTGAGCTAAATTACGA
Organism: Podarcis tiliguerta; assembly: GCF_965153285.1. Taxonomy (NCBI): domain Eukaryota; kingdom Metazoa; phylum Chordata; class Lepidosauria; order Squamata; family Lacertidae; genus Podarcis; species Podarcis tiliguerta. Next base: position 62,426,955 of record NC_139537.1, on the reverse strand, counting down.
CCACACTGTCCAAAAGTTTTTCAGCACTACTGCTGAACAATCTGACTCAGTCCTGAAACTACATTTCCTGTGTGACAACATACTTGGCTCAACTTTGCAGATAAATTTTCATACAGTTTTCTGAGACATGCCACATGTGCAGCTAGTCTATACAACTATTTCATAACAGGTTGGGATTCTCTCTGTAGCAAAGAACTTGCTACATATCTGAGCAGAACCACAGGCAGATATTGTGGCACCTCTTTACTTGTTAGAAGCAGCAGCCTAAAGAGGAACTCACTGAATAAAATCTAGACAATGTCCTAAATAAAGAAATAAATGTGTTTTGCCCTGGGGAAGCTGAACCTTGCTTTGTGGAGATGATGTGTGGTTGTAGTCACTTTGTAGATAAATGCTGGCCCTTCGGGATAGGGCAGGTCTAAAATAAAGAAAGCAACAAATTCTTTTCTTTTCTTTTTTCTTTTTGAAATGCATTGCAAAATGCATTCCGGCAGCATTCCAACCAAAGGCAAACATAAAACCAACAAGCCCCAAGGAAATGCATATTTTGCCTCAATGGAGAAAGCCAAGAATAGAATGGATCAAAAGGGAAGTATCTGTCCTTCCTTTTCCCACATCTCCCAAATCCCAAGAGAACTGCATATGTAAATTGTGCATCCAAAAAAACCAGAATCAAAACATAAAAAACCAAACTGAGCTTCCAACCTGATTCTAAAACTTTTATCTAATGGCATTACTGAAACAGACTAAATAATATTTAAGTGCATTTAAGCTAAGGGAAATAAAGTATTTATTGTCAGTCCCAAGTTATTATCAGTACGTTGTTGCATTGCCATTCAGCCAATCTTTAAACAATGACAAAGCTGAATTTTTTATTCCATTAGGGCTTAAGCTGAAATTCAGCAAATTTAAATGCTTCTTTCTATACCACGTAAACAATATTGACCACTTATCTGCTTTACATTCACTCTCTTCCGTTTCCTATTTATACACGTTGACATCATATCAAAGAAAGAAAAATGTTTATATATAAACATTATATAGATATATAGATATAGATATAGATGATATAGATATAGATATATATACACACACACTCCTGTGGAAAGAATAATGCAAACCATAAGAGGATTTAAGGTCAATAATCAATCAGAAACATTTTCTCTTCCTAGTCATAGTGTGACATTCAGAACTTTCATCAGCACCCAGCCCACTTAATATAACTCACCAACAGTGGAACACTCAGAAAGAAGTTCCAGTGTGTTCAATAGAGTTTACTCCCAAGCAATTGCATTTGAAGACTGCGGAGCTATTAGTTTTTATGACTGTGTAGGTGTAAATAAAAGTGAGGACAACACCTGCAGTGCATTACCCTGAAAGAATTCGTTAGATTTGTTTTATACTTTCAGGTATATTACATTTAAGTGTCTTCTCAGTCTGTCTTCCAGCCCACCAGGCTTCACTACACCTTAAGAGCAGCTTCTTGGATCGAGATCTCACATTGTAATTTCCAAATTCCAAAAAGCCAAACATTACTGTGTGATAGGAATTTTGAGGTCTTGGATATATGTTAAATGTTCATAAGTGTACCAACCAAGCAGGTACATAGATCAGCACAGGAAGACCAACCTGAAACCATTTTTGATTCGTAAACTGACCAAATGTTTTCTATGCAAGATCAAAGGAAAATGGAAAAGCCTCCCCATTGTCTTTTCCTTCACATTAAGGGCACATTTAAGGGCACATTTGTCTTAAGGGCACATTTAAGATATGAAAAGGGTGTGAGCCTGCGACCTGGCTCAGGAACTAAGTATTTATCATTACAAAAGACTGGCCAGGCTCCCCCAGGGTATCCAATCAAGTGACCATTAAACAGGTAACCTGTCAGATGAGATAAACAATGCATTCAGATTGCTGCTGTAGACCGCCTTTTCTGTGATGTATCTGGGGGGTGGTCTTAGGTTACACCCCTTCTGTGATGTATGTATGATGTATGGAGGGGTGGTCTTGAGCTCCAGGGCAGGGAATTTAAAATGTCTATATAAGGGCAGGCACAACTTTGTTCTGGGTTCCTCCTCCCTCCTGCGTGTAGTGAGTGAGGACCCTGTTGCAACAGATCAATAAAGATCAGGCTTACTAACTGCTTTGCTTCTCAACATTCTCTGGTTGGCCTCTGTTATTTTCTCCTACCAGTAGGGAACCTACGTAAGGACTCTATATGGGCTCTTGGATACCCCATGGGGGGGGGGAGGGCAGATTTTTGTTTACAACAACTGATAGCTTAATACACTTCAGAGACCTTTCAAATTAGTCATAAAGGGAAGAGATGCAACTTATTTCACCTACAGCAGAAACCAATATTTTACCCTGCCTTAGTCACAATAGCTAACTAATGTTTAATCTCTGGCAATTTACTTTTTATGCTATCCACCCAACTGAATTGTGGAGAAATCTGGATGCTTGCACTTTCTTTCCAATTACATACAACCTCAGAGAAGAGCCATTACTGATATTAACTTGCAAAAGGACAAGGCACCAACTCTCAAGGTGTGCATTTGTTGAGAAAAAGAGTGAATACTATGCTTTACAATAACAGGTTTGCTACACTGGTATCAAACAGGATGAAATGGCAAGTGTCAGCCAACCCACTGTTAAGAAGCTCTATATTTGTGTGGTAATAACTATGCAATTAGAAAGGACCACCTACAATTAAAGTCTTTAATTCTATGTGCATTTCATGAATCCCTCTGGTAATTTTGGCGTGTGTATCACTGTACACAACAGAAAAGTTCTATGGGAAAAGAGGTCTCTCTTGCTTTCTTGACCAAAAGAGATGCAGCTGCTCAGCTCTGCTCATTTAGTCTGCTGGCAAGGAAACCTAACTAAATACCTTTCAGTTTTGCTAACTTTTGCAGTGGGTTTAAATGGAAGTTCAATGGTTTATTTAGACATCTGCCACTACTGCCAAGAAACTGACATGATTATTGGTACGAATGCCATGATTCACAGCATACTAACCACCTGCAGCCACATCTGCAAAAATGTTGCCAGTATTGTGCATCAACCAGCGGAAGCAGCTGAGATCCTGCAGCACATTCATTCGGTAGCTCAGAAGGTGCATCTGCTGAGGCGTCACCCTACTCTGCAGGCTGTTTGAAGGTGAGAGAACATTCAGAGAGAAATAAGGTCACTGATGGAGCATACATTTTACCAGCTATCCACGATCGTATCAGATACATATGCAAACGCAAATTAAAATCAACAAGTACTGGTTTGTCACCTCAGTTTCCTGCTTTATATTTCTCCGCATTTACTATCAGCAAAATCTTCCCATCTCTGAGCTGCATAGTCAAATACAATTGCTAGAGGGGGAAAACACTTGAATGAGGAGTGCAACTTCTATCTATCTATCTATCTATCTATCTATCTATCTATCTATCTATCTATCATCTATCTATCTTTGTAACAAAAACAAACTACCGTACCCCAACATGTACAAAACATTATTATTTGCTTATTCAGCACAAGCTTATTAAAGGGCAACTATCTGATAAACTTAATTCTCTCCCCAAGTACATTTCAAAAGCTTACTTCTTCCTCTTTTGTCTACTGAAAATTCTCTCAAGGATATTTTAGAAATGTAGGCCTGACCACTCAATTCTGAGCCTTCTTCCTTGCCACATTTTCACTTTTTGGCTTGTCAATATTCAAATCAGAGGTGTCAAACTCAAATTCATCGGGGGCCACATCAGCAGTTTGGTCACCCTCAAAGGGCCGGTTGTATCTGTAGGACTATGTGTCCACTCTTTTTTATCATAAATTATTGTCACTGCATTCAATTATTACTGTTTTTTGTAATAATGTAGACGATCTACTTTACATTCATTTTAAGGGTGTTTGGAGTGTGTGCGCGCGCCTCTCTCTCTCTCCCACTCACCCCCCCCCACCAGCCACCCCATATTCCCAAAGAACAACTTGATCACGGGCATCGTCGGTCCTGGAAAGGCTGGCTGTGCAAAGATGGAGAGGGAGGCGAAATGAAGAGGAAGGGAAGCCCCGGGCTGGTGAAATCCAGCGTGGAGGAGAAGAGGACGCCTCCCGCAGGGCGAGTTTGCATGCCGGGAAGGATCGGGAAGCAATAGCAGGACATGCGAGGAGAGAGGGGCTTTCGAAGCCACCCACCCTGGGAGCGGACTCTCCTTTTAAAAAAATTAAAAAATGATGATGATGGATTCTTAACATCTGGTGGGGATTTTATTTTCTCTCTCTTCCTGCTTTCTCCTCCTCCCGCCACCAAGCTCGCCGCCGCCGCCACCATCAGCATCTCTTTGCATTTGATGTGCGATTCTGGGAGGGGGGAATGCAGAGGAGTTGGAGGCAAGGCGAACGGATATAATAACGCGAAGAGTTTGGCGAGGAGAAGACGCGGATGCTCCGGATTGCTGGCTTGCTCCTGGCTGAAATCAGAAATCCGATTGCGGACTGGGCTGTGATTGGAAATCTAATCAGATCCTGGGATTGGTGAGGGGGGAGAGCGTGAGAGCAGCGGAGGGGGGCAGAGAGGGAGAGCCCCAAAGTTGGTGTTTATGAGAAAATAATTTCAGATGTTGCAAGGGGACGCACCTCGGTGGAGGGCGGAGGGGGAGACACGGGAAGTGCGGCCGTGGGAACCCCAGATGTAATGTGGACGCACATGGATCCGCTCGCAGAGAAGGAGCCGCTTGGCCGGAGCTGAGCAGACATAACAAAATCGTGTTATTAAACCAAACAGCGGCCGTTTCAGACAGACGGGGCTGCCGCTGCTGGTGGCAGCGGCAGCAAGGGGAACCTTCCGCAGAAGCCAAAAACGCTTCTCTCCCACCAAGAGGGATTCCAAGGTGGCTGAGGATTGGAAGAAAAGGGGAGTTTGGGGGGCGGGCGGGGAGGATCCAGCATCCCCGGAGAAGATCCAAGGCTGGAATAAAAAAGTTTCTCCGAGGAGAAAGACTCCCCCTCCGCGGCACGGAGAGACCTGACCTTCCGCCTGCTCTTTTTGAGCAGTGAGCGGGAGAGAGAAGCCAGCTGCCCGCCTCGCTTCAGCCCCCGACGACGAAGGCGAAGGTTGAGAGACGCGGGGACATTTGAAGCAGCAGCCACGTCCTTAAGAGCGACGGGGGGGGGGGCGAGTAGGGAGCCGCACCATGTAAACTTTCTTGTGTCGGAAAAAAAAAAGCGAGAATAAAAGGTGAAGGCTGGCGGCCAGCAGCGGCTACACGGGCCACATGACGAGGTCTGGCGGGCCGGATTTGGCCCGCGGGCCTTGTGTTTGACACCCGTGATTCAAATTAAAGACTTAGGAAATAGTAGCTTCTGCATTTTATTCTTAAGTGTTAGTTCACAAGACAGTTATCTACAGAGCAGAGCATCCAAAAGAGACCATTTTCAATAGCATAATTCAGTATCTTCCTGTACAATCATTGCTATGCAGCTGAATTATGGCTAACTTAGTAGTGTCCACCCCCCCCCACGTTAACCCCCCAGCACCACTACACCATCTTAACAACAAACATGTAAACCCTAAAAGAGAAAGTTGGAAAATTAAATAGCCTACATCTGTTTTCAGTCACTCAGAGCTAGATTAGAATCTAGTATTATGTGCATACATGTATCTGTGCTGTTTCCATTACTCTTCCTTTTTAAATCTGCCAGCACACAACAAAGCTTAATCTTCAGTATGGTAAATGAAAAGGTTTCCAGCTATATGGAATTCTTATATATTTATTTGCTAAAAGATTACTGCCACCTTAAAATAAAAAAAATCTCTAAGCCAGTTTAAATAAAAACAACAACAATGCAACTTTCAATAAAATTTCCACACACAACAGAAAACAAAAATGCAACAATTTCACAAGCCACAGAGATCCAGGACAATCAAGGCAGCAGGGAACACACATCACACAACAAAGTGATTACCACATCTGAAGCCATAGCTCTCAGCTTTCAGATTTGAAAATAAGGGATCAGCAGCCTCGAAAATAAGGGATCAGCAGCCTCACCTGTCCCAGGGACAGTCTATGGGATATCTGACAATCCGGGATAGCAGCGGGAAGCAGCGGGAAACGGCACTGGAATAAAGGAATTTCCCGCAAAAAAAGGGAAGGTTGACAGCTACGCATGAAGCAACAAGGATGGCCATGGGCCAAGAAAACATATAGTAGGCTGCACAGCGGCAAGCGTCTTCTTCACATCCCAGGCATCAACAAAGGAAATGGGTCCCACAAAGGACAGCATAGTGTATCATATACGTCAACACTGTATCAGTGGAAGCACTCAAGTCCGCATGGAGGCAGGCAATGTTGTCCTCAAAGTGCCTTGCAAAATCATCACGGAGACTATGCTGATCTCTTGCTTCTAAAAAGTTATTGAAGTATTTACTATTTGCTGCAGCCCTCCAGAAAGCCATGCCCCTCTCCAGTCTTTAAGGCAGCCCTCAGCAACCCAATGCCTTTTGTTGTGTTTTGCACTAGAATACTCATCAGGTCCAGCCAGCACTGTGTTCGTGGAAGTTATAGTCAAAAGTACCCGGAACATTAGTGGGATGCTTTTCTAGTGGGATTCTCACAGAACACATTCCAGAATTTCAGATATACAGTACTTTCAATCCTCCATATAAAGCATTTTGGAGCAGTATTTGGAAGAATAAAAGGCAGCATGACTTCGGTGCTAGCATACACAGGAAACATTTAATATGCTACCAGTTACTCCAAAGCTGTTCAAGTCCACATATTGCAAACGTAATTGCAAAAAACTCACAAACTAACTGCTGCATGTTACTTTTTAAGAAAAAAAATATTTACTGAATTTATAAACAGCAGTTCCACTTAAGTGTTCCCAAAATTGTTTATCTACACAGCGCTCTCCATTTCCAATGAAGCTATTCTTTAATCAGGTACACATATGTGTTCGTTACTTGACGACTGCACCTATCAAGCAGTGGCTTGCATTTCTGCATGAGCCACCAAAGTACTTTCACATGACCTCAATAAAATGCAATTCAATGGACTTTGTCTACACTTTCAGCTGTCAGTCATCAGGTTATGCACATGTCTCTAAATACTAAGTTACTCCTTTCCTAGAATTTCAAACTGCATTGCTAACAAATAGTAACCCACATTCAGATTCAAGTTAAAATAGCCAGCCTCTCTGCCTCCTATCCTGTTTCTTATTGTAGTTATCAGTGGAGAAAATGAGTAGAAAGAACACAGCAAGTACAAATGGCTTCAGACAGGCTAGATGCCTATGCCATTTCTAAGGCAACAAAAGTACTTGCACTTATGAATGAACTGGGCCAATTTGCTTGGTCTTCTCAGATTTACTGCAAACCTTCCAAGCCCATTTAGATGCCATTTCTCCTTTCAACGCTGATCTAACACTATTTGTTTGCAAGTCATCTTGCACTATAAGAAGCACAATGTTAAAACCAGTGAAAACAGTCATGATGCAGCATCGTTCTGTATTTATTCTGTTTACAGAATCTCTGTATTGCTTTTCAATGAATACTTAAAGAGCAGTGCACAACACGGTAATTAAAACAGGATTAAAATTAAAGCACAATCTATGTAAATTAATTCCCTGAAAACAAGCTGAAAAGCGGGGTAAGGTGATGTTTCACAAATAAGGAAAACAAGAGGGAGCTAAACAGGCAGCTGGTGAAAAGGATTTTGAAAGCCCTGATGCAGCTTCGAGGGCCCTGCTTCTTGAAGAAACAAATCTGGCCTCGGAAGAAGTTGGAACTAAGAACCGGGTGGCGCTGTGGGTTAAACCACAGAGCCTAGGACTTGCTGATCAGAAGGTTGGCGGTTCGAATCCCCGCAATGGGGTGAGCTCCCGTTGCTCGGTCCCTGCTTCTGCCAACCTAGCAGTTCGAAAGCACGTCAAAGTGCAAGTAGATAAATAGGTACCACTCTGGCGGAAAGATAAATGGCATTTCCGTGCGCTGGTCTGGTTTGCCAGAAGCGGCTTAGTCATGCTGTACGCCGGCTTCCTCAGCCAATAAAGCGAGATGAGCACTACAACCCCAGAGTTGGCCATGACTGGACCTAATGGTCAGGGGTCCCTTTACCTTTAAGAACCGGGTCTCTCTGAATGATTTTACACCTCACAGAGATATCTGGAGCCTAGGACTGAACTGGGTCCAGAAAACACTGTGGTTACCAATGTAATTTTTCAATACCAGTATACCATGACCATTCAGACTTAAATTCTAAGCTTTCCAAGCTAAGTCACACAGTGGTATCTTTTACCAATGCAGCTTCCAAACCATCTTCACAGACAAACCCAGAAAAAGTGCATTGCAACACTCCAACATAAAGGTTGTCATGAAAGAGTGATCAGGTTTCCAGCTCTCAGGCACGGGTGCACCTGGAACAACCACTGAAACTGGATCATAGCTGACACCTGAAAATTCAGGAATAAAGCTGGGTATGACAAGTACCTCTAAGCTGTAAACAAAATATTTTAGGAACAGCATAACCCCATCGCAAGCAGGCCTTTCCCCTTTCAATTATTCAACAGCTGCCCTTACTTTCATTTTGGCTGGACTGAACATTTTTCACCATGGGTCAGGGCCAAATTAGTTGTTATGTATAGATGCATATAGCCTCCTTACCCTTAAAGGGTGGAAATTGAAACAGTCTGGGGAGGCTGCTACTGGGTGCTTAGCCCCTTTCCTACAGACATTTTTTTCTGCTCAAAATCACAAACTCACTCAAGGGGCTTATTGTTTCTTCAAAAATAGCTGGAGGTGTGCAATTCTGGGGTGAGAATGGGGAAGAGTCAGTGCAAATGGATGGTAGGAATGTCGCTCCCATCTGCCATCTACTATGACCCTTTGAATTGTCTTTTATGACAGCTGGTCTTGTATAAACGTCAAAAGTATTTTGGAGATACAAGCATACACATCACCAAGATAGCAAACCTGCATTGAAAGAAGAGAATACAAGCCAGCAACACAAGAACAGTAACAGTTTTCACTTTGTACTCACTCTTACAAAGTTGTCAGGGAACAAACCTCTTCTGCCTTTAAGCTGTCCTTCCCACCAACCTCCATCCTCTTTCCGGATATTGGTGATTATGTCACCGACAGTGATTGTCAGCTCATCATCATGCTGAGCCTTGTAGTCAAACTCCACTATCGCCTCCACTGGAAAGGGAAAAACAGAGCCATATGTTACAGAATTTAAACAAAAACGCCCAAAAACACAATTTAAGAAAACTCAGCAAATATATTTTTGTAGCTCTGCAGATTTAATGAACCACAATTTTAAAATGTGCAGCAATTTCACCAGCAGCATTTAATGAGCGAACAGCTTGAAAAATAAATTTAGGAACCAACTCTAAATGTAATGATCAACTATATATATCAGAGAGAGAGATAGAGATCTCATTAAAAAAATCCTGGGTGTAATCAGCTATCATTAATAGCATGAACACAATTTATACATGCATACAATTTAATCTAAGTAAAGCTTATCAAGTTATAGAAAAGTGCTAAAGTATACTTAGAACATTAGAGATCTAAACAAAACAGGACGCAAATCAAGAGTCCGTTACCAGAGTATCTCAGAAATATTTCATATATGTTAACCACTGATCTACAGCGGATAACATTACAGTGGTACCTCTAGTTACATACTTAATTCGTTCCGGAGGTCCGTCCTTAACCTGAAACTGTTCTTAACCTGAAGCACCACTTTAGCTAATGGGGCCTCCCGCTGCTGCCATGCCGCCGCTGCGTGATTTCTGTTATCATCCTGAAGCAAAGTTCTTAACCCGAGGTACTATTTCTGGGTTACTAGAGTCTGTAACCTGAAGCATATGTAACCTAAAGCGTATGTAATCCGAGGTACCACTAAAGCAGGCAGGTAAAAAATATACCAGATCATATGCTCACTAATTAAAAAAATAAAATAAAAACATTTTATGCCCTCACAGTGGCTGATAAATGCTATAGCCACAATAAAACAAGATTGATATAGTCCCTCAATCACAGATCTCAACAGTTTCCCTTATTTTAGCTCAAACCAGACACGGCCAAACTTGGCCCTCCAGCTATTTTGGGACTATAATTCCCATCATCCCTGACCACTGGTCCTGCTAGCTAGGGATCATGGGAGTTGTAGGCCAAAAACAGCTAGAGGGCCAAGTTTGGCCATGCCTGGCTTAGACCATACTGCAAACACATTTTGCCTTGCATGGAACTGGTTTTCCTGTCACTCGTTTCTTTCTTTATATACCTCTGTTAATATTTTTTTTCTAACACAAAATGGAAAGACGAAACCTTTGGCAATCACAGTAGTGGCGTATTCTATGTTTTTCAGCATCAGACCATGGGTAGTCAATTGAATAGTTAAGAAGTAATGAAAACGCTTCCATGTTCCAGAATGAGATTTGGAGTATTGTTTGTATGCTGTTTGGAGTGGCGTTTTCCCCACAGGTGCAATTCTTAGTTGTTGTCACCATTGATACAAACATCCTGGTAAATAACCATCCCAGTAGTACTATCCTGTTGAAGCAGCCAGGCTGTCAGAATCCCAAACAGCTGCATTTAGAAATCCCAGACTCTTTCAGAGTAGAAACATCCCCAGGACACATTCCTTCAGCATATTTACAACTTAAGAGGTTGAAAGGAGCAAGTAAAGAAATACCAGCAAGCATCAGCTTTCAATGCATATCATTTCTGCCTGTGCCTTAAGTGAGTGCTGGGGTTGTCAGGGAAACAAGCAGCTGAGACAGTCAGGGTAATGTTGACCAAAGCAGTTAATAAGAGGATAAAACATTAGATGGCTACACCTATATATTGCAGCAATCTATACCCCTCAAACATGAGAAGGGGACCACTGATTCTTGAAAGCATTTCATAGGATGCTAAATAGCAATGAGACTACTGTCAACGTGCTGGTACTGGTGTACAAAGCCCTATACAGCTTGGGACCAGAATCATAGCTGTCAACTTACAGATTTGAAAATAAGGGACCAGCGGCCTCGAAAATAAGGGATCAGCAGCCAAAATAAGGGATTTTAGTCAACCAGCTAAAATACAAAGTTAAAAGGGACCAGATAATTTTGGAGAGCAGCGCCGGTTTTTAGCCCTTCATTTCCAGAGGTTGCTGCTCAAGACACCAGCTAATGAAACACTGCAATTAAATAACTACAAGCAGCAACCACTTTTCGCGCAAAACGAAGTCCAAGCTATGAAGATGCTGCTGCAGTTCTCTATCTTTTCTCTCATGCTCCCTCTGCAGCTCTCAGTTCCATCAGGGGGCGGGAGGAAGAGAGGTGTGGGGGCGGGGGAATAGCGCCCGAAGTAAACCCGCAGATCAGACTATCTATGCTAGTCTACCACTACAACTCTATGGGAGAAGCACTTGCGGTCCTTCCTCCGCTTTCCCCCTCTATGGTTAGCCCTTGGAACACCTGCCCGTGTCTCCACCTCCTCCCCCACCTCCTCCTCCTCTCTCTGAACTGCTTTCTCTATGGTTGCCCTCGCTCTCCTCTCAAGGCTCCTCAGCAATTCATAGACCACACCAGGCTGCCCATCTAATCCGGGTCCTTCGACAGTGCAGCCACAGTATGGCCTAGTGGGAGCAGCGGCGGCGGCAACGGGCAGGGGGGAGGCCCCAGACAGAGACGATCAGTTTGGCAGCCACGAGGAGGATGGCGGTGGAAGGGCCCGAGGCTCCCGCCAGTCCTGGCGGGGAGAGGCTCCCGGGGGCCGAGGCTGGTGAGAGGAGGCCGGGGGGGGGTGGGCCAGGCAGCCAAGCAACACAGTTGGAGCCTCCCTCCTCCCTGGCCGGCAGGGCTTCCTTTGAAACCCAGGAAATTTAAGGGGCATCATTAATAAGGGATAGCAGCAGGACATGGCGCTGGGATAATGGAGTTTCCCGCCAAATAAGAGACAGTTGACAACTATGACCAGAATACCTAAAAGATAATCTCCTACATACCCAACCAATCACTCCGTTCTGAAGGAGAGGGCGTCCTGCAAATATCAGGAGGGCCATTCCACACTATGTCAGAATTGGGCATTGAGTGTGATGCCACCTAACCTTTAGAACGTCCTCCCATTACCTATCAGACAGACACCTTCTCTACTGTCTGTTCAGCATCTGCTAAATATGTTCCTCTTTCAACAAGCTTTCTAAAATCCTTGTCCCAGTTGGTATCTGTCTTGAATTTGAATTCAGCTGACTGGAGCAGCCCAGCCAGATGGGTGGGGTATTTTATTATTATTATTATTATTATTATTATTATTATTATTATTATTAGTTGCTGTTTTAAATTGATTTTGTATTTGTAATTTTTTTTTTTTAAAAAAAAATTATACCCAAGGGCTTTGTTTTATAAATGTCATGATATTGTACATCGCTTCAGGATGCTTCACAGGAAGCAATTCATAAATAAGATTATCATCAACAACAACAACAACAACAACAACGTATCTTAAACGAGTTTGCTCCTGATAGACCCAGAGTAAACAATTAACATGTTATTGGCAGTTGTTTAGAAACAGAGAGTTATATATCAAGCATCCAGGAGGATAAACACTCCTGGACACTATAGGTCATTTCATCTTATTAAGTATGCTACTTAATAGCCTCTCTCACTGCTACCTCGAATCTGCACAGACATACAGAATTCCAACAGTAAAACCCTTAGTCTGTACATATTTGCAGTATTTCCACATTAATAAAAGAGCTGTGACAAATGTTAAAAGTCTCAGAGCTCCAATTAAAGTCAAACGCAAATCATTCAGTGACTCCTGTAGGTCACAGGAATGTGTTCGACAAAGGCATACTTGAAGCGCCTTTGAAAGCAACGCTTTGATTTAGTCTTAAGTCCACTGAGTTCCCTAGAACTATTGTGAATATGACATAGTGAACATCTCCTCAGGTATTCCCTAAAAAGTAATATGTACCAAAGCAGTACACGTGATTTTTGATCATAAGGTGAAAGTTTGTTCCCATGCCAACACAATCGGTTGTTAAGGACATTCTTCAACAGTGAAATCGGAACAGCAAAGAAAACACCCGTAAGGTGGCATTAAAATCAATTATTTCCAATGCTGCTGTAACCATAATGAATCCACTGACAAGAAGCCTGGAACAAAGATTTTAGACTGATATTTAGAGACAGTAAGATACCTTTGTCAAAGGCACCGATTGTGTGCAACTTAATGGCTGCACAGAAGGAGTGGTTTGGAGACTTTTGTTTCCCCTTTTATAGTTAACCAAAGTTTGCTATGCCATCAGAAACTGATTAACATTAACCATACTTAGTTTAAGCGAGTGCTGTGCCAAATCCTGTTATTCTGTTTCAGGCATTGTTTTCCTGCTTTTTTCATAAGGGTGAGGGAGAGAACATAGAAGGAATTTCTTTTAGGGATGGCGGATTGGTCTTTTCTTTTAAACTTAACTATATGAGGTGATGAGATAGTCAAAATGCGGTAAGCAGCAGAGCAGGGTTCTTCACACACACAGGCTTCCTTGCCTGCAAAACATCCTAGACTTCCCAAATGACCACTCAGCATCAGATGTCCACATCTATCAGCATTGTTGTTGTTGTTTACTAAGGAAACCTTTATGGGTGAATCTATAGTACCCAACTACAGGTGTTAATAGAATGATATAGGAAGCTGCCTTATGCCGAGTTAGACCATTGGTACAGTTAGCTCAGGGACGTGGGTGGCGCTGTGGTCTATACCACAGAGCCTTGGGCTTGCCGATCAGAAGGTCAGCAGTTTGAATCCCTGCAACGGGGTGAGCTCCCGTTGCTTGGTCCCTGCTCCTGCTAACCTAGCAGTTCAAAAGCACGTCAAGTGCAAGTAGCTAAATAGGTACCGCTCCGGCGGGAAGGTAAATGGTGTTTCCGTGCGCTGCTCTGGTTCACCAGAAGCGGCTTAGTCATGCTGGCCACATGACCCAGAAGCTGTACGCCGGATCCCTCGGCCAGTAAAGCGAGATGAGCGCCGCAACCCCAGAGTCGGCCACGACTGGACCTAATGTTCAGGGGTCCCTTTACCTTTACCTTTACAGTTAGCTCACTACAGTCTACACCAGGGGTCAGCAACATTTTCCACCCATGGGCCAGTCCACCGCACCTCAGACCATGTGGTGGGCCAGATTATATTTGGGGGGGGGGTGAACGAATTCCTATGCCCCACAAATAACCCAGAGATGCATTTTAAATAAAAGCAAACACTCTACTCGTGTAAAAACACACTGATTCCCGGACCTTCCGCGGGCCGGATTGAGAAGGCGATTGGGCCGCATCCGGCCTCCGGGCCTTAGGTTGCCTACCCCTGGTCTACACTGACTAACAGCAGCTTTCTGGGGTTTCAGAAAAGAGTGCCTTGAGATGCTGGAGAATGAACCTTGTACTTTATGCATGGAAAGCATGTGCCTTATGAAATAATGAGCATAATCATAATGAAGAAACAGCTACCATACATCAAAATCTATCTCTTTCCTGTATGGCTTTACATATTACAGTTTATGTTTCCATTATCATGCTACCTTTTCAACTCATAAAGAGCAGCCAAGGTGACTAATAACTTTGTCATAATAATAAAACACATGAACATCAAAAATCCAATCAAACAAATCATTCAACCATGTTAGATACAGTAATAAAATTAACTGGCAGCATTCAACGTTAACTAATCACTGCCCACGGATAAGGTCCCCAAAGCCTTAGTGAAATGGTTTCGCCTGCTTTCCAAAGCAACAAGTGTTCAAAATGTGGCTCTGAGGGCATCCTGAAGAGAAGAAAATACACAACACAAAGGGGCCTTCTCCAAGCTCAGATGCCAGCAGGCTGCATCTGATTATCACATGGGGATGGATTTTCAAGGCATCCTATGAGTCACCCCAGAACCAAATAATTTAAAAACCTTAAAAGTTAACACCATCATCTTGAATTGGACCCAGGAGCAAACAAGCAACCAACATAGCTTTCTCAACACTTGATACAGCTACATAATCCATGGGGCTAGCCAACAGTCAGGCAGCCATGTACTGAAAGTCAGCAGCAAAATGATCAAGCAACTTGTCTCATGAAGAAAGGTAACCCTATTTAGGGATTTTTAGCTTAGAAAAGACCTAGGGGGTGGGGGGACATGATGGGTGTATTAAAAAAAATGCATGGTGAAGATAGAGAGAAGTTTTTCGTTCGCTCATAATACTCAGGGAAATCCAATGAAACTGACTCAAGATTCAAAACAGACTAAAGAAAGTGCTTATCTGCACAGGGGATGGTTAAACTGTGGAATTCACTTCAAGATATATTGATGTTCCCAAATTTGTATACCGTATTTTTCGCCCTATAGGACGCACCGTCCCATAAGGCGCACCTAGTTTTTTTGGGGGGAAATAAAGGAAAAAAATTATTTCCCCCCCCAGGCGCGGGGTTGGGGAAGCCCGAGGTTCCCCCGACCCCAGCCCCCAAACAGGCAGCTCTCTGCAAGCCGTGGGAGCCCAGTGCTGGCTCCCGCTGCTTGCTGAGAGGTCCACGAAGCCTGGACGCGCTGAGCTCAGCGCGCGCAGGCTTCAGCATGCAGGCAACTCAACGCCAGCAGCGGGAGCGCTCCCGCTGCTAGCGGAGAGGTCCGCGAAGCCTGGACGCGCTGAGCTCAGCGCGCGCAGGCTTCAGCATGCAGGCAACTCTCCACCAGCAGCTGGAGCGCTCCCGCTGCTTGCGGAGAGGTCCGCGAAGCCTGCATTCGCCCCATAGGACGCACACACATTTCCCCTTCATTTTTGGAGGGGAAAAAGTGCGTCCTATAGGGCGAAAAATACGGTAGCTTTAAAACAGAATTACAGTGATACCTCGGGTTAAGAACTTAATTCGTTCTGGAGGTCTGTTCTTAACCTGAAACTGTTCTTAACCTGAAGCACCATTTTAGCTAATGGGGCCTTCCCGCTGCCGCCGCACTGCTGCTACACAATTTCTGTTAACCCGAGGTAATATTTCTGGGTTAGCCGAGTCTGTAACCTGAAGTGTATGTAACCTGAAGCGTATGTAACCTGAGGTACCACCGTAGACCAATTCACGAAGGATGAGGTTATCAGCGGCTATAAGCAACATAGGCTATGTTCCACATCCACTCTCATCGAGGCACTATGGCTCTGAATATAGGTTGCTAAGAACTGTGGACCCACTTGCAGTGACCTCTCCCCAAGGAGCAAGGCCTAGACTGTGAAGGAGAACAAACCGGACAAAACCCTGTCCACTCAGCCCAGTCAGAATTCAAACCAGGCAGCTGGCACAAAAGCCCGCCAATCCCCAGGGGCCAAACTGCTCCCTGAGGGGTAGGGGTTCTCTGCAACAGGCTGCAACAGCCACCCCCGTCTGGGTAACCAGGCATTACAGGTGGCACTGCTGCAGGTCTGGTATGGCTTGTAGGCTTCACCAAGACACCCAGTTGGCCACTCTGAGAACAGCAGACCAAACGAGATGGGCATTTGGCCTGACTCAATAAGAGTTCTTCTATGTTCCGTGTCAATATGTACTAAGCACAGCCATCAAAAGAACACCAGAACAACTCTATTTTAAGAATATGGATTGCGCCCAGAAGCAGTAAAGCAGCGGGACAGGGCAGCTATTTCAAGCAGAGAAGCAGAAAGCAGTAAACAGTGCCAAACCTTTCATTTGCCCAATTCACTCCAGTAGCCCATCCTCCAGCTAGACTCATATCCAGTCTTAGAGCTATGGAAGATGACAACAAGCTAGGAAAGGAGAGGCAAAAGCTGTAGGAAGCAGTAGGCAACGAACACACTTTAGCACGGCCTTCTGGGTAAAACTGCTCCTTCAAATACAGCGTACAGTGGTACTTGGGTTACATACGCTTCAGGTTACATACGCTTCAGGTTACAGACTCCGCTAACCCAAAAATATTACCTCGGGTTAAGAACTTTGCTTCAGGATGAGAACAGAAATCGTGCCCCGGCGGCGCGGCGGCAGCAGGAGGCCCCATTAGCTAAAGTGGTCTTCAGGTTAAGAACAGTTTCAGGTTCAGAACAGACCTCCAGAACGAATTAAATACTTAACCTGAGGTACCACTGTACACACTTTTGGTTCAACTGAATTCTAAAGCAGCAATCCTGCGCTATAAAATTCCAAAGAGTTGCAAGCTTCCACACTAAACGTAATCTATGTATTAATCAATTTGTGTGCTATTTAAATTGCAAACAAGGCAGCCAGTGTGAGGGGAGATAATCAAATATTTCACAAAGCCATATGATGCAGCAGGCGGGACATAACCTGTGACTCTCCAGATGCTTTTAGACCCCAGCTCTCATCAGCCCCTGCTTGCATGGCCTATAATAAGGCACGATGGGAGTTTCAGGGCAGCAACATGTGGATGGGCCACAGATTAGCCACCCCCTGCCAAAACCTACTTTAATATCGAACTGCTAATTACATTCAAGTATGATTCTTTGCTAATGAGCATTTCTTTACATTTTGTAAATAATTAAAACTGGAATAAATATGGAGTTAGGGAAAGACCCGTGCCCCTTTTCCCCTCACTCTTTCACAACAATTTTCCTGGAATTTGCCTGAAAAGACAGTAATTAACAACAGGAATTGTTTTGAAACATTACATATTTCACTCCTTATGTTAGCCTTCTCCATGATTAGAAAAATCTGTATCCCATCCATTACCTCTTTTTAAAAGGCTATACAGGCTTTTAAAGCTCTGTCATAGATAATTTAGCAAGATGCAGTGTTGCACGTCCTTAAAATTAACCTACCATTCCAAACAAGCTTTTCACCACCCTCATTGCTAATTAGAACAGCTTAAAATTGTCAAAAGCCTCAAACTATGGCCGGCTATTTTAACAGGCCATTTTTCTAAAGCATTTTTATTTCATACCTAAATTGTTATGCAAATACAGTTACTGAGGCTGAAATCCTATGAACACTTAACTGGGTGTAAATCCCACTGAACTCAATGGGATTTACTTCAGAGTAGACATGTATAGGATTACACTCTAAGAAAATAATCCACCATTACAAGGCATACTGAAAGTAATGCTGATTTAGGCATGAGAAATGCTTTGTGGATTGTCCTCTAAGCTATTACATAAAATGACAATTAAAATTATATGAGAACAAGTAAGAGAAATAGGAATAATCTACCAAAATAACTTTACATACCGGAGGGAAAAGGAAGAGGAAGGGATGTGTACACACAACAGAAGAGATCTGCTGCTTTGAAAAAAGATGAAATGCTTTTAACAAATTTGATTTCAGAATAGTATATTTCAGGTGCTCCATAAATACAAAAAGAGAGTTATTCAGATCTGTGTCAGGTGTCACTGATTCAATTATAATAATTTTCTAATATATTCCTACTTTAGCCTCCTATTTTAAAGGAACTCCAAATAAAAGTGCAGGCATATACAAACCATAAAAAGCGGGGGGGGGGGGGGATTTTGCACTTAATAATCCACAATCTGAAATCCTACACTACTAAGCAAGCTATAAGGGAAGAAAAATGAGTACAGCTGTAGAATAAAGCTGTAGAATAGATCTTTGTCCAAGTAGGGAAGCAATACTTTCAGTTTCCTCTTTAAATCTTCTTCTTATTTGGCAATCACTTGTAGCCCAGTAAGATTGTCTTCCATAAACACGGCCAATTCTGGATCCACATGTCCTTCCACAGTGGGGATGTTGGCTCCCGGGTGGGAGTTGATCACGGTGTGGATTTGCCTAGCGTGCCTTCCTCCTAGCACGTTTCTCCCTTGAGTTCGAGTGTCTTCAAAGCCCATGACACCTTTGGTAAAGGATGTTCTCCAACTGGAGCGCTCACAGGCCAGTGTTTCCCCATTGTCAGTGTTTATACTGCATTTTTTTAGATTTGCCTTGAGACAGTCTTTAAACCTCTTTTGTTGACCACCCGCATTACACTTTCCATTTTTAAGTTTGGAATAGAGTAGTTGCTTTGGAAGACAATCATCAGGCATCCACACAGCATGACCAGTCCAACGAAGTTGATGTTGAAGAATCGTTGCTTCAACACTGGTGATCTTTGCTTCTTCCAGTACACTGATATTAGTTTGTCTGTCCTCCTAAGTGACGTGTAAAATTTTTCGGAGACACCATTGATGGCATCTTTCAAGGAGTTGGAGATGGCGTTTATAAGTGGTCCATGTTTCACAAGCATATAGTAAGGTTGGTAGTACAATAGCTTTGTAAACAAGCATTTATGTTTCCCTGAGATTGTCCCGGTCCTCAAACACTCTGCATTTCAATAGGAAGAAAGCCGCACTTGCAGAGCTCAGGCAATGCTGGATTTCGGCATCAATTTCGGCATCAATGTTGGCCCTTGTGGGAAAATAACTGCCTAGGTAGGAGAAGTGATCAACATTTTCCAATGTTACACCACTGAGTTGGATTTGTGGCACTGCAGAGGGCTTATTTTATACTTGTTGGTGCAGCACTTTGGTTTTTTGGATGTTGAGTGATATAGGCCAAGCTTTTCATAAGCTTCTGCAAAGATAGTTAGGATGGTTTGGAGGCCATCCTCTGAGCGTGCACACACTACATTGCCATCAGCATACTGAAGCTCTATGACGGAAGTTATGGTAACCTTACTCTTTGCTTTCAGCCTGCTCAGATTGAAGAGCTTTCCATCTATTTGATATATGATTCTACTCTGGTGGGGAGTTTCCCATTCCCATGATGACCCAAGTCATAGTTTGGCTTACTTCATTGTCCAAACTTGGGCTCATGCATAGTTCTCTCTAGACTAACTATGACCTGTAACTAAGGTTTGTGCTATGGTTTACTGCTCATGGTTTGTCTGGGAGAACTAAATCAAAAGCTCAGGCTTAGATGACACTCTAATTCAAACCACGGTTGAGCTCAGCACCGTGCAACATCAAAATGGCCAGGAAGGAAAGAAGCAACTGTTGATCTCCTTTCCCACACTGAGCCATAGTTTGGCTTAATGTGAACAGTGAATCAGGCAAATGACGGAGTCAAACCCACACACTTCTCTATATAATGGTAAGAAGTTCAAATTCCATTCTTTCAAGATTGCTGAAGATGCTGATTTAGAGCACGCAATTGCATTCTTTTTAGCACAGTAGCTTGTTGTCAGTGGGCTTTATTGTAAGAAAGCCATAGCAGTTTCAGTTTGAAAATCCAAGTATCCCACCAAGTTCAGCAAGGAGGCTGGAAAGAAGGAAGGCAGTCTTGCTCTTAATGTTCATCCCCGCTGATTAATTGGCTATCAAATCTTTAGTTGATTAATCTACTAATGAAATCTTACAACCCTGCTAGTTGAGTGCAATAACACCAAAATAAATGGGCATGCTTTACATTTTTCCATCTTTAATCTTAGTAAGATTGGGGCTCTCAAATTTTGTCCTCAGATCAAATGGGTGCAAAACACACCATACCTGACAGCCACCACTTTCTCTTCCAATCAGAGGGCACTAAAAACAGAGTGGGGGGTGGGGCTCTGTCCTAAAAACGCTAGAAAGTGGCCCTGTTGAACAAAATAGGGCATATTTCTGAGAATTGGTCTGTTAATAAATATGAGCAAATAGCCATAGAATTAGTCTGTTGGTTGCTAGAGAAAGACTACTGACCACTTTAGAATCCACAGGACACCCTGCCAGACACACATTCATTACAATGGGCACAGATCCCTGACTTTTCAGCAGACATTCAAGAATGAAGAAGTTTCCACAAAAGCTGACACTGTGTAATACAGATGACCAAAACTACAACATGCTTCAAATATTTTAGCTGATGCTGTGAATTCCTTGGACCACAGGGAGAAAGAAGAACATAGAAGATCAACTACAGGAATTCACATAGGGCAATACCAAACATTAGTCATACTCAAGAGTACAGTCAATGAGCAAATTACTTAAAACCACTGATTTCAATGAGTCTACTCAGTGTTGAGTAGACATCACACAGTTCAGAGTTCAATTTAACTCTTTATTAGCAAAAACATGATCTCAATAGCCTTGGCTGAGTTTCAGGTCTAATGACCATTAGCAGGCCATGGTCTTAATCAATGAAATCAGACTAAAGGTTCCTGCCTCCCAACAGCTATCTATGTCTCCTCCTCTTCAAGCTTTATCTAAGCAATCCAAGACTATGCCTGTCTTTGCTCCACCCGTTTCATGCCTCTCCTGCTTCTCGGAGTCAGGGGGAGGGAAGTTTGTCATAGCAGGACGGGGAGACACCTGTGACTCTTCACCAGTCTGAGTCATCTCTGTCTCTTGACTTCCCTCCTCTCACTAGCCTGCCTTAGCTTCTGCCTCTCGTTCTGAACTTCTATCTGCCACAGACTCTTCCAACTCACTGAGCCCTGTTACCCCTTCAACTTAAGACACCTCCTCTTCCCTCTTCTCATTGTTGTCCCACCATCACTATCCAGGCTCTGAGCCTTCTTCCCTTGGTGGTTTCCCAGCTGGTTCCTCCCATCATTCCTCAGCATCATACCAGTCCATGACAGTGTCTTATCCTACTGCAAGATAAAAGCAGCATGCTCATTTCCCTGGCTCCGCTAACTTCCTAAAACCCAGGGACTCTGAGACCAATGCACCCTGCATTTTCCAATCCGTATTCCCCTAGTCTCTCCTGGATCTCAGAAGAATGTGCTGATCTCTTGCAACACTACCATGAATTCCAAGTGTTTAGATACAAGGTGATTCTAGAATCCTGAGGTTGGAACACACTTAGCAATCATATTAAGGAATTCTCAGTGGGGGAGCATGTGTCTTGCTCAGTTGGTAAGAGCATGGTGCTGATAATGCCAAGGTTCAATCCCCATATGCATATTCCTGCATTGCAGCTGGTTGGACTACTAGATGATCCACAGTGTTATTTCCAGTTCTACAATTCTATGTTCCCATGTCTGATCTCTGGCTGGCAACTGCCGTTAAAAGGATCAGGTAGCAGGTGATGAGTGGCAGGCGTCTGTCTGAGACCCAGGAAACCTGCTGCAATGAGTCAGAATAGATAGTCTGGGAAAGATTTATGGAATGGAAATCAAACCCAGTGCAGTCTACTAACTAGTTGCAACCACATTCCTGAGTCTTCAGGCAGTGGCCTCAATCATCATCTGCTACCTAGTTTACCTCACTGGGTTCAGCATGGGAACTTTTATATATGCGAAGATGGACAAATACTCTGCTGTGTTCTGAGGCAACTTCCTTTGTTCCTGTGTGGTGTTATTTAGAAATACTTCCACTGAATTCTGTTAGAGAGCCAAAACACATGTCACACAACCCCTCACTTCCTTC
>NC_139537.1:60906702-60916702 GCF_965153285.1 Podarcis tiliguerta | reverse complement strand
ATGCACATGATTCTCAGTGCCATATGTATAAATGGAATTTTTTTTTTAAATGCGCCCTCACATTTAATTGTTGAGTGGGGAGAGTTGGGATTGTTCATGTGGGGGGTTATCTGGAAATAGTTGGTTTTAAAACTACAGGAGACACCATTCCCAGTCCATAATGAGCGCTGGGTATACCTAAAACACCTTAACACAGCAGCATCTTGAAGAAGGAGAGGTCTAGCAGACAATTCAGCATAAACTGTTTTCTCTGCTAAGGGGAAGTATCTTGCTGAAAGAAAAGACAGTTGTAAGAAAAATTAAGCACTTTTTGCTCCTGACACCATATTGTTGTCAAGAAAGAAAAAACCTTAGGTCTTGGTGTAGACTATAAACAAAAAGAGAATGGAGCCATCTATAGGGCTATACTTCTACTAAAAACCTGAATTGAGCTATAGCTTGAGCATGGAAGATCTCAAGCCACCATTGGCAGCTTAGCAGATTTAGTGGCTAATGAGAATTCAGCCCTTGAAAAGGCACAAGACATGCCAGGCTTTCCAATAACCTCTCTCTTCATTTTGAACTGGGAGAGTCTTGACACTGGATACACAGGATTAGGCTTTAAAGAAAGCCTTGGAAAGAAGGTGGCTGTAGTGACACCATGGCCCAATTTGCTGTCAACACGCCATTATGAGTTGTTTAGCTCCTGTCCACTAGTGCAAGTCCAACCTTGGAACCATGCTTTGTTTTCCTCACAGCAAGTCCTGATCTATAGCTTAGGTTTGTTCTTGGCTCACCAGCCTTCATTAATCTGAGCAAAACAAACCACAATTGCAGGTTCGCACATAACGTTAAGCTAACGATTGTGGTTTGTTTCTTCCATGTGCTATTAGGTAGTTGCAAAACAGCCCACATTGGTGCATTTAGAGTAAACTAATACGAACTAGGTCTCTGCCTGACAAGAGACTGAATCTTTACAGCAATTAATGGCAGTTCCTCATTTATGGAATACCCTCCCTGATGAGGTACATCTGTCTCCCCTTTTATTAATATTCAGGAGTAATTTAATCCGTTTCTGTTCAACCAGGCATTTGATTGCTGAAATATACTGTTCCTGGCAATCTTGAAATTATTAGCTGTGAGAATATGTTACTGTTCTTAACTGCTTTTATTTTTTAAAAAAAATATTATTTTGCTGTTTGCTGCCCATGGTGCCCATGGGAGAAGTGAGACAGAAATTTAATTAATGATAATATGCATGGTACCATCTTTTTTTCCAGCAGCGCTAGAGCACAAATCTTTATGGATCAAGTGCAAACTTTTCCTTTCCTTGCCATATTCATTTGATAAAGGCCTTTTTATCATAAATAAAGTGGAAAATGAGGGAATAGAAACAGAGAAAAAGAAAGAAAAGTATATTTTTGAGGAGCTATATAGGGTTGTTTTTGAGTTGACTGCCCATGTATACAGTCCAAACAAGCAGCATGAGGGCAAGGCTGCATATACGCCATGCTTAAAATCTGTTCCCAGGAAATCCAATATATTTGCCAAGGAAAACTGGGTCAGTTTTACAAGCTTTCTCTTATTTTGCATAATTCTACTAGTGGTTGGTTGGTTTTTTTACTATTTTGTATAACTAAAGCTACAAGGAGATGCAAGGAGCTATGGCTGAAGGGTGCAGGGATAAGTCCCCAATCCAATCCCATTACACTGGTACCTCGCTTTACGGACGGGATCTGTTCTGGAGGCCCGTCCGTAACGTGAAATGTCCGCAACTCGAAGCGCTGTGTCTGCGCAGGTACGCGGCATGATTTAGCACTTCTGCACAGGTGTGAAGGCGAAACCCAGAAGTAACCCGTTCCGGTACTTCCGGGTTGCCACAGGATGTAATGCGAAAAGACCCAACATGAAGCAGACACCACACGAGGTATGACTGTATTTCTCAAATGTCATTGTCCAGATCAGAGGCCTTCATTAACTCTACTCAAAAGGAAACGGTAAACTTTCTAAGGAAAAGATGAACTAATACCAACAACTTGTAAATATTATTCCTATCTGAACCCTTTCCAGTCCTTGCAGCAAATGAATGATCATGTCACAATTCATTGAAGACAACCTGGAAGGTGAGCTTGACACGCCTTCTGCACCCAAGGGAGCTATGGTAGTTTTTCAGAGCCCTTAACGGTGTGCTTTCCTGGGCTGTCACTAAGGCAGAATGGGACAGCCCAGATAGGGGCAAGGCATCCAATCACTTGATTCATTATCATTATATGCTGCCTCAAGACATCATGGATCAACTCAGGGTTCAGGTGGTTATGTTCCTTTGGGGCATCTATCACAAGATCTGCTAGAGCAGTTTATCTGTAGATGTAATGTCAAGTGCTGCTGGTTTTTCCATTTGAAAATGTAGAAAAGAGTTCCCAAGTGTCATTGTAGCATCTGGAACACCTGGGAGTGATTCTGGATACAGTCCAAAATGTACCTAATGGTATAGTAGTAGGTGAAGGGTAAGAGTAATTGCAAAATATTTCTATTTATAGATGGTGCTCTCTTTGCATGTCCATCTTTAGATTTCTGGGCCGAGCTTGGTGATGTTTATTAATGATCACTTTGGATATCTTATATATTTGGTTCAAAGTAAATTGTAAAAAATAAAATGTCTTTAAGATTCCTTACTTAAATTTGACATTTAAAACAAAAATCATTCAACTCTATCAAATGCCTTTTAGGGATCTGTGTATATATGAGCTGCCACTTCTTTGTGCATTTAGTAATGATAATTCATACACATTGTACGATAGTAATTTGTACTATCAAAGACTAATCTAAGCATAATAACTTTGACTTTTTTGTTTATAAATTAGTAATGTCAACATGTTATTCCACGCAGTTGGTATTTTGATTCTGAGTTGTGGTGAGCAAGCTTTCCCAGACTTGCTTTGAAAGAAACTCACCTAAAGCAAGCTAATTTGGCCTTCATTTCAAACATTATCTTGTTTTAAGCTTGGGTTCAATCAAACTCCACTCATCTCACATTCCTGTGATCAGGACTTCTGGGTCCTCAATAAAATTATATTATGCAGGAATCTTGGGGCCTGCAATGCTGCTGTTATTGCCTGATGGAAGGCTACAACAGTAATCCTTCTAATTATCCCCAGCACCAAAAAAATGAGTCAAGGGCTGGGCCGGCTGTACTAAGGCCTCAGTACATACCAGGAGAGCAAAAGGCTTCACAGCAAAGGAGGAGGAAATAGCTTATGGACTTTCAGGGGGGGTAGACCAACCTCTTGGTGCAACAACCATCATCATCATTATCATTACTAAAATTTCTATACCACCCTTTTTCAAAGGATCACAAGGAAGTTTACAATATAAAAACAGAAAAATACATAACACAGTAACAAACAAAAACAATAACTCTGGGACAGGCAAAACTTCCTACCACCATGGGGCATTCTTTCTATCCTGCAACATGGCATATAGTGATATGTTAGTGTATTGTAATCTCAATACTAAAAGAGTCAACACTATATACAAAGCTTTTCAAACACTTCCACTTAGCTTCTGAGTTATCAAGTTGAAATAGATATAGGTGAGGATGAATGAGCAGCCTTTGCCTGCAGCTTCCATTACTTTTGGGCAGAGGGCATCTGCATTCTTTGGGAAACTCCAGATGGGATGGGAAGAGATTGACCACTAGCAACCCAAAGTGTTTTTGAGGACATCCACTTGTTTGAGCATACTGGTCTTTCACTTTAAGCTATGGGTCATTATATGCCTGCCTCGAGTGACCTTTCAGCATGAGAGGTATTTTCCAGTATGAGTTCCTTAGAAAGTTGGTAGATTTGTTTCTGTTTCAAAAGAGGTTATCTCAGGGTGTGTTGCTCCAGCAATCTCACATGATCCTTCTAACAGTAGAGTCAAGTCTTTTTGTGATGGAAGGCCACTTTTACAATGACATAGCACAAGGAAAAGCAATGGACATGTGAATTTCTAAGAGCACCAGCATCTAGTCTAGACCATTTAGCTCAAGACTGAAATACAGTCGACAAAGATTTTGTATGGGGGTTCTGTCGCCCCCCCCCCCCACGTGTCAGCAGAGTGTGTATATGCATGTCCTGCCCAGTTACACCCTGTTTGTGACTTTTTGGTGATGTTTTTGGTCACTTCAGGGTTCGGCACTGTGTTAATCAGCATGTATAATATGTATTGTACATATTGATGCATGCCGACATCTCAGCCAAAGTTCATATAAGCAGGCAAGGGAGAATGAGATCATTGGATCTATACAGAGGAGCCATCAAGACATTGGGTGGGATAAACAGCACCTGATGAATATGCCTCTGTGGTGTCCTCCAACCAATGCCTGGCAGGCAGATGTGGTGAAGTCTGTATCCTTGGCTCTTCATTCAAAGTTTGAGAAAGTCAACTTTGGACCTCATGTCAAGGTTTATTTTTAGGAACTATGTGGTGTGATAATGTATGACTAATAGGGCTCCTATATGCATTCTCTCCACTCTCATTCATTCAGCAGTTTATGTGTATAATTAGGAATATGACTTGAAGATCATTCTGGTAGTGCTGTGATGACCACATAGACGTTGGGTTCTGGAAGTGAATTGCCAGTTATCCTAAAGTTACTGGAAGATTCTAGCAAGACTAGACTTCTCTCTGTTGAGCCCAGTATTCTGTCCGTATCCTGATCTATTGTAGTTAGTTTGGTGGAAGATGAGAAGTAAACTCTGCAAACTGTGCTACTCATGTTGCACACTGCTCACTCAGAGCTTTCAGGGATGACTCTGCTTCTCCAGGCTCTTTGTTTGCTAAAGCTTGAATTGTTGCCATGTTGAGTTAAATGTTTTTATGTTTATTTTGTTAAGGGGGTTGACTTCAGAATCTTTTTGGCAGAGTTCAGACATTGCCCTACCTTCCACCAGAAGGTAGTGAAACTGCTCTCTTTCCTTTCTCTGAGATGCGAATTTACACTCACAGTATCACAATCTCCCTTTCTCTGATATTTTTGTTCCCTATCTTATAATGCTTTGTGGGCAAGAGTTTTATGGGCAACCTTTAGTCACTCTTCCTTTTCTTCTCCCTTTTTCAATCTATCAATAGTAATACCAGGTTGATATGAATGTTGCATATAGTTGGATCTCTATACCTTGAGGTAGAATAATTTCACTTTGATCTTTTCTGTTTGATATGTTCTAAGATAATGCCTACTGGCTTTTGTACTTTGACCAAAAATATAGTTGGGGGGGACCCCAAATACCCTGCTGTACCCCTGGAAGAGATAATCTTTTACTGAAATTTTCAGTTTTATTTTCCAAAAGGTAGTGGTACATCTCAGTAGACTGGTCAAAAATCAACTTTCCCCCCTCTTCAGTCAATCATGTGTATACAGTCACTCAAAGAACTGATAAAAGGAGAAAGCTCACAGTATAGATAGAAGGCTGAATTCCTCTGAAAGGTCTCTGAGTTGCAGAATTTATTTATTGTATAGCCAATGTCCATTAAAGTCTTAGAAAAAATACATCATAACCTATGTTTCACATAGGTTTTTGCTTCTTTACTAAAAGTCTGCTTACTATGATTGCTCAGTCACATTATGACCATTAATGTATTAACTAGTTCAGTTGAACTTTTCCGAATGCTAGTATTGTAAATACCAGAAAAGAAAGTAAAAAAAACGAAGAAACAATAGCTTTCTGAAGATGACTAATTTGAATGGAACTTCAGAGAAGTGTGGATTGCATGAAGGGAGAGCTTGGAGGAAGCATCACTGAGTAATGTGCTGCAGCTGTTTGAGTACAATGAATGCACAGCCGCTCTGTATACATTTTCTATAATAGTTCATTAACATAAATGTTTATTTCAGGGATTCTCACACGTTGATAGTGAAACTTGGTGATGAAATAGTTTGAGTTTCCTTAGGTTCAATTAACAGAGATTAAAACTTGCAGTATCATAGCTTGAAAATGTATCCCACTGAGAGATTTTTAAAATATTTTTTGTGAACAATCACCCAGTCCAAATCTGCCTCATATTTAATATTTGCTTTTGGACATACAGGTTGGGCACTTAATACTGTGAAACCTAAAATGTGTAAAGTGGGTTGGATGTACTTGTTCAGTTTATCCAATGCATGCAGTCTACAGTCAATAGCTTGCACAAATCATCTCTCCAACCATCTACTGAAGTTAGCGGCAGTTTTCAGTTGCATTAGGGTCTTGAGGGAAGAAAATACAGATTCAGGGAAAATGAAACCAAATGTTGCTGAAGTTGGAGGAGGAGATAGGTTGCTGTCCATCCACATGTTAAACCATGACCAGGGTGAGCATTATGCAATGGAGATAGTGGCCTTACATTCTGGAGATAGTGGCCTCTGGTTCTTATGTGCAGGCTCTTCAAGATGAGTTCACAGCTGCTCCCCAGTCTGTTTTATTCTTGCACCACGCTGAGCTATATCCCACAATTGAATTAAGTGCTCCCAGAATTCAGTAGTTCCATATTAACTGTCTTTGAACCCTTGTTCTTATAGGTTCTGAACTAGCCTAATGAATCTACTCCTATACAAGGCCTGTCTGAAAGTTGTAATAGCACCTTGAGGCTATGAAGAGTTTGGTTGACCAATCACATTAGGTCTCTATGCTTGACATCACTGATGGACAGCCTTAAGTGGTGTTGGGGAAGGCTCTGAAGTGCAGTTAAGTAGGCATGGCATAGGTGACCTTATTGGCACCAATCGTTCAACCAACTAGTAATATTTCAAGTTTTTAAACGTCAAGGTATTTCACTAGACAATAACAGAACTAGTTAATGAAACGTAAAACATTGATTTTCAGTTGTTTTTTATTTATAGTAACTTAGCAAAGTTATTTAACCATTTCCTATTATAATTTATTAGTAATCTATTCAAAATCACCTCAATTTTCTGTACTGAGTGAACTCCAGTAGTGTCCAGTCCAGCAATACTTCTGATTCTCCATGTAGCCTCTTGCAAACTGGCCAAAAAATGCTCAAGATGGTTGGTGAGGGATACTCCATGGCAGATTTGGGGACTGTGTGGGGGAGATCACCCTTTTATTTTTTAGAAGATGAGCAGTTTCCCCAACAGCTCATACAGACACATATTTAAGGCGTTTCTTGTTTAAGTGTACTTTTGTGTGCCTTGATAATGGCATATTTATATATGTTTTGTATATTTTGATCTTGGTAGATGGGTGAACTTGACTAAAATAAACATAATTTAATAAGAATTTTATCTGAAAAGTTGATAAATGTTTTCTTCCGCCTGAGATTCCCATGAGCAAAACTCATATATACAAGCACTTGAAGTACTGAGCTTTGCCTTTTTTCCTAACATTTCAAATCGCCATGTGCAAAATGGCAAGATGAAAAATGAAGTACATCTTTTATCATCTTCTAACTGCCGAATGAGACCAGTGACACTTCCATGCAAAAAGAAAAAACAACAACCCGAAATTTGCAGCACATTCATATTCAATTTCATCACAGCAGATGCTCATTAGTATGTTGTTATTAATTGGTATTCACTTTAGGTTTTGTTTAAAATGAAGATAATAATTAGGTTTTAATGACTGCATCTTTCAGGGGGAGGCATGGGGAAGGGTAGAGTAACATCTCTCAAAACACTGAAGTATTTCTTGGAACTTGGTTCTACGTACTGTAGAAAAATGTCTCTTTAAGAGACACAATTCTCTGACAAGAACTTAAATTATTTTTAAAGAACTTGTCCTAAATTGTCTGCTTGATGGATGTGCAGAATCAGATGATAATGTGAGCCTCCATTCTTTCTAATCAAATTACCAAAAAGACTTCTTATAAAAGTAAGTCTCTCTAGCAGTTGATTAATGAAGTGGTGCCACTGTTTTGTATTAGAACTAATTGAAGTAATACAAATAAGTTATCTCTCTAGCCTGTAGAAATTATCTTCTTTACAAAGCAATGTAATGGAGTTGGCAAACTCCACCCCCCACCCCACTTTACGGTTCATAGCATAAAATAGAAAGGAATACAAAACTGGTAGATAGATATAAAATCAGAGCTGCTTCTCATTTTATTACCATTTTCAATTCTGCGCCTATGTTATTTAAGTAATATGTGCAACTGTACTGTGATAAGCCCATAAGCTGCTGAGCTACTTTGAGTGTGTATGTATACGTTATGGAGTTAGCTATATTTATTACTCAATGGCTGCATGCATATTCCAATGTGGAAGTAAATTGCCGTACTAATTTTGAGCCTGAGAAATATGGCTCAAACATAAAATATGAAAAGCAGCCTTTAGGAATATGAAAAGGTGCACTGGGGAAAAAAATAGGTAAACAACTGAAAAACAGCAATTCATGCTATGACAAATAAATGCCGTGCTTATTGGGTCCAAGTATAGTAACCAAACAGCCTGAGGCATACTGTAGTTATCAGTAATGGCTGGCTACCTCTCACTTAGAAATGAATGGCCTTGATTTTTCTTTAATTAATCTGAGCATTGCACACCTGAAGAACACATAGTCTAAAATGTATGCTTATTTATATATGCATCTGTGCTGTTGCATCCATAAAAATGGTTATAATTGCATTGTATTTATAGTAGTGTCATAAATAATTATAAATTAATATCACTATGCTCATAAACATCTATATTAGCTGCTTCTGTTACACTGGCTTCTAATGCTATTTTTAATTTATTTTAAAATCTTAATATCCCGCCTTTCTATTTCATAGTGAAAGTAGATTGTAGTGTTTAAAAAAGGAAACATCAGATTACAAATTTAATAAATAAACCCATAATCTAGCTCTTTAAAAAGCCCTGCTCGGAAGCTGTATGTCTCTTTTTAAAGTGGGTAGCTATGTATACATACATATTATGAGCCCTGGGTTTGCCTGTGAATCACAATTCTTTCAAATAAGGCTTCCTTGGGTTCTCTTTGTGATTGTACAACTTGGACTGTTAAAAAGTTTCATGGAAATGTGTGCTCCTCTGGCTGTTGAAATAATCTTTAGAAAAACTAGCATAAACAGTCAGATTTCACGGGGCAACATATTTGAAGATAATTTAGAAATGTCTTCTTGTTGGGTATAGCGGAACCAAGAACCATTCACACTTCTGCATACCTGTGAATAAAGTAAAGTTAGAGTTGCCTTACCCAGGATCTGAACCCTTTGCCCCAGAGTTTCTTTCAAAACTACAGGAGAGAGTCATGTGTTAGAAGTTTAAACATAACATTTATTAATTACTATGAAGAGTGCAAGTGATTCTTACATCTGGTATTCCCATTAAGTGGTAACCTAAAAATGAACCTATATTTGCAATTCAAGAGAGAAGTTTTGAAATTGGCTTTCACGAGGAGAGCGACAAGTTGTTGGTTTTTTTAAAGTGGATTAATTTAGACCTTTTATTTATGCATGCTTCTCCAAGATATGACCTTTATATATTTTGAGCTTATTTAACTTGTATTTCTCTATTCATTTATTCATTTTCTGTTAATAAAATAATTAAGATATGTCTCTTTTAAAATTACCTCAGTGAATTTTTTAGAATTATTCAGTGGTATTGGTGAAGGGAGCTTGTTGAAGAAATGCCTGACTAAGAGTAATACCAAAGAAAGTAAGCCGAAAAGTCACTAGAGGACAAAAAAGGGCTTCTTCCGGTTATATGAATGCAAAATGAAAATATTTGTGAATACAGACATTGGGTAAAAGACCCCATTGAAATCTACAGTCTTTCAGATGCATGGCATTTTTAAAATATCACCAAAGATAAATTAGAATTTACTAATGCAAAATTTTAAAAGGCTGCTTTCCTCCCATGTAAGGCACCTCTTCCTTGGTTTCACATATGTGTCTTAATCTAACTTAATTGTATTTGACATTGAAAATCTCTAAAGCTTTTTGTTTTCCACTAGTTACTAATTGCAAAATATGCCAGGTAACAAAAGGGCAGGAGGTGTTGGTATAATTAAAAATATATGTGTGTGCATAACTTTTTTTTTAAAAA